>NC_088116.1:11514592-11832526 GCF_036370855.1 Dromaius novaehollandiae
TTGCCATGCTGTATCTCTTCAGGTAGTCTTTCTTCCCTCTTCCAAGTAGAATTAGCCATCATCTTTCTTGTTATGGAAGATATGATGCTTAAAAAATAAGCAAACCAATCTGGTCTCTGTTTTCTGCCAAGAATCTTTCAGTGCCCCATAATCTGTGGTCCTGAACCCAGCAGTGGTGCTATTAGGAATTATGTTTTGCGTTGATTTTCTCATGGCTGACTGAGCCCAAACTATGAATTAGATGTCATTTGTAATTGCCATTTGCCTGTATGATTTGGGAATTGATAGCAGCAAGAAAAGCAGAAGAGAACTTACTAAATACACCTACGTCTCTGCTGCTCTCGGTAAAGCTTGAGTCATAACTGGACCTCTGATAAAATATTAAAATAGCTAAAAGCTTAACAAGAAGCTTGAATAAAAAGAAAGCATGTTTTTCCTGAGTTCTTTCCTGAGATGCTACAGTTTAGGACATGCGGTTAAAAAATTTGCAGGCTCTGAGAACATTTACTGCTGCTGTGGGCATTGCTAAGAGATTCAGAGGCTTGAAAAGTAGGGTGGACATCTTGTGGACGATTCAACAATTACTTTTAAAGCTCTGCTGCTGGCAACTGAGAGACCATGCTGCCTTCTTGGCATCTGCTGTTGAGTGCACTGTACGTTAGACATACACGAGACGGGGCCAGGGGGAGTTTCAAATTCAACAGCCAGCAGCCCGGGTATCAATTAAAGTTGGGTTATTTTCATATGTCACCATTACGACCCTTTAAACAGTGCGGCTATAGTGGAATCGGGATGTCTCTCTGACCCTATACTATGCAAATGCACCGAGGCCAGAAGGACTAGAAAACCTACTGAATTTTAATGTGAAAAGTGTGTGATGGCCCTACCTCATTGACATTCTGTGTGGATTTTTTGCACTAATCCTCCCACTCAGAAGGCATAACTTTCTTGATCTCAGTTCTGCAGCGGGGTGCACGGGTCAAAAAGGCAGCTGAGATGGGCCAGAAAGAAGTCAGGCTGTGCAGCGCGGCGTGACATGTGCAGTTACAATTAGGAACGGGCCTGATCCGTGAAGCTCAGGTAAGAATCCAAACTCTCCTGAAGTTGGAGGGGTGGCTGAGCTGTGCTATTAGTTCAGTCCCATAAGGATAATGGCCAGTTATTTCATCTACGTCCAGAGTTTCCCAAATCACTTACTGTGTTTATATTTTTGAGTTTGTCTGTAGTCACCCCGGGAAAAGCTTTCAATTTAGAATTGTCTCAAGGTAAACTGCATGGCTCCTCCGTTTGAACCTGTCTCCATAACCAACGTGGAGGAGCAGCTTTGACATGAAGAATAAAAGCAAGAGAGACATGAGACATAAGAACAGCAATGCAGTCCATGTCATTTTTCTGTGCTTTTTTTTTTCCAGCTATATTATGTTCCACTTGAAATAGGTAGCGTCGATAAGCTCCTGGCTCCAGGAGGTGTGGAAAGCAAATGACAGGGACCAGTGGTCCCCAAATCCTCACTGGCCACTGGGCAACCAGTAATATGCAGAAGATAAAATCAGGTTGTATCTTCCCCATCAATCTCTGCTCAAGTAGCTTCTGGTAGCTGTGCAGTGGCTTCCCATAGCTACGCGGCAGCAGTTGGGAGCCACGTTACGGAGGGGGCAATAAGCATTTCATATCTGTGATGTGATATTTGCTGCTCACACTGAAGACCCGTCCCATTTACAGAACTGCGCGCTTGCACGGAGCCCTCCGCCACCCCCACCCAGGGAGATGGCCCTTCTGTTGTCGTGGCTGACTGTGTCCTCTGTGTTTGCTGGATGTTGATGGATGGATTCAGGACAGACCTGGAAGATAGTAGCCACATTATCTACCCCGAGCTTCCACTTCAGCACTGAGGAGATGCAGAATAGAAACATGATTGTTTTCCCCTGTTGTCAAGAACACAGACCAGGCAGTGAGATAAAAAGATCACTGTATTTTGCATATAGGCACGTTCACATTTAGGGGGATAATGCTAAATATGATGATTCTGGTATGAATTCAGCTCCCCGTGGTGTGCAATACACACAATAATGGTTTTATTCCATGGAGTATTGAGGGGTAACGCTCTGGGTTGGAGTGCTGTTAGCAAGTAGAGGAAGGGGGTGCAAATGAAGAGCTGGTTTTCATTCACTTGGCAGTTGGTTGGGGATTTTTTCAGTTGACTCTCTGGCTGGCTTTGCTTTACTTGCTCTTTTAGTCCCAGCAGCTCTATAAGATCTTAACTGTTTATGAATTAGGGCCACATAGTATTTAAATTTCCAAACAGAGAACCATTCTTCTGTAGAACAACCTTTTGACTTTTTAAGGTTGTCAGACGTGTTACTCTTTTTTTTCTTTAAAGGGAGTATTGTATATAGAACCTCAATTATTTCCTCATAAAGTGATTTTAAAATGACTCCCCAGTGAGTTGAAGGAAAGTGTGTCTAGACTTTTTTCTTTTTCCGTTTTATCCCTGTCTCCCCTTCCAGCCTGCCCCCTATCATTTTGTAGCTTATGGATAGTTGAGGATTTGTTGTACTGCAATTTAATGCTGAGTATGTGCTGTGACCTTTGGGGGAGTCTGTTGGCAGTAAGTATCGTTACAAATCAAGTACTAACAGATTTCAGAAGTTTGTAGATTCCAAACTGGATGCCGAAGCCTGCAGACGTTTATAAACTTACTCCACAGATCTCCAAATTTGACACCAACGTGTTGTTGCAGAGCCTGCTCCAATGCCAGCTGGTTGCTTTTTAGAGTCCCCCTTTATAAGCTAGACAACCTCCCTTTCAGCTCCTTGGCAATTTGACTTGTGTAGCTATTGCAATTGCAGCAGATAAAGTCCTGGAAGGTCTGGAAAAATATGCGTGCTGTCATGTACACCGTGGCAGTGTGGAGCTATTTGTTATTTCAGGTGGACATGGCCTACTACAGCGATTTTACAAAATGGGGCCTGTATTGCCCAGACTGCTCTTGAAGAGATGTAAACTCAGGCTGCAACAGGACGAAGGAGCCCAGCCCTGTAGGTGGGTTTGAGGACAACTTTTACAAATCCAGTCAGGGCAGATGGTCACTGGAATTAGGGATCATGCCCAGACCGTACAGTGTAGTGCAGCATCCTCGTGCTCGCTCTCACCAAGCTGATGGTCTGCACGGCACAGGCGTGCTGCAGTGCAAGGGTGGTCCTGGGCGTGGGTTAAATGAAGCAGCTGAGATGTCTACAACCGCTGGCAGGGCTGATTTGCTTGAGTCGCACACACGCACGCTACCCGAACAGCTTCAGACTCAAGGGTGGCTCTTGCAACGTGGCTTGGGTGTCTTTGCCTGGGGTTGCAACACCAAAGAGGCTCCTCGTCCGAGAAGGGGCTCGGCCCACGCGTGAGGGTTTGCGTGGCAGGGTGCTATGACTTAGGGAGCTGGGGCTGGCTTTCCCGCTGGAAGCGGATTAGCCAAATCCCTGACACAGTGCAAAAATCCATTTTTCCACGTGCTGAGGCTGAAGGAAACATATAATTAGTAGAAGCCCGATTTTTACTTAGTTAAGTCGTAAAGTGAGGTATCCCGGAGTTTGTATTTTTAGCTGCCACTTTAAGAGATGGTGGGGGAGGATAAGTGTGCATGGAGGGGGGAGAGATTAATTTAAAATTGATAACCGCATGGCAGCACCGCAGTTTTAACAAGCTCAAGGCCTGCCTCGAGAAGCCTGCTGTACTCCGGGGACTGGAGTTCAATTCTCCGTGCTGCCAGTTGAAATCAGAAATCACAACTGCAGTGATTAGCAGTGAATTTCCTGATCTTGGCGCCGCAGGCGAAGGAAGGAGGGGACTGTTTTTCCCCCTATCTCCGGCCTGGTTAACCCCTAGCAGGGGAGAGGAAGCTAGGGAAAGGGAATCTGGGGGGCTTTACGCCATTTAAACTTGTACATGCTGTTAAAAAAAAAAAAAAAAATCAATGGCCATTAACAGCCGGGCCTGGCTGTGGAGAAGTGCCCAGCAGCGTCTTAATTAATCTCGTCGCTAATAGAGGAGCATCACTTCCAAATGCTTGTGCCACCCCGCTGGTTCCTACGGCGCAGATCATGTCCTCGGAGGCAGCACGGGGCAGGCTGCTCCCCGTGACGCTGGTGTCACTCCAGGGTCTCCCCAAACCCTGGGTTTACACTGGTGTCACTGCGATTCTGTTTGCAGCAGCATCAAGTAGCACCCGCCGAGGGTTGCCTGTACTCTCTGCTCACCAGTTATGCGACAGAGAAGCAACTGGTAAAGTATTGCTGTGGACTGTTACGTTGTGGAAGTTTGTTTTTATTGTTTTGTGTGGTTTTTTGATGCTGCTCCACGCGTTGAGCAGAGAGCTGCGGTGCTCCTGTTTTGCGTGGGCGATCGATACGTCTGGCCGGAGCTACCAAACTGCTCCCTTGGGCCCTTTCTGCACGTCGCCGCTGCTGAAGGCTGCTTGCTCCCATCCCTGGTAACGTAGGGTCAGGCCGTCTTGACTAACCCATGCAAACAGTGTCAAGTTGAAATGCAGAAAACGAGTGCAATGTGTAATGGTCTAGGGCAAGGGGGGGCTCATGTGCTCTTTGGGCTGAAAACGTAAGCATTTTAGTAAGGAGAGCAAGAGAAGGTGTTGCTTCACGGATTAATGGACAACTGGTCTAGCAACAACCACGTTGCATGGTGCCACCACCGCTGGGCGCAGGGCTGTGAAGTGTCTTTAGGAAGGGTTGAAATTAAATTGCACAGGAAGCGCTGGCGGAAAGGTTTATGATACGCCGCGCTCCAGCTGATCTTGCGTCCGGGTCCCGTCCCTCAGCACCGCCCATTTTGTCACGTGCTTTTTGGTTCTGCTGGGGAAGGTTTATATAAATTTAGTTTCTCAGGTTAATAGAGGAAACCAGGGAGCTGGATTCTCTCCCCACCTGGCAGGTTATCTATTAAACGTCCAGAGAGCTATACTACAATCAGCCAAGTACATGGCAACCGAATTCGTCCCTTCGTTCTAAGGGAGGATTGTTTGTTTGGAAATTTATAACAGGAAGGTCACAGACACGTATATGCATATATATGTTATACCGATTTAACTTGAGAAATTAATATGGCTGTCGTGAAATCAATAGAAAGATGCTTGTAGCTCAGTGACTTGCGTGTATGAACACCAACCTTTATTGCTTCAGTGCAATTAAATTTTAATTCATTTCCAAGCGAGGGCAGTGGCAGAGGTGCGTACAAAAGGTGAGGCCGGGCAAGGTGGCACATAGCAGCGTGCTCGCTGTTAGATCCAGCTGGCTCACAGAAACCACCTGTGTGTGCTTCTTCAAGGTACGTGGTAATCGCCTTGAAAATGAGCTTATTGCTAATCATCATTTTCCCCTGCAATATTTTCCCTTTGCCCCCCCCCCCCACCTTGCTCTTTGCTGGCTAATAAATAAATCGTGGTATGTTTTTTGGAATTTCAAACAGCACTTGACGAACTGGATGTTTGCTAAGCATATCAAGGCAAACACCACCACCAATAAAACCCCCAAACTGTGCTTAATTCCTGATAACTCTGGCCTCGAGCACGTAGAGAAAAGCTCCTGACAACAGTCTGTTTTAAACCTGGTCGATGATGCATCCACAGCACGCTGCTGGCAGCTTAGATCTCCTGTGTTTAGTGTGACTTGGGGCCAAAGAGTTACCCTGTGGAGAGCACAAAGCAACTTCTTTGAATCTAAGAAGAACCTAGATTTAAACCGATGCAGTAGGAGTGCAGAATTTGGCCCATGGACTCTGCCTCTGGATCCCCTGGCTCTTGTAAGCTTTTTATTACTAATTAAAGTTGGTAAGTAGTCCCCCTCAGGGTGTTTTGGCTCATAAATGCGGGCCAACAAAATACCTAATTTTACTAAACTGAGTAATTTTTTATATGCCAACAGAGGGCTTTTGGTTAGATTTTGTTTTCTCTCTCTCCACTGTTATTCCGAAGTGAAAGCTCCAATGTTTCCCATCAACGTCAAAAAGCAAAAGCAGCTCTTGTTCTGGTTTCCCGGCTTCCTCCAGTTCCCTAAAATCCTACCGTCTCCGTTGCCCCGTGCTCCATTGCATTCAAGGAGGTCGGACTTTGGTTGTCCACGGGGGCTTCCCGCGCCCAGACCCACAGGGACACTTTGCCGAGAAAGGTGCTGTTGGGCACATATGGGGCTATCAGCATCTGACTGGGTGAGATTTTCAAGAGTAGACCTTAAAAATCGTTAGCCTTTATTTGAGCATACGCACCTTGCTTCTTTTCAAGATGTCATTTTCCCTTTACACAATTAAAACATACGTTTCTTTCCCTTCCAGAACCAAAGCTGTTACAATATGATGAATGAAACAGTAGAAGTAAATGTGTTTTAATAGCTTTGGATGGTTGCAAACCCTCAGTGACAGGGATTATTCTTGTGGTCATCATTTAGCAGCGCTGGAATTTGTAGAAGCAGTTTTGACCAGCTAGCAATGTGAAATATTTGGGGTGAATTTCGTCTCTGTAAAGACCGAAAGCCATTTAAAAAGCAGACTGGAATCTTTTGATTTACATTTCTGATATTAAACAGAGCGCCGCTCTCTGCATTTTTTGCTACAGGGCATCGCTTCATTGCTAAGAAATAGGGCTATGGCAAGAATCCAATTTCTTAATGAACCAGCCTATCTGGAGGAAAACAGCTTTTCACACCATAATAAACAATGAACACCTTTTAGATAACAAATTCAATGGCAAAAATATTGCATTGTACATGTCATAGCCCCATAATTTAATGGAGGCACTTGCTGCATTAGTGGTTTACATTAATTTTTAAAATTAATTTTGTTTGGCCTGCGGGAGAAATATTTTCTTTTTTGTTTCTGATATCCTGCAGCTCATTAACACTTTTTTACTGCTGCTCTACAATGCTATCTGTAATCGTCCAATTTGTAGCTAGAGGCTCATTTTTTAACTAGAGAGAGAGGGGAAAAAAATGGAGCTTTTACTGAAATCATAAATGAAGCTTCAACCACACTGAAAAATCAGCCTCTCTAACAGCAGTTAGAGCACCATGGCTTTCTGAGAACGTATTAATTAAAGTCTTTATGGATTTTTAGCCTGTGGTTTCTGGTTCGGTTTGTAGCCTGGGACAGGGATCTGCCCGGTGTAGGTTGGCCAGGGAAGCGCAGGTCAGAATGGATCCCGCTCTCTTCTTCCTCGCGCAGTACGAAGTGCTGGTACTTATGGACACTTAGGGGCTTTAGCTGTGGCTCTTCTATATTGCCATTTCCCTGGGAGATGCGTGATGTGGATTTCAATTGGAAAAGTGACGGTGCTGCTGAAGAGCGCAAATGCGGTTTTCACCGTGGAGCGCCTGGAACGCTGCCCCGCTCGGAAAAACGGAGACAACGAAAAGCAAAGTTAAACAACATCAGCGTCAGCCCTGTTCTCAGCTGCTAATTTAACAGTGGGCTGATTCTCTCTTCCTGAGTAAAGTGCCACGTGGGCAGCTGCTTCGGTGTCCCAGGCTGTAATACGCTCTCCAGTCAGTGTCCCCGGGCTGTGGCAGGACTCGAAGCTGAACAGCTCTGCAGATAATGGAAAGCTCGAAAAGGCACGTTCAGCGGGACTTTGCCATGGGGCCCCATCTCCAGGACGCACAGCTGCAGCAGCTCGAGAGCCCTTAGCTGCTCCTCAGCTCTCTACAGAAATGGTCCTTGAACGGGCGCCTATCAGCGAAAACAGAGGTGCTCCGAACATTTTGCTAATACTAGTGGTAGAGACTTAAGGTCTTTTTCAGCGAGTGGCGTATGTTGTAGCAGAGGCTCATATGTGCCCGTCCTGGCAAGATGTTGGCTTCATCGGTGTGGGTGCTCACGGGGAATCCAGCTGCATGACGGAGCAGAGGAATAGCGGTTACAGGTTGCATGAGGTGGCCGGGTTAGTTCTCTGGCTCGCTCTCCGTCTATTCCCCCATCATTGCACTATTGGAGTGCCTGTCAGGGCTTGTTTTTCAGATTTTCAACATGATTTCACAGCTTTTTCAGTAGGACTGCCCAAATGTCAATTGTGCAGTACAACGTAGGGTTCCTGAGCAATGAGAAATGTAGGTGTTGAACGGCATCTGCGTTGTTTGACCTCTGCTGTGCCCTCCCTTAATGAAAACAATGGCTGCGAATTTGGGGTAGCTAAGCTGAACTTCAAATTTAATGTAAATTGTTGGATTGTAATGAATATAAAGGTATATTTCCTTGCAGTCTATTAGATTATGTTCCTGTGCCACTAAGAGTCGGTTCTCCTAGGCTTGCAATAAGAATGTAACAAGTAGCTAGGATCTCGCTATGCTCTGTTGCAGGACAGTATTTGCAGATAGGAAATTACATGTAATTACAGGGGGTGAGATCATCAGTTTATATAAATCAGCCTGACTTTGCTGATGCCGGTGGAATTATCCCAATTTACACCAGCTGAATGAAACAAACACATGCACAGATGTCCTGATTCTCCCCCGATTTTACAGTGGTGGGAATCCAGGGTGACTACAGGGGTTGCTGGGTCAATAATCTGCTTTCAGCTGAGCAGCATGAATATATCGTGGGTGAGGACCGGGGTGGTAGATTAAATGTACCTTAGGGTACAGCTTCCCTTACTTCAGCTCTGATGAGTGCACCACAGCAATCCGTGCAGCAAAGCTGTTCTCAACCTGGACCTTGTCTGTGAAATGAAGGCATGACATGCTGGGCCTGCCAGGAAAGACCAGGATGAAAATCAGACTCTTGCCGCTACTGGAAATGCCTGCCTTGAGTTGGTAATTCGCCTGTTAAATCGTGCGTGGCATGTAGAGCTGCTCCAGTTGCACCGTTTCAGGTTGAGGGAGAGGAACCGCAACGGTGGCTGTGTCTTGGACCTTATGTTTTTAGCAGAGAGGAGCCAGCAGGGAAGGCTTCTGCAAACTGATGAGCTGGTGTAAGTCATTAGAACAATAGTGGACAGCAGCAGGGCTCCGGGATTGAATAAACCGTAGGGGCTATTGTTGTCTTTCAGAAGGATGATATCCTTTTTATTCCCCCCTCTTTTTTTTTCATGGAACTTGTAGCCATTTTTGAGCTTTCATTTTTCATAATGTCACAGATAATCTTTTATCTATTATCCACTAGCGCTGTTCTGACAGACATTTGCATCAAATGGTAACGTGCAGGCTGGAACTCTCTCTAGTGGGGAAACCAGCTTGATATGAAAGGTTATTCACTCTCGCCGCTTCTCGCGGCTTTGTTCTCAATTCGCGCATGTTTTCCCCCATCTAAATGCAGGCATTTCTGGAGCTTTTTCTTTAGAAAAAAAACCCTTCAATTCTGAGATCTGAGCTTATTCAGGCTTCTTCCTACATATCAGTCAAAAACTTGTATTCACTGAAAATGATGAATCTGCTTTGAAACATTTGTTGAGCGCTCTGTATGTCTCCAGAATCCTTTCAGGACCTTTCCTACAGAGACACTGGCAGCTTTCTTTTTTTTTTTTTTTTTTTAAAGGAGAGGGAAGAGTGATGAAGGAAGGAACTTAGGCAGCCATGAGCCTCTTTGCAGCTGGCATCTCTCTCTATCCAAAAAAAAAAAAAAAAAGACCCCGATGGGAACAATGACCTTTAAAAATGTGGGTAGAATATGCTCCGAGTGTCTAAAAGCTAGCAAAGCAGAAAAACGGTGTGTGACTGGAAATATGAAATGGTTCAATATTGCCTTGGTTTCATAATTCCTCACTTACCAGGTTATTATTAAATGACAGTACAAAAAGGTGGCTAAACCTCCATTCTACATGGAAAAGTTCATTGATTTGAGAAGTAGCTTTATTTGCCATCTAATAAACCGTAATAGATCCCTTCGGTAGTGCCTTTCTGTGTTCTCGGGTGATTTGAAAGTCCTTTTCACAAGACTGACTTGGCAGGCGAAGTCACCGACCATCACACGCTTTCCGTTCTACCTCTCATCCCAACAGCCCTTTTAACGGTGCATCATTCCCAAAAATACCGCACTTGCAGTGTCAGCGTTGGATACGAGCCTGGACTAGTCCGGGATGGAAGACCTGGAAAGTATGCTTAATAGTTGCTGTTCTGCTGGTATCTCTTGCTACCTTAGCATACGACCAAAGTCCTACTGCAGTGGATCAGTGGTTTTACCCTTTGATTCCAAAGGGATGTAGCAGGGCACCCACATGCCTTTCCAGCAAAAAATTACCCAGGGCCGTAGGTGACAGCTATTCAGCATTTGCTTCTTTCTTTCACCCCAACAGGCTCCCTGAGTGCTCAGTACTTCGCATGACAAAGGCTCAGACCTAGGTAGAAAGTACTCAGTTTGGAGGGTCTCACCATAAAGGGGGAATTTTCTCATTTTTGCATTGAAGTGCCTATACCTAAGCTGGGAAGGGAGGCATATATCTGTTCATGCCGTGAAATTCAACATCTGAAGAGTTGCAACTTTGCAGCATAAATATGCCTTTCCAATAAATGGCACTGGATTATTTATTACACAGACACCTTAATTTACTTGTTAATATATTTATTTTACTGTTATTTTAAAGTCCTAGATGGATAGGAATGAGCAACATTTCCTCTAGTGGATGCTGGATACAAAATTCCTTGAATACCAAAACCATAATGTTGAGTTTATTTTAAACCTTTTTAACAGCAGAGGAGAAAGAGGAAGAGGCAAGGAATTAATTTTACCTTCCTTTCTCCTCCCCCCCAAGCTTTCCTTTCTTTCTAAAGGTCTTTTTAAAGGGGCAAATTTTGAAGAGTGACATGGAAATTCTGTAGCCTGCAGCCACAGAACGCAGCAAAAGAAAACATCAATCCTCCAGCTTAAGATCCAGGAGGACTTGGCAATGTTGTGTTCCTTAGGTTGTTTTTCTCTAAAACATGCATTTCACTGCTAAGTGCTGTATTGTTTATGGGAATAAACTTCAGCTATTTCAGGTGTGGAAAACACCAGAGAAAATCTGATCCAGCCAAAGATGAGAGAGAATTTGATTGCTGAAGTTTACGTTGGTTGTGCATGCGTCATTCAGCGGTCCTTAAAGGAAAGATTCACATCAGGTTTTGTGGGTTTGGGGACAGGCCATAAGTGAGTAATTGTAAGGAATCTGGAGTCAAATATGTTCTTGCTGTGGTTTAAATCTGAATTAACTGTATTACATCAGTGAAGTTACCAGCACTACCGCAGTCCGTATGCACTGAAAAATCATGAGTCAGCCGTCCTGCGTCTTCCACTCACAGGACTAGTTTACAGCTTACACGGTCTTAGTTTCTTCTGCTGGATTTTGAGTTTTTCATTTGCATTTTGAAACTTTTCTTTGTAAATCTGAGGGGGATTTCATTTATATGAATTTTCCTTCTTTGAGTGAAAACTGAGTTTCTCACGTAGTCGTAGAAAACTGGGAGCTGAGACTCAGAGGAAAATGCCATCTCCAGGAAGACTTGCCATGAGATTACAGGAGCCAGCTGGAGGTGTGGAGGCATTGGACCTGTTGTGTGCTGAGACATCTCCACACCATGTGCTGAGACCTCCTGGGGGTGGTGGGCATCGGTCCCTGCAGGGCCCCTCCACTTCGCTGAGAGCAGAGGGACCACTCTTCCCCAAAGCACCCAAGTGACAAGCCAGGACACCTTCCCCTCGTGGGCTGGCCCCCCGGGCTGATGCCTTTCCGGGGCAAGGAGCTCTCCAGGCCACCGTTGGCTCGTTACACTTTTCACTTGGTGGGTGCAGAAGTATAACCTCATGGCTACATATATATATTTTAAACATATTTTCTGATGACATTTTAGTAATTACTAACCAGGAAAATGATTAGCAATTAGGAGCACAGGAGTGCATGGAAGTCTATAGTCCTGACTGAATGACATTACCGTTGGTGATTGGAGACATTGGAGGTGCATTAAATTCTTCAGTTTAATTAAAAGTTTGTGCGATTGTAGTGCACTTTTGATATGTTTTATCTGGAAAGGACAAGAGAACTGGAGTAAGGTCCAGCACGCTAAAAATCTAGATGATTTTGTGATGTTACTGTAAATGATGTGGACTCATAGCTCAAAGGGAAATAATGGTGGCCTGACTTGGTCAGGAATTGAATGTATAGCGTATGTATGTGGCCCCAGAGACTCAAAAAACAGGAACCTCAGAAGAATTTGGTTTCTAAGGGCACTATCTGAAAAGGCATAATTTAAAAAAATTCCTTTTTAAAGAGAGCCAACTTTACCTTTGATTTTAAATCCATAGCTCATGTAACTTTATAACTTTTATATAACTGTACAGCTCCTTGTGAGGTCGGTGCTGTCTTCTCTCTCATTTGTTCACAAACGCGCACACTCATTTGCCCAGGGGTGAAAGTGTTTTCCTATCGTAGGATATCCAAAAATCCTCCCTCGAGGAGTGAGGCTGTATGTGTTGATCACGGAGATGGGTGAGCTCTGGGAAGCGGACTGGGAGTCTGAGAAGCGTAGGTGTTTGAGTCATTTCTTTGGGCTTGAACAAAAAATAGGTTGGAGTGTTGGCTTTCTTTGCCTGTGGTACCCTGAGGAGTAAGTTATTGCTGTGGGTGCACCAGAGCTTGGGGAGAATCTAGGTTCCTTCATCAGAAATTGGTTCTTGTACAAAACTCGTTTGTAATAAGGCTGTAGAATAGAAGCATGAGTTTAATTCTTTCTGTGGTATGTGTAAGCTTGTATATATTTTAACTAGCCATGCCAAGAATACTAACCAAGTGTAACTGTAATATTTGTAACCTCAAGTTATAGTGACTTACTTTTATAACTCCTTTTTTAATAGTATTACATCATTCATTTTGAAAGTTTTACTGTTTATACCTCTTACTGATAAATACTTTGAAAGTTCCTGTTGCTCTGTGCTGCTGTTGTGCTCCTTGCCATAGATGCCTCATTTTCATGTGTGTAGTGCGTATTATAAGGTGAAAATGGGAACCTTATGGGAGATAGATGCTTATGAAATATAAATCATTATCGTTAATGATGATGCAAAAGTGTATACCTTATAACATGCTGCGCAGGCTGTTCAGTCCTATTAAGCGGAAAGTCTCGGCCCCTCGGGTTCAGCAGCCCAGAACAAAGTTTTAAATAACCAGATCATGACGCAGTGTCTCAGAATAAAATGTAAATCTGTGCTTTTAGCTTCTGCTCTTGTCTGTTGAGGTTGGTTCTTTCAGAACTGGAGCAGTGAAATTTAGTAATTCATGTGACATCTGGATAATGAAAAAGTGGACTCTGAGAAATAAGTGTAGGTTAACCTGTTTTTAATAAGGTGTGGGAGCAACAGAGCCCAGGACACCACATACAAAGGAGAACAAAATGAAAGGGCTTTTCCAATCACGAATATATTCAATTGAAAACCTATGTAAGAAGAACACGTTTCAACCCTGAGAAACCTGCAAATGTCAGATTTAAGGACTCGTCGTCCTTGTGTATACAAACTGTAGCGCGGAAACTGCCGACTGATAAATAATTTTATCAATCTTTCTCGAATGAAGAAGTGTATAGTTTAAACCTCTTTCATGACTATCAAGTGGTATCAGAAATGAAAGTGAAATATAGGAGTTTTTGCTCTTTGCCTCATGATTAGTCTTGCTCCCCACCCCCCAGCAAACTGGACTGTGCGAACATACTTCATTGCATTATATTGCTGAAATCTGAAAGCCATTACTGAATCACGAGGGTATGATGTTGAGGCTTAGAAGTCCTCTCCGAGTTACTACTCTGTAAACTCTCGCAGTCACAGGGAAGCGTAATCCAGCCAAATACCCAAAAGACATTTTTCATGGCAGCAAAAGTGAGGATCATAACACTCTCGAGAATCGCTCCTTTATGTTCCCCCCTAGGTAGGTGATGTACACATGTGGACCTGGAGATGGTGTTATTCATACATTTTTAATATTTTATTAAAGGTCCCTTTGTTATGGAAAAATCATCTACGCCTTGAGTGTGCAAAGTAAAGGAGCCCAGAGGATCAATTGCAAAACACCACAAGGCATGGAAAATTCAAAGGGCAGTGAACAAACAAACCGTAAAGGAAAAAAAAAATGCGGGTACATTTTAAATAGGTCTCCTTCAGCTGTCTCTTTGGAATAGATGTTGATGTTTTTCATTGTGCCGGTGTGTTAGGGATTATCATGGAAGGTTTGGTTCAGAGGCTAAAATTGCCCTCCGCTCCCGTGTGGTTCGGTGTCTCGGGATGCGCTGAACACGCGTTTGCGCGTCGCAGCCGTGGGTGTTCGCTTGCCGTAATATGTTCCATTGAGGTCATCTGCTTGCATCCATCTGAACTCGAGCGATTAGCAACAGGGGATATGTTGGGTGACAGTGCATCGCATTGGGTAAATATTTGACAATGATTTGTTACCTGTGGTTTCATTCCGGCGGTGGGCACTTGCAGGCAGGCACTGCAATAAAACTCTCCCGTGAGCAGACGAATGCAAACTAAGCATAAAGCTTTAAGGGCAGGTCTATGACTGCAAAGTTCTGAATGGGTGGCAAATTTTTCATGTATTAGATTGTGTCGCAGTCTGCAATATAGCTAGCGTGGGTGTGGACCTTCTTTGACTCATCCTTTAATTAAATGCAATAAATGCCTGCCTTAAACATTAGGAACTTTGAAAATATACTGTTATATTCTTAAAATGGACAAAATGGATACAAACTGTGGTCAGATTCTTATCCACCAACCATTTTAGGACTTAAGCTGTTTAATAAACAATAGGAGCTGAAGGGCCATAGCGTCCTCAGTTGTTACAACCTGCCGTCTCAATTATCTCATCCCAAGAGAAAAGGTGGATTTTGCAGGAAGCCCAGAAGGTCTAATAAAACCAGAAAATTTAAGAGCAAAAGATGCCAGTGCCACCTGAACTACACTTTTCCTTATTACGTCTCCCCTGAAGAGTTAAGGCAAGTGACCTGCGTTCAGGTTGCACTTCTGGGGCAGCCACCTTTCACGACGGCAGCCACAGCTCAAAATCACACTGCTGCATTTACTGTGTTGGGATCATCCGGCCTTACTGCCTTCTGCATGGTGAGTCCAGGCCATGTTCTTTGGGTAATAGTAACTTTGGCCAGTTCATTAATCCCTTCTCAGTTGACGGTGGCAGCACTTGTCTGTCCCTTCTGGGAAGCTGGGAAGAACTGTGACATGACATTAGGCCGCTCTCAGCATATACGTTCCAGCAGCCTGTGTTTACATGACGGACATGTCATGTTAGCCTGAGTGTTAGCAGTGTGTAAGGTTTAATTCATGCCCCTTGATGAGAGAATTAAAGAGCATGTCTGGGCTCTGAGTTAAAGACTTCTGTGTGTTGATAGGACTTGAGTTATTCAAGTTAACTTTGCAGTGAAGACAACCCCCAAGGGACTGTCAGCTCAAGAGCACACACTAACCACAACTTGTCATGTTACTACAGAGAGAGAGAAATGAGCTTTTAAGTAATTAGTGCCCAAAGCATTCACTGCTTTGTAGGTCAAAACCAAAACCTTAATTCCACCAGAAAACTAATCAGAAGCCAACACAGATTTCAGAGCACTGCTGTAATAAGCTTTCCTTGTGACACACCACTTAATAAGTAGGCAGCAGCCTTTTCCTCCAGCTCAAGTTTCCAACTGACCTAAAGATGTAAGCCCACTGAGAGCATGCCATTGTAGCCTTAATCTCAAGGTGAGAAAGATATGGATAGCTGCAGCAGGTCCAGAATCCAAATGGGAAGATTGTGCCTTTAGTATGGAAGGGAAATGGGGAAAAAAATCACTGCGGCCTCTAATGTGTCTGGGAAGGTCAGCTGAAAAGTCAGAGGTAAATAGGAATAACATGTTGCTTGTGCTGTAGAAAAGCTTGCTGTCTGACTTGCTGTTTTTCCAAGAATATATGCCTAAATCTTCACATAAAGATATTTGGGTATGAACATTGTAAGGTCCAGGGTTCCCTGTGGCTTGTGAGCCATGCGGGTGCGTGACGGTGAGTGGGAATCCACTTACCCAGCGCCTTGAGCGTCTTCGTACGCTGCAGAAGATTCTGGATATCTGTTTTGGAAGTGGTTGTATGCATTTATACAGTAGCTGAGCATTCCTCTCACCATCACTTTAAAGTTTGAGGATTAATTAAGCCGTTCTAATTGTACACTCTTGTGTATGGTTAAAACACAAGGGGAGCAGGAGAAGGGAGGGAGTCATGTATTCACTTAGCCTGTTCAACCTAGCATACAGGGCTGTGTGTACTGGTAAAGATAAGGAGCAATGTTAAACACAACCCTGAAATAACAGCGTTCATTATAATGCAAGTTGTCAGGTGCTTATACCAGTCTCTTCTGTTGCCCTTGTAATGCAGATTCTTTTTTCATAATCCAATATGAAAGGCATCGTATGAGTCCCATGTCTCATATTTTACCAAAAATTCCTGCGGCGTGAAAGTTCCCTTTTGAAATTTTGGGGTGGATACCTCTAGGAATATAATCCAGACTGCTTTTCTTGTTTACCTGAAGATCTCCAAGCACTTTTAAGGCACTCCCCTATAAGATCAGAAAGCCAAATTCATCATTTTATGTAGGAGTGGTTGACTAAAATGCCAAAGTCACAGGGTAAGCTAAAGACGGAACAAGCAAATGATTCATAGGCCTCTTCTCTGAGCACTCCATCGCTGCTCTCTCCATGTCAAGACATTCTTCACTTGCTGCAGGTTGAATTCAGAGTTGTTTCTTGGGTGGAAGACCTCCCCTCGCTTCACTTTTTCCTCTCTAGACCATTTCACCCTATGAATAAGGAATGGGACTCGGCAGACGTAGGCTTTGTCGATGCTGGTGCTGGTGTGCCAGTGACAGCGAGCAAGTCTCTGCCTTCATCTCTCCTGCTGTCCTTTAGGAGAGATAATGTTGTTCTCCTTCCTGAACTAGTTTTACCTACGACAATGATAAACAGGAACACAACTTCTTTCTGCTGACATCTGCTCTCCGGGCTTGCACGCGCGGTGTGAGTATTCCTCCGGATCTGTGTCTGCAGCATCTACGGCTTGAAATGGCTCTTTGTGTTTAATTAAGGGTGTTTGAAGAAAAACCTCTCCTATGTCTGCGAGGGAGATAAAACTTTCAACTGTTAATTGGTTTATGCTATTCTAAAGCAAGCAGAAATGTTGAAAGTGGACTCGTGTCTCGTGCTATGGAGGTCGTGTTTATAGAGTAAGCGTCCTGGCATTCATTACGGGACTCTCCTTCGCTCTCTGCCTTCCCGCTCTTCCCTCCCCCATCCCTCGTGCTGACCCCTAATCCCAACAAAATGAAGATCTGGTTGTCATATGGATCGCAAAGCTTTCCTCTTGCATCACAAACAGTATGGATCAAAAACACCTCATTTCAAGACAGATGTTTTCTGGTACTGATTAGTAGAGTTCCCCCCCTTCCTTTTTTAGGAGAACCTTTCATTTCATAATCATCTGCTTTACCATTAGCTTAATGGACTGAGTTTAGGCACTAAATAAGAAGGCTGGATGAACCGGTTCATTTGAAACATGAAGCTGAGCTGAATTTTTCAAGCCACACTCCAAACGAAGCCATTGAAATTTCCATGCGTGTCCTCACCAGGTTCAGCTTAGAGTAAAAAATCCTCTGCGGATAAACGTGTTCTCAATACCTCGCTCAAGCGAGCGCTTCGCTGGAAACTGCGGGGCGCTGGGCACCGGCGGCCTCTCGCCTGCCTGGCTTCATCTCAATTTTGGAGTCTTGCCCTTTCTGAAAATCTCAGCACCAAGTCTCTCACCGGACAGTTCTTGCAAAGAGTGGTTTTCTCCCAGTTTGTGTGGCCAAAATGTGCCTCTCTTTTCCCTTCTGCTCTTACGCTGTGCGCTGCTCAGCTTTCTCCCCCTGCGCTGGAACTGGCTGCAGTTTAGTGAGGCTTCAAATAGAGAGGATTTGAGCCTATAAATCCTTGCTCTGTGTGAGTCCTTATTTTCACTAATGGCCCTGCTGAAGTCATCAAGACTGTTTACATGAATAGGATCGTGAGTAATTCTAATTAGTGCCACCAATTTAAGGGAAAGCAGAGTCAATCCATTGTTCTGCAAAGTGCGCTGCGATGAAATATGCTAAAACGGGATCCGAAACCACATTACCGCAGATAGCTGCATGGTTAAAGGACATGGCTGTCTGACATTTTTCACAAAGAACAATCATTAGTACAAGTTGGAAAAATATAGGGTTTGGGGCTGCATTTTCCCTGCAATTTAATATTACTTGATATTGGTTAGAAATAAATTGTTACAGCCTCCCTTTGAATTCCTTTAGGGTAAATATTTATCACATGTAACGTTTCCTCAATATTCGGAATTTTCAATACAATTAGCTTCACTGTAGGTTATTTACTCCAAGTTAAAATTCAAGGAAAGGCCTCCAAGTGTATTTTGAGCTGAGCTATTCATCAGAAGTCCAACGCTATTTTGTTCAAAGCGAGCCGAGAGCTGTGGGAGATTTTCTGACTGGGAAACTGCGCTTGCGAGATGCATAAAACTAATGGTGTACACGAAGTGTCTTGTTTTTCTTCCTTTCAGTGGGGGGTGTTGCAAATACTCATTACTTTGTCCAAAATGGGATCTTGGCGGTGCGATGATAACAGAGGGGAGGAAAAAAAAAAACCACAAAAGAAACGCACGGCTCTGTGAATTCCCGACAGAAGTACGGAGCCATTTAAAGTCTGTCGACCTGGAAGACCCGGCTGTCGGCTCTTTCTCCCGGGAGCCCGTGTGAGCGCGGGGTGCAGGGTAGTATTTGAGGGTATGGGGGGCACCCATGGTTCCCGCTGCTGCCCGTCCCCGACGTGCTGCTGAGACCTTTGCGTTCATTGCACTTGTGAAATCAGTCTGAATATGCAGCATGCTTTGGTCTGGTTGCATATGTAGCAAGTTCGTTCCACGCATAAGTGGGTTATAATTCAGCAGCCTTAACACGCGTTTGAGCACTTCTGTAGGTTTTCTACTCTTAGCAAAGCAGTTTTATTGCAAAGGTCATGTTTGGTAAATCCCGTGCAAGCGATGCATGTTTTTAACCCAGGAGAACTGCGTTCAGGGAAGTTGGCTTGCGACCGGGCCATTTTCAAAGACCTTGTTCTGGTCGCTGAGGTGTTTAACCAACTTTAGCGTATTCCTGGAATTAAGTTGGACGTGTATCCTGCCTTATGGTCACATTAACTTCAGTTGCTTTTCGGACTCTGCTTGCATAAAGCTGAAAGGCGCCCTAGGCGATGTGTGTGGATGCGGTGCTCGAACCGCCTCCGCGTTCGCTTGACCTGAGCGGTGCAGCAAGCAGATGCATTTTTACTCCATCTGCCAAGTGACTTCTGCGAGGAGTAAAGGCTAGAGAGGATGAAATCTCTAGTTACTTGCTTTTAGGAGGGACAGGCCAAAACATTAAAATGCTCCAAACAATTCAGGATATTTTAAAGCTTTCTAAAAGCTTTTTCCTTCTCCCCCCCCCCCCTTTTTTTTAAAGATGTTTCATTATAGTAAACTTCAAAGGGCACATTTGATCTGCTGGTATGTTTTTGACTATATCCACCAGGAGTTCACTTAAGCCAAGCAGTGAAACAATAATGTATGTTGTACAGCTGAAATGAAAATTAACCTAATGTACAGTATTTGCTACATTGCACAGCTGAAATGAACTCCTGGTGGACAGTGAAAAACATGCTGGCAGATCAAATACACCTTTTGAAGTTTATTATAATAAAATGAAATAAAGCCGCCAAGGGAAGCATTTACAAAAAAGAAAGGCTTAGGAGGGCTACAGCTGTTGTGTACAGCTCCCTTTTTTTATTTGCATTTACTAAGGCCCCGATCGAAAGCCCCTTGAAGTCATTTTGATTCTTTCCATTAGCTTTGTTGGACCCTGGTGTCTGACCACTGGGACCAGGCTGGCCACCTTACGCTGAGAGCCACGTGCTTCACCGGGAGCCTTACTGACTTTTTTAGGACTTACTGACTTTATTAGGACCTTTCTCATGCATGGTCTGAATGATGCACCCTGATGCATTAGTAAAGGGGCAATTTTCTTGGAAGGATTTTCCATCTAGAGAGTTGTAGTATCTTAATTTTCAGTTAGTAAGCACTTCGCTTGCACTAAACAAATTCTTCTCTTTCATCCTTTACTCCCGACAAATTCAACCTTATCATAGTGGTCCTGTTTAGATCAGGAGATTAAAAGTGTTCGGTGACTTTCGCTGGAATTGTGGACCCTCTTTTCTTTTGAAGTTTTAGTCCTGCAGAGGTTAACCTGTTTTCATAAGCAAGAAGAATTTTTTTATTGACATCAGTAGATTAAACAAAAGCACTTATTAGAAGAATTTTTCCTTGTCTTGTTCCTGAAAGATGATTAGCATTTCCCAAGAAGTGTCAGTCAAAACTAAAAGGTATAAAGTACTTGGCATTGCTCGCTGTGGCCTTTGTAGACAGTTTTGAAGAATCAGGCTGATTGTGGTGAGCACTTGCCTGTGATATTGGTGTCATTTCTTCCATCCAGCTTCATGCTAGTTAGCAGAATAGAGTAACTCCAAAATTGAATTGTCTTCTCTTTTTGCCCTTACTTAAGGGGAATAATAAAAGAAATCCTCTGTATTTGTGTGTCCCACATGAATCTGATGTTGCATCTGTTAGTTTGCTTTGACAGAAGGAGTTTGTTTTGACACATGACCGGCAGGAGGGCATTATGCATCCCATAAAAGCTGGTCTGGACAGCAGACCTGGCCAACGCCAAAGCGCATGTGCGGTCTGCAGAGAGCCCATTAGGCACTCACGTTAGCCGACATTACCAGGCTCAGAGCATTGAGCTTGACTCTTCAAAGCAGCCAAAGGCAATTCGACACCTAGTCCATGCTGTGTTTCCACGAGAGTTTCCAACATGAAATTTGCTGCATGAGATTTTTGGATATCTTGCTCTTTCTTATATATCAAGCATTGCTTCTGGGCCTCTTAGAGACTTAATTCTTGTTTGCTTCGATGCTTTCTAATAGAAGTGCTCAAAGGACTCAATTACTTTCTGAGCCTATTTGCAGGACGCAGTGCCTATGTAGGAAGAGCCCATGTCCGGTGGAGCTGGAGTTGTTCATGCAGGTGGAGCTGGAGCTTGCAGATGAGGAGTTGCTGTAGGTTGGGTTGCAGGAACCTGGCTGAGGTGTGGGGCTTCAGCTGGACCGAGTTTGTGGAGTCTGTGGCCGAGTTGGAAATCGAGCCTAGGTCTTTGGGCTCAGTCTAATCAGAACGGTGTCTTGTGCGGGGTCAGGTCTTTTGTTTTAGTGTTACAGAACTGCGGCTTGATCCTCTAAACCCTTCCGTGTGGGGTAATCTGCACTTATGGGATTAGTCTCTCTGAAAGCCCTCCTGTGTAAATAAAGCATACTCACAAGAGTAAAGCTTTGGAAGCATTTAAATTGAGTGCGGGGAAGATGCAGTCCTGTGGTGTGCTAAGCAGACAGCACCCTTCAGGATTTTGCCCAATATTTTTCTGTGTCGACTCCTGATGTTAACGGGTTGCAAACTAGGAATTATGCAGTTCCTAAATTGTGTTTGTCTGACAGATCCGGCATTGTCCCAGGGCCCCCCGCCCCTCTCCCTTGAGCAGTGGGCATTCCCCACAGAAAGGGAAAACTGAATGAACTGATTGCTTAACCTCGCCTGACTCTACCCTGGTGGTAGATCATTAATGGTGTAGAAAATGAGGGCCAGCGCTGGCAGCCCAGGGTGGGGTGTGTGTGCATCTTTAAGAGATTTATGTGGAGGTCTGAGATGAGGAGACAGCACCGTGGTACATCATCATGCAGGAGACATCAGAGACGTTCTTCTTCGCTTCGGTGCATTATCATAAAAAGTGATTTAGACTAGAGCTGATTGATGCAAATGGTCCTCTGTTCTTTCCTATCATTAGCGGCCTCTTTCAGTGGCCAGAGGCAGTGATTAAAGCTGTCATTTGGAGCTGCTCATTAAAGACAAGCACCCGAGTAGCAGGAGGAAAAAAGGTTGAAGAAGCCTGATTTCCCCCCCCTTCCTTAAAAAATGCATTATCCTTTTTCCAGTCCTGGCTCTACAGGAATAGCCTATATTTGATGTGACCGAGAATGCAGGTTGTTTAAAAAAATGGAATAAAAACTACGTTATTGTCACTTAATATTTTGATGACAGCACAGCACAATGTTAAGTAGATCATTATGAAGGTATCGCTGGGTGTATTTGTTACGGAAAAACTGATGAAACACTAAACAGCGTTATTCCCACAAACCAGGGCTCACCACTCGCCTGGGAATTGGACGGGGCTGCAATGATTGTTCTTTTTGGGACTGGCTGAGAAGGGAGAGAAGAGGCACATGCAAAGAGGCTGGATGGTGATTAGGTTTGACAAGCTTTATCATAACAGATTTGCCTGTTCAGATTTTAAATTCTTCAGGGCAAGGATTTTGTTTCGCTGTAGATATGTACAGAGCGTAACGCAACAGAGCCACAGTCTTGCCTGGGACTTCCCAGCACCATCACGCCCGGGCAAGAAATTAGAGCAAATTGTTGTTAAGTACATATTTTGCAGTTGTGTTTTTGTATGACCGTGGGTCGTACAAATTGCCCATACAATCATGCATGGAGCAGTCCTAGAGCTGCGAGTCCAATGCTTATTGAGGGAATCCTTGAGGCCACGGGATACCGCAAATTACGGGATTCTTCCATTTCCTCCTGCGAAACCAGGCTGGTGGAGGTGGCAGTATCTCTCCACCTCTGTTGGGAAGTTTAATGATTTAAGATTGCGAGGTGTCAGGGTAGAAAGGTGCAGGAGGGCCTGCAAAGGGGACAAAAGGACTTAGATTAGAAATAACAAAGCCTTGTTAGGAGCCAACTAGCCTCTTGCTCTTTCGAAAAGCAAGTGGCAGGCGATGTGCAGGTTAATTGTGTGCTGTGCATGTCCTCAGCCCCGCACGCAGGCTGCTGTCAAAATTAACACATTTTTAAAGAGGTCGCAGGCGGAGAAGCTCGATAAGTGCTTTTAGGCCAGCCTAATAGAAGATGCTGAGGAATGACTGAGGGGAAGTTATGATGATAGTGAAGGAGTAATTTAGCATATTAGGGGAAATATGTCAAACCAAACTGATTGCTATAAATACAGCCTTCTTATTTCAGAATCTGGCTGTGCCCCAAGGCTTTTCCTATGAAATTATGGAACTGTGGCTCACTTATTAGCAGCTGACTTCCCCACTATTGTGCCGTCTTTTTCGGTCATGTGCTCCTGCTATCTAATTGGTACCTTTCTGAACGTGGTTTCTCTTTGGAGCGATCCCATGTGAGGCAGAAGAGACAGTGTTGTGATGATGGGGGGTGCCAGCTCTCTTAAAGATGATGTTACGAGAGCCGTTGCGCTTAGAGATTTTCCTGCCTGTGGACATTGCCCTGGGGTTGCAGCAGGATGGCAGAGGCGGGATGTAAGAGGGACTTGGAGCGGGACCTCAGACGTCTGCACCTGGTCCCAAGCCGCTGGGTTGGAGAAGGAGATGTGGTGGGCTGAGCAGGCAACAGCGACAAGGAGCAGAGCTTGCTGAAGGTAGCTAGCAACAGCCAGTTTGGGATTTGACTTTGATTTTAACAGCCAGCTTTTCCAAACTGGGCCAAATTGCTTCCAGCAGAGCCTACTTCTGCTTGTCTGCTGGAGTGTGAGCCTACTCTCATAGCAGTCATTATGTTTTATATGTTAAATACATTATATTTTAATGTATCTTCTGCCTAATACTCAAATAATCCTCAGTGTACTGACAATGGTAATAAATTCTTTGAGTTTAAAATGCCAGAAGAAGCGAGCATTTCTTGCGCCGTGTCATTCACGTTTAAGCTGTAATAGATCTGAACAACAATCCTGGTTTAAAGGCAAGTATTGTGATTTTGGAAAAGGCTCTGCTTCCTATCTCCTGGAATTCACTTCAGGCATTTAGGATGAGGGAGGAGAAAGGTAATGCTGTCGACAGAAATAAACATTGCTACAGTTTTAGCCTGCTTTCTCCACTAATACATCAACACCTGCTTTGTGAGCATTTCAAAAACAGAAGAATTTCCAACCCAGATTCCTTTCTTCTTTGCTTCAGATATCCTTTCTTTCTCTCCTTCTCCTTTCTTTTTGTTGTTGATACTGATGATTTCAGTGCCACCACCACGCTGCTCCGGAGACGGGACACAGCCTTCCTCGAGGAAGGCTGCGGGCGTGATTTGCGCCGTAACCATTGCTTGTCCCGAATGGAAAGCGTTTAGTAAAATACAAAATGAGCCGCAGGAGCAGCTGATGTCATGTGCAGCAAAGGTGTTTCCTTCAGGTATCCTTGGCAATAAAAATGAAAAGGAGAAAGAACAGTGGAGAAGTGAAACCACATAGTTGTTGCGTCGGGGGGATTCTCTCTCTCTGATTTTATGCGTGCGCAAGGTGCCGGTGGGCTGCCTCGCCGGGCCGCAGGGAGAGCTACCTCTGCCTTAACGACGGCGCGAGCAAGTGGACCACGCGACCCACTTAGGTTGAGTCAGTGAACTGTAAATTTAGAGGGGGAAAAGAGCCATTAGATCCTCCAGTCCGCTCCCCTGCCCCTGCAGGGTGCTGCCCGCAGTACGCTGGCAAGCGCCTTGTCCTCTCCGCTGCGAACGTCCCACGCGATGCAGCTTGCACCGGAGCCCTGCCGGAGGCTGCGCCATGGGCTGCGACGCCTCGTCGACGGCGTTTCGTATCGTTTTTCTCGATGCTAAGCTTAAATTGAATGACTTTCTCAGTAAGGAAGGAGTGTTGCTAATGAGAGCAGGTTAAGGACGTTTTATTTTCTTCTCTTGCCTATATTTTGAAGGGATACAGGTCGATTAATCTCTTCCCCTTTGACTTTGCACTGGGTTTCGGACTGTCGCGTTTGGAGTGGGTCGCTCAGCAGAGCTTTCGGTGAAACTACTTCTGCAACGATGGCGGTATCAATGATTTTTATGTGCTGTAGAAAGCCATAGGTGTACGTGACATTTTACAACCCTTGCTGGTCTCCACCCCGAGCCCCACGCCTGCTGCTGCCTGCCAGCAGGCAGAGGACCGCAGCCGCGGGAAGCCCCTGCTGACTTTGAAGTTAGGCCGGAGGAGCCCGGCAGCGTGGCCTCGGGCTGGCTGGGAATTTAACCCCGCCGGCTGGAGGACACCGGTGCAGAGGCGCAGGGCAGGGAGCCTGGTGGAACAAGCGTGGAGATAATGTAAAATTCCATTTTATTGCATGCGTTTTTACCAGGCGGCAGCTTGACAGCTCTTGGGGCAACAAAGTGTTTTTCAAACTATTGACTAATGCTGTTAATAAAATAGTTAGAGTTGCTAAATGAGGTTCAGGTTAGGCGGACAACTTAAATATGTGTGCAGGCCTCATAAAATGCAGGTATGTTATTGCTTGTGTACATGTAGCCTCCGCTTTCTTTATCTTCCTATCTCAATATGGTTGTTCAGAGATGCATTTGAAAACACCTACTTCTGTACAAACTTCTGGAACCTAAAAAATGAAGTTATGCTACGTTGCGGTGCAAAAAATAAATGTACAATTCTCATTTTCTTCCTGATGGAGAAGTTGCAATAATTTGGGGGTAAATTAAAAATACAAGCCAATCATTTCCGTGTAAAACCTCGCACTGACATTAGCCTTTAGTTGTGACATTGCAATTATCTCCATAGCAACTCCCCGTGATGTGACAGCTGCAGGGACGGGAGGTTCATGTGCCCTCGCGTTGGAGCCGAGCGCGCTGTGCTCTCACGTGATATCCTCCTGCTTTGCTCCTGGTTTTCCTCCTTCCTCACGGTGGTTTCGCGGCGGTGTAACGTAGCTGCCTGAATTCAACTTTCATCTGATAAACCTTCGCAAAGAGGGAAGAATAAGCTTTGGTGCATTTATGGGAGTCTTTCAAGCGTATTAAAGAGCAATATCTTATATGATCTGTTCCATTAATAAATAATTGTGAGAAAGCTCATACATGAATATAGTACTTTCAGACCATTACGCGCAGGAATACATTAGCGGTGTGGATTGCACCTTGGTTAACTGTGAAGCCTGTGCTTCAGTCAGAGACACTTTGTGTCTCCCTGATGCCTAACAGGAGACCGTCTTGAGCAGAGCTAAGAGAAAAAGGAGAGGCTTATCGCAAAGCAAAGCAGCTGAGAAGTCTACAAAGGCACATGCCAGAATCTGTTAATAATTTTAGTTGGGACTGTATGTCTTCATTCCTTGTTCAGTCCGTAAGTTGCCCAGTAATAAGCGTTCCAGGAAATTCGGAGGGCCTGGCTCCTGCGTTTCAATCTTGAGTCACCTGCTGAGGTTGTGATATATAACTGCCCCTTCAATCTGAGGCTGCATTGCAAGGTTTCTCCTTCTGAGGCTGGGGCTGCGCGGCTGAACTGAACCTGTAATCTACTCTTACCTCTCCACCTTCAGGGAAACAGTCTGGCTGGCACGTCAAGGTTGAGCAAACTTCCTTTCGGTAGCGCGTTTCCAGTTCTCCCTGTAACCGAAAATGGCAGGAGTCAAGCCTGTCGTCCGCTCAATGCAGAAATGACTTCTCAGTACTAGCTCAAGGCATTTTATTAGGTAAACTTTTGAATTATTCCAGTTCCCTTGGTGCCTCCATAGATTGAATGGTAATGGAGCCTTCCACTATCAACTTTAATGCTTTTGTATCTAACTGTGGACACCGTTTTACGTATTCATTAGGCCACCAGGTTGAAAAACGCTATTATCTCCCAGTTCCATAAAAATGATGGTTATATATACATCTAGTATGTCATTGCTACCACCTTTTACGAGAAGAACTTGTTTTCTGTAGGCGTCAAGACTAAGATATATTTCACCATCCTGACGTGTAGTGAGTTGGGTGATTAAATTTCTGTGTGGTGAGATAAGACAGCTTCCTGAAGGATTTATGTCCATATAGCTCTGTAGGGCATATATTCAGTAAAGTCACTTTTTCGTTATCCTAGCAAACTGAGCTAGGGGTGTTTGTGAGTTCTTGGAGGGCTTTTTTTCCTGTTGTTTTCTGGGTTTTGCACTTGATATCCCTGCAACCAGATTTTTGCATGGACTGGCTCAACAAGGTAAGCTGGGAGATGGATATGGTGCCGTGCTGTGCTTTGCTTTGCTTATGATTCAGTAAAGCTGAGGAGGGTTGTGATGCTGAGCTCAGAAGCAAACCCAAACACATAGATACTACTCCTGGTGGGCTACTAGAGGCAAGGAGTCTCGTGTGAGGCTGTGGAGCAAATTGGGAGCCCTGGGCTTATTTGAGCAGTAACCTGGTCCTGCAGTAGTTTCTTCTGCATGCTTGAGCAGTTGAAATAATCTTTCAGCTTTGGTCTCCCAGTATGTAGCACGAAAATAACAACACTTCTAATATATTGCTCTGGGTGGCAGTGAGAATGATCACATGCTTGTTTGGTGATAGATGAGTTCAAAGTCATATTTAAATGGACCAGGTGGTCAGTGTCAAGCCTACCTAGGCTGCGCGCCCTTCATCGGAAGAGCCTCAGAACAGGTTTGGTCTTCGCTTGCTTCTTCCGAAGCAGGACTCCTGTTCCCACCAAAGGCAATGACAAAGCTGCCTTTGACATGGGAGGGAAGATGGCTGAAGCCCTCCGGTTCTGTAAGTCTGCTGAGAAGTCAGGCGATCAGCTGCTGACGAGCTGAGTATGGGAAAACATGGAGCAACGAGACCATAGCCAGGCGCGGGGGGAGAAATCTAGAGCAACCATGAAGATTTTGGATCTGACCGTGAAATGTTTAACTACCGCTGCTGTCAGCAGAGCTGTTTCTCTGTTGCTTTGGACCTTGTGTAGTCATTAAGCTACCAAGGGGATCAAATGGCACTGCTCTGATTTGATGGCAATTTAGCCGTGCCCAGATATAGAAGATAGTGGCTCCACATCCCCAGTGGATCCAGAATTTAGCCATTATGGCGTAGCTCAGGGTTGGATCCGCAAGGAGCTCCAAGCTTGACTTTGTCATTGCACTTCAAAATATTTTAGCAAATCTTTCTGCACAACTGTTTTGCTGCAGGTTTTCTTCCAGGCTCTGTTATCAGTCCTTATGTATGTATTTATTTATTTTAAGAATGAAAAAGTGACACCTTACCCTCCCACAAAGCAGAATTGATCTTGCTCAGTACTGACAGTCAATGTTTGCAAATTATCTCCATTTAAAAGGTTTGACTTTCCACCTGGGACCTCCAGTAAATCTATCCACTGGAACAACTGGAGCTAAAAAAAACTTTGAAAGCAACTAAAATTCTCATGTAAACATGACTGAGGCATCCCTTTACCCAACATACTTAGCATTTTTTTTTTTTTATTTAAGGATGATTCTAGTTAAGGGCTAGGAATTTGGTTGGTTTTATTTTCTCCCACTCCACTTCATTTGGAGGTGTCTGTGGCTTTCAAGATGCAGTCAACAAAAAGACTGACCCTCCAAACCTTGCAGAAGCTTGGGCTCCAGTGGGACCATTCAGAGGAATACACACTGTGTGCAGTTTTATGGGCTTGGTTCAAAATCTGCTGAAGTGTCACTGGAAATCCTCCTATACTTTCGATCAGGCCTTAAGTGACTGCAGATCAGTCAGCTGCACTGCAGAATAACTAACTCCTCAACCATGGGGTTAGCAAGTGGCATCTCCCCTGGTCTTTGTTCAGTTTAACTGGATAGAGAGAGCTATTTAGTTTGGCTTAAGGTTTTAGTTTCTATATTAATTCTCTCCTGACCCTCGTTAGCCGAAAGAAAAAAACAATTCTGAAAGGGTTTGATTTCCTAATATTGTATCTTCTGTATCTGCAATGCCTGTTGTGGCCTATTAAGAATTAAACTGAGATCACTAAACTCATTTCATTTATGCCTTGGGCCTCATTCAAACCCTGGTTTCCCAGCAAAGTAAGGCCAATGGATTAGCGTTTCACCTAGCTCAATGGAGTGGTTTTCGTCTCTTTTAATGCCTTTGGCATTAAGGAAAAAGGAAAGAAAGAAAGAAAAAGAGAAAGATGCTTTGACTGCAACACAGCATTTTGTGAGTGCGCTGGCAGTGCATTTACTAGGATTATTATGGAGTGTGTTGGGCTTTATCCTGTTTCCAGTGGGAGGGGAGGAGCAGGAGAAATGCTTATTGCATCTTTATATTGTTAAGCAGTTTGTCTGACCACCAAATTTTTAAAGGGATTTGGATCTCTTTTCTTTAAAAGGCAGCCCGGTCTTCCCTGGTCACTACCAGCAGCATTAGCCGCTGTCAGACAAATTACAGTATGGGTGAAGCTGTGATATCGACATGTGCGACTTGATCTTTTTTAATGGGGGCACCACAGGGGTTTCTGACTGCCCCACTGAGCTTAATGTTCTGTAAGGAAAAACAGACACAGAACTGAAGGACATTTCTAATGGGCTGCATGGTTAACCCCTCGCTGTCCACCGCTCGCCTCGCTCTGCGGCATCTTTCTTTTTCTTTTTGGCAACTGAGGAAGCCCGTGCGAGCTGACCTCCTCTTATCCTCGACGAGGGGCGAGTTGTGATACCCGGGCAAGCGCTGTTGCGAAGGGACGCGCGTACCCTACCCCCCTCCCTCCTCTTCCCTTTCGTTCGTAATTAGGCCAAATGGTTGCAAGCTCTCTGGCGAAAGGAGCTGTGTAATTATAACAACAAAATAGCTTGTAAATTGGAGATGTCTACTTCTTTATATTAACAGCAGCTTTATGTACAAGTGCGGCTATTTATTTTGACCTTTCATAATAATTAGCTTCGTAGCGATAGAGAATTTGACATCTCTGAATTCAACAATGCAGAACAGCGAAGGTGAAGACCCCTCCGGAGGTTGGGGAATTCTGCAGATTTATTTGGGTTTTCTTTTTCGTGTGTGTATTCCCGTCCTTTTCTACTCGGTTAACAAGCTTCGAAATCTAAATATGCTTTGGGCAAACTGCAGGAACCATGGATATCAGTAGGTATGCCTTTTCCCAGTATATCTTTTTACCCTCTTAGAGTACTGCTCCAAAAACATTAACATTACAACTACCACATTGCAGAAATAGAAAGCCAACCTCCTCGCAGCAGCCACCAGCTGAAAGTTCAGCTTATTTTGCCTAAAACCTCAACCAAAATGCCGGGTATACTAGGGCATCTGCTTATCCAGTTCAGTTGTTTTACTCCCAGTCGTTGCTGTTTGACTCCCTTTATTCTTAGCGTGCCCCCGTTTCTCGCTGTGTGAAGGGTGCATAGCGCCGGGTGTCTACTTCGGAAGAGCACGGGGCGCAGGAAGTGTGTTGCGCGCCCATGGAGCCTGTTATTGGATAGATTATTACAATATCCATTTATTATTAATTGTCATTAGCACTAAAAAGCCACGAAAGCTCTTAGCATCTTGTTTATTTCATGCAGTTGATACCGAGGAGTCCTCTCTAGCTCTCCAGATAGCAGAGCTGTTGTAAATAGGACTTAAAAAGTAATGAAATCTATATTCTCTGCCATATGAAATCTTCAGAGGCGTCGGCTTGATCTCGTGCACTGTGTCATTGGCAATGACAGAGCTGGAAGGAGCAGTGGGGTTTCTTTCATGAAATGCATCAGCACTGATTTCTAGTACTTCTAGTTGTACCCATTACCCGAATCTCAGGTGAAAATATTTCCACGTCTTGGCAGAGCCCAACGAGAGGCAGGCTAGGGCCAAGGAAATTCCTTTTTTTTCCCTGTAGTTATTGCCCCACGGTGAGAATTCATCAGTCATCGAAGGTGACCTAGCTTTGTTACCAACAAAGCGTGGAGATCTTTTGTCTTTGTGCTGTTGTGTTGGCTGCAAGATAACACCTGGTTAACCTAAGATCTGTTTTTGAACACATCTGAACTGGCAGAGTGAATTTGTACCCTGGAGGGGACAGGGCCACCCAGGGTCCTGCAACGCTCATCACACTAGGTTATTTCTCCCCACCAGTTTTGACCTTTAAGTTTCTGGTAGAGCGGGACAGTTTTCTTAGGCCACTGCATGGCATATTTAGGTGCATGCAGCAGACTAAGCTTGTTGAGGGGCTTGCTCAACTGGAGCCTTGGATATGATGATCACTGAGGTCTTATTCTTGGTTTCTCTGAGGGTAGGGGATGATGGAAGAGAGCAGAATTAGTTTTGCATCGAATGCCTTTGAAAACCCAGTGTAGATGCAGGCAGCATGTTGGAGAGGTAAATGTGCAGGAATGAATTTAGCACTGATTCGGCACGAATAGGAGTCGCAAATTTGAGGCCAAAGCCACCGAGGATCCAGTGGCTTGCTAAAGATTTCTCTTCGTATGCTCTCTACAAGTTACTCGCCTATATGCTAATCCTATTTTACTCTCTTTTTAAGGAGTGTTTTGGGACATATGAGCAACCTGAGGCTGTAGTTGCAGGTTACTTAATTTTAGATGTATGTGTTCCTGGAACATCCCAGCAGTATTAATTTGATCCGAGTCAGGTGTATTTATATGGTTACATTTCTTCCCAGTTAGCCAAAGCATATGATAGGGGTTTATGTTGGCTTTTGTGCTCTCAGCTGGCTGTATGTGAGATGTGAGGTGACAGATAATACCTATTCCAGGATAAAGTCTGCTGGGGCAAATTCACTCATCAAGTTTTTTTAAATTTGCCTTGGCAGTGTAAGTTGATACACAACCAGTCCTTTGAGTTAGAAGGCTGCAGGGCTTTTGAGCTGGTAAGTGCCACCCTAAAGCCGGGCTTGCTGCACAATCGAGCCACTGTCTTAGTGCCTGTCAGTGCAGAGGACTGTTCCTGGTATTTTCTACCTTCTTGCACCTATGCAAATAACTTGTCCTGGAGCAAAGCCACCTTGTACACCTTACACCTTATTTTGCAAGAAATAAAAATGGTTAATGTTGCCAGCTGAGTGCTAATGGAAATAGGGAATAGATTCGTATTTAAAGTTCATCAAAGCCACAGTGAGGAAGGATTGTTGATAGTGCTGCAAGAAAAAATGGGATAGAGTTTTTTAGAAGGAAAGTGGTGTCTGAATACAGGTCAGATGAAGGAAAACTTTATCATAGGTAAAGACCAATAAAATTTTGACAAACCTTCCCAAGGAAGTAGGAAGTGCTCCATACGCTGCAGGCGCACCGCTCTTAGGTTGTCATGAGTGATGACTACATGGCTTGAATGGGGCTTTTTCCAGGTCTCAGCTGAGTAATTCACACAGTGAGTTCAGAAGTGTGACTCCTACAAGTAAGTAGGTTTTTATATATACATATATAGATATATATGTACGTGTATAGGTATATGTATATAAACTTATATATTAAAAAACTTACTTTGATATATATATACTATATTGTGTATATATATCACACATATATATGTAAGTTTTAAAATATATAAGTTTATATGCATATATATATATACTTATGTATTCAAACCCTCCCCCCAGTAGAGTATGATTACTTGTTTAGAGGTCAAGGGCAGTCAGGGGTGCATGGATTTTCTGTGGTCGGGGTGGTAAACTCCATTTTGTTGTCTTTACGCTTTATTCCACCGCTGTTGGCCTTTATGCTATGTTCAGGGAGTACCCCAGGAGGCAGCAGCGGCGGTTTTGGGGGTTAGCATTTCTTACTCTGAGATCCTGAAACATTAGCCTCCGGCAGTTAATATAATTACGTCATTAATGTCACACCCCTGATGTTACTGTGTGTCAGAGGCAGACAATTGCAGTGTTGTGATTTCTTAGTTATGTAAAAGGCGATTAAGGCAATTAAGTGGGTGATTAAAGCTGCTCAGTCAGAGGTGCTGACTGATGCTATTACCAAGAAGAAGCAATGGTGTATAGTAGCGGTGATCTAAAGTAGCCCTACAAGCAGGGATTGCTTACAGTGTCCAGGGTATTTCTGAGGTTAGCCGACCTGCACCCACACATCTCCTCTCCTCCTCGCTCGCCCACAGTGATTTACTAACAGGGATCAACGAGAAGTGGGCTCATACAGCATAAACTACATGGTTAAATAAAAAGATTCAATGTTCCCTTTGAAATGAGCATTATTGGCTTTATTTAATTAAATATGGATTTACACTATAAATACTGGAGCTCCTGGAGCCCATATTTCAATTAATGGATCATTTCTATGTCATGCTCGCTTTATAATTACTGGAATGTGAAAATACAATGAACTGAAATGATTTCCCCTCCTCTTCAAATAAATCTGAGCAAGTTTGAATCAGATAGAAACTGCTTTCTTACCCAGAAGCGTGTGGGCACGTGCCTGCACGCAGGACAACCCCACACAGTCGAGGCAGAAGAGGGAGGTTTGGACGGGTTAGTGGTCATCAAGGGAAGAGCAGGCAGGTTTTGCAAGGCAACCATTGTAATGACCTTGACTATTTTGTATGGCTGGAATTTGTGTAAATGGAGTGTTTTAATCCCAGGGCGAGGCGGGCTGTTAAGGTGACGAATGCAACGTACCATTTGGTGCAAATGATGTGGATTTGTGATTTTGTTTCTGGCGTTGACGCCAAGCGAGCTTGTTTAGAGGGTGCCACAAGGTTCGTTTGGTGCTGAGTTGGTGGGCTGAGGACTGGTTTTGTTCTCTTGTGCCCAGGGAGCAGAAAGCATGGCAATGTCATTGTCTTCTGCACGCTGCCCACACACGTTTTCATGGTGTCTTCCTTGCTCTTTGCGAGGATGCGGCATCCATTTTCCAGGGTGTTCTGTCAATTGAGTTGAAAATAAACACAAATAAACACGCTGGGCTTTGCCTCCAACGAGCCCGGGGGTAATTGGGAGCGGCCAGGCCGTGGTGCCAGGAGCGGGGCCGTGGCGCGTCCCGCTCGGCCGCAGAGCCAGCCCTGCGCGGGCGAGCTTGGTCTCGCGAGCTGCTTCGCCTCCGCGGCCCGGCCGCCTCCGCCATGCCGTCCTCGCTCGGGCAGCCAGAGTCGGCCTTCGCCACCGTTTCCTGACCAGAAAAAACTGGATTGAGAGGCCCGGCAATGAGCTAACATCGCATACATAATTCTATCAGAAAATATCCAAGGGTGGAAATCATTGTTCTCCGAACTAGCTGAGCTGGAGCCAGAGCAGAAATACTAAAGTCAGTTGTGCCTTTGAGCTGCCTATAACAGCGCCCTTTGGAGACCCATTTCATACAAAATTTGAAGCCTGTGTTTATTGCCCATTAAAGCAACCTTTATTTTATGGCAAATGTTGCAGTAATTGCCTTTTACGAAGAGCACTTTGTAACACACATGCACTGTTGAAAGAAAACCACTCTGGTATTGTCTATCGGGACTTAATGGCGCAATTAATTTTACTCCATCTGTTCCTGAGACTTTAAAGGAAAATGGATTTTTTTTTTGAGCGCACTTTAATGAAGAAGATAAAGCGGCCCGGCTGGTGTCCCACAGGCTCAGCGCAGTAAGTTCAGATTATTGCTCAGTCTGTCAGAATGGGCTGCTTCCCTCGGCAGCCGCCACCGCGAGCAGCCCGCTCTGGCCCCTCGCCGCGCCATTCCTGATGACAAACTGCCAGCCGGCTCCCACAAAAGCGCGATTAAAATGTCAGCACAGGATGACGAAGGGGCCAAGAGGGTCCTCGGAGACAAACTGTGTTCAGTATGAGTTAATACTTCACTGCAGTGTGGGGCTGGGCGGCTGCTGTGTCGGGGAAGCGCGAGGCAGAGACTTACAATGGGCTGGTTTAAAAATATAGATGCACCTAGTGCCGTAGTGGAGTCAACTGGCAAAGCGCCGTTGGCTCCCGCTTATTTACGCCGGCCGAGGGGCTTCCAGCGGAGCTGAGGGGTTTTATGGCCGTTGCCCCGTTCTGCACCATCAAGCAGAGATGGAGTATTTGTCCTGCCGGGCGCTGAGGAAAGGGGGGTGTCGGGGGGGGGACGGTGGTGCCTGGCGCCGTGCCGCAGGGCTGTGGGCGGTGTGGGGGGCCCCTGCGAGGGGGCTGACATGGCCGAACGCCTGGCCCGAGGGGCTGGGGGCCGTCCGCCGCGGGTTACTATGGTGAGGAAAGCCCTGTTTAAGCGGCTTCGGCGGTGGTAGGTTTGGGGTCGTGGCCCCAAAGGGTTTCTACCCTCATGCGCCGGGAAGTGCTGCGGGCGAGCGAAGCTCCTCGCGCCTCCGGCCCCGCCGGCGTCTTCTTCCCTGCGCCCTCCTGCCAGTGCCTGGGGGCTTTTAAGCCGTGCTGCTCAGCTGGGCCACGGCCATGTGCGCTGACACCGGGCCACCTTGGGGTGTCCGTCTGTCCGTCCATCCGTCGCTGCGCCGCGGCGCGTGTGCCCCTTCCAGGGAGAAGGAGCTGCGGCTGCCTGCGGTCGGTGGCGAGGCGGGGCGAGGGCACCATGGCCCCGTGCGCCGACCCGCCGGGGCCCCGGCCGCGCTTCGTCGCGGAAGCCGAGTTCTCCGAGAGCCCTCCCGAGCCGTTTCTGGGGCGTGCGAGGGACAAAAGCCTGTGATGAAAAGGAGAGGAGATCTCCAGCCGCGGCGCCCTGCTGCGAGCGATGCGCGCTCCTCCCGGGCAGCAGGTGGGAGCTCTGCCGTTGTCCCTGATGGTTATTAGCCCGCGCTGAGCAGGACAAATGGGGGGTCACCGCTCCTGCTGGCAGGTCAGCAGTCGCAGGATTTAAAGCCCCTCGGAGAGTCAGAGATGACATGGTTGGTACCTCCAGCTCAGGATGTGACCTGCTCCGCTTTAAATGATCTGTTATACTTTCGGGGGAGGGAGAGCTGGGGATTGCCACAGCAAGTTGAATTCAAAATATATTGCATACTTGAATTAAATGCAATCAGAGACATTCACTGATATCATAATGGCTCTTGAATAATCAGCACAAGACATAGCACTGGGCTATTGACTATTTAAAGCAAGATGGAGCAAGATAGAGATTGCAGCGTGCTGCATTCGGCGAGGGGTGGTTTCTGTTTGCAACGCCATGTGCTGATCCTCAACTAAGATTTAAAGAAAAGGATGTAAAACAGGAAGCCCTTACGTTCCCAATTACATTTGCTTGCCTCTTATTATTCATCTTCAATTAAAAAAGAAAAAAAAAAGACTTGTCTTCCTGGGTTTCTGCGCTTCTTACGGATTTGCCTCATCCCACCTCTCTGACATCCTCAGCTGCCGGGTCTGCTGCGTCTCCCCCCCTCCCCTCCAGCCTCGGCCTCCTCTTTCTTCCTCTTCTCAGAGGGCTCCACAGCTGGGGGTTGATCTTTCACTTGTGCCGGCCCATTTAACTGGAACAGCTCTCCCTTCTCTCCCCTGAGTCACTTCCTCTCCTCAGGTTGCCCCTTAAAAACTACTGATTTGCTTTTCTTTGCTTCCAGTGCTAAATGCTAGACTATTACGCTACTTTAGATTTCCATTTTTGCCTTGTCATTACCAGCCTGCGTGAATTTGTACTTTGCTGCTGTTAAATTTCAGGGTTTTTGCAGGCTTAACTTTGTTTCCCGATGTAGTTTGCCCTGTCTGGGAGTTAGCGACCCAGATGCGTGCAGCGACGTATACTGGCTGTATTAATAGCTGCGCAGCCCCATTTATCCAAGGATCTCCAAGCAGTCTGCAAGCAGGAATTCAGGAATTGAGGCTGAGCGTCTCCTGTGACATGAGTACGTGGTGATCCAGTCGGAGAAGCTGAAGCACCGGTGGGGTGACCGCCCTGCTCCGGTGGGGTCAAGCGCAGGAGCCGGAGAGGCCCAGGATCCCCAGCTGCCCCGTGCAGTTGCACTCGGTAAGCAGGGCTCGTCTTCCTATTGCCGTAAAGCATTTTGTGATGCTTTCTTCAAAGGATTTGTATGAAACTAAATTGTATTGTGTCGGATTAGGGCTCCATAAGTTTACTATTTGCAGTACAGCATACATCTGCTACCACAGTAATCTCTGCTTGGCTGGGATGCACGTTTATTCTGCGAGCTGCTTGCAACGGGGAAATAAATGTGCCCATATCAGTGCGTTATTGAGGGAGTAAAGGGATGCAGCTGGTCCCAAGCTCATTCAGCAAACCTGCGCTGTGACTTACAACTCTGTTCTCAGCACACTGTGCCACTGGCTCCGCACAGTGCTGCCTATTAATGTACGGGTTTGTGAGTAGGTTCAGTCAGGGCAAGATTCCTGTCTAACACTTAGTGCTTTCCAAACCCTGCGGTAAATCCCCTCCTGAATGGAGCACTGTGCTTGCTTTTCAAGGCTGGGCAGGAGGGAGAATTGAAAGGTTTTTCCTTTGCATTCTGCTCGGCTCGCCTGACGCAGACATCTAAACCACAGGAGGTTTGAGCTTGTGTTTTCCCAGCTCATTTCCCATAGCCTGAGAAGTGATCTCTGAGTGTCAGGTGGCACGAAGGCCGCTTTCCACGTCGAGCGCAGCAAAAGAAACGAGTCTGCTCCTCTATGTGGCTAGCTCTAAATTATCCTTCTAAGTGTTGCTTACACAGAAATGGAAATGCCTGTCCCCCGGCTACCAATTTGGACTTGGACAGCATCTCTCTGACGCGGTGCTCGGTTTCAGGAACTTTCCATATTTGGGTTGAGGAACCTTTAAGAGCTGCTAGAATGGCAGGGTCATTTTTTCCTTCCATGTAGTTTTGATCTGTTTCCAAAATGTATCTTTTCCCATTCACTGGGGAAAATTAAAAGCCAAGGCAGTTCTTCTTGGCAGCCCCTACTTCAAAGAGATTTCTTCTTCTGGCTCCTGGTAGATACAGCCAAGAGGCAGTGAGAGGCTGTAAGATGGCTTCCAGCAAGTGGAGAAGTTCAGTATTGGCAGCCCTGAGGAGCTGATAAGACTTGCTTCGAATAATGAGATTTTTTGAAGGAATACATGTTGGGCTCTCGTTTTTGTTTTCGGGGTTTTGAGCCATAAGCATTTTCAGGCTTTTCTGTGGAATCACGAGGAACAAGATTTACTTTCTCTGTATTTTAAATCAAAGCTTAGATTCTAACCCAGCCTCGTGAATTGGGAGCTTCCAAGGCTAAGAAAAAGCACAAATATCATGGAAGTTGTCAAGACAGTCATGCAGTGGGTTGCAGTTATTTGAGACATAGTAGCAGCAGGAATAAAGTTTAAAAATGCACTTACTTTGCAAAGTTTCAGCAAACTGGGAAACAGAGCCCAAGAACTCAGGACTTAGGGCATTCGTGCTTATTTATTATTTGCAAATATAATCTGTGATACCCTGAAGAAAGCTTGTTTCCTCTCTCCTTCATACAGTAGTGCCAATCAGAAGTAAATTTGTTGAAGACACTGGTGAGACACTGAGGGAGAATGGGTGCAAATAGGAATAAACCTGAATCATTAGGATTTTACAAAGGAATTCAGTTAGGTTTGGATGGAGGTTTAAAATGCTTTCTCCATTAAAAAAAAAAAAAAAGCACACACCCAGATTGTGAAGTGCTCAGGTGGCTGCAACACCTGTATGCTCCTGAGGAGTCCCCGTGGTCCCAGAATGAATATCCCTGTGAAAAACATGCTGTGAAATCAAAATCCAAAATTCCAGCAGCTCTGTGAAAAAAAGAGACTCGATATATTTAAGGAAGATACAGAAAATGCTAGGAAACATCTTCTTTTCATGACAACATACTTAAAATACCACCCTGACCCAAGGGAAATATATAATAGCATTTTAAGTCAGTTCTTGAGAGAAAACATTGAATTTGCCCCAGTGTATTGGATCAGCAAGGAAACAAATGATGTTTCTGAGAAATAGGGTGGCAGAAAATAGTGGAGGCACATCCGTAGGCCTGTGGTGTATGCGAAGGGGATATGAGTTCTCCCTGACTACTTGCAGTAGCCAGATGGTGCCCTGAAGCCTAAAATTTGTTTGCCCTTCCTTTGATTTCCTAACTACTTTTACTGATGTTAGTGGTCCTAAAATTACCACTACTCAGTTTTATTGTTTGATTTACAGATGAGCCAAACCCAAAATCCCACATCCAAACACCCATCCACTTTCTTCAGAATACAACTCCCAATTGGAAGGAATTTTTTTTTCCAGGAGCCTAATCTTTACCATGGATTCAACTAAAGGCCTCAGCTTTAAATGCCATTAAACTTTGCAATGTCCCAAACTTGGAGCCGAATTTTCCCACACGATCTCCTGCGGGTGCGGTTGCGGGACTGCTCCAGCCCACGGCGGGGGCTGCTGCAGGGCCACCCTCCGCTCATGGGCCCCGAGCTGAGTGGCTGTCCCCTCCCTGGCGCTGGCATTGGTCTGGCAATGGCAGCTGGGGGCATGGGCTGGACCCTATCAGCCCCAATGCAGAGGGATTTGAGGCATTGTCGGGGCTTGCAGAAGTGGTTTCAGCATCTTTGGGGCTTGCAGAAATGGTTTGTGCAGACTGACTCAGCCGTACGCTCTGCAAAGCACTGTTAAACATTCATGCACACGTCCTTCCACACCTTCCTCTATTTTATTTCCTCTGTCTGCACCAGGCTGTATATTGAGAGTAATGGTTCACTTTTATCTGGTGCTTTTGAATCCGTGGATTTTGGTGTCCTGTAAAGACTGGTCGCTGTTGCCGTTCGGGGACGGCGCTGCCACCTTGGGTCATACGGAGAGGCAGTGACGGAGCCTGCACGAGACTCCCAGGTCTGCAGATCCCCGGTCCTGCTCCTTGTCACTGGCTGAGCATCACTGTGAGTTGTGATGGTCTCAGCAGCCTCTTCTCAGTTTCCGTGTTCTCGTCTGTCACTCTGCAGTGCTATATAAATAACCTGATGGGAAGCAGGCAGACCACCTGCAAGCTCCAGCCTGCTGAGCCCTTCTGCTGAGGGGGGTAATAAGGCAGAGCAGACATGGGGACTTTTAAAAGGCTGCCTGGCAGAAAAAGCCAATGGAGGAAAGGAAAAAAAAATGCAGTAAATTCCACAATTCATACCATCTTAAAAACTTCCAGTGATTTAGGCTTTTGTTAAAAATTCCATGTCTTGATCTTCAAAACCCTAACTAATGATGAAAAAGAAAAATCTGAAACCACAGGCCTCTACAGAGTTTTATATATTTTATAATAAAATAACTTTCCCATGGCTTCCATAATAATAATAATAAAGAAAAAGAGTAAGACTGACTTTGGTTACTGGAGTTGAGTTTTCTGTTCTAATGGGCTACAGCTGAAGCAAGTTCAAAAGGACAGGACTTGGAAAGTTGGGCGCAAGGAGTTAACTTCTTCCTACCACTGCAGAGTGACTGGACCAGCAGCAACTTTGCGTTGTCGAGTTGGGCGAATTTCTGCAAATGAACTTTGTAAAGAATTATTCGGGGCTTGGCATTACAGTATTACACACTCGCCTGTTCTCAATCACTCACTGGAACTTATTTTGTAGTTAACCTCCATAAAGGACTGTACAACTGAGCAAAGGCCTGTCACACACACATTATTTAGAAGCCCTTATTATTATTTTATTGCCAGTCCTTGACAGCTGAGGAAAAGCCAAGCGCTTTAATCTTTCTTTCCCTTTAGTTTACAGTGTAAGAGCTGCATGTAAGATGGATTTGATTAATATGTAACAGAGATGCAATTCTCTGTAAAATGTGCTGTACTTTAGAACCCTGGAAAACAAACTGCATCACAATGGCTTAAATCTCAGTCCATTGTATTATATAGACATCATAAATAATAGAGAGCAGGCAGATATTGCTGCAGGCTTCATCTACATAACACATCTGAGCTCTCTATAATGTGTTCAACTTGTCACTTTTAGTACAGAAGAGAGGCAATAAAGCTAACAGCTGACTAAACCACATCAGCCTTGCTTCCACTTCCAGGGTGGTGAATGCTCATTAAGCAATCTTAGCTGTGACTTTTAAAATCCATAACTCTTACAAATGTAAAAAAGTTGCCACAAAAGATTAAGCGCAAAATATATGTCAAAGCATTAATTTTCTGTGCATAGATTCCAACCACCGCAAACCTCAAATATTTCTCTCGCTTTTGTTTTATATATGCTTTTGGTTGAAACAGATCTTAATAAAAAATACTTGTTTCCATCTGGGACAGAAAATACCTATACGATTGCGGCAAGTGAAGGAATACTGTATTTCATGCAGCTAGAACAGAATGCACTTCTGTGACCCCGTAAGATTTTCCCTTGGCATAAATGCAGGTGTGTCAGCTGCAGTATAACGGAATGGAATTAGTTCCTGAGCAGAGTGCAGAAGTGACCTGGCCAAGATGCGGGTGGTTGCTCTCGGTGGTTATGATCGGGGCGGAACCGGTGTTAGCGACAGGGTCATGGGGAAGCTGAGAAACTAGAGAAACGCACAAAGTAGAGTCAAAGACCAGGCCAAGAGCGAGGAAGCTGAGGACTTCATACTACGAGATGGTCTAGGACTGAAGGCGGGATCAGGAATGTGGGGTTTGAAGGATAGCTCTACAGCCTGTTGAGCTGCAGTTAGTAGCTGATGGGATCTCCTGGTACGCCCAAGGGACAAGCTCATAGGCACGCTCATGGTGCAAGTGCTGCCCCCAGTGACTTGCTGTGTACCCAGGAGACTTTCTGCCTCTGCCTGTCCCTCTGACCCCAGCTGTCAGATTGGCCTGCGCAGCTCCTGTGAATGCGCACGTTACGTTTTAAAGACTCCAGAGACTGTGCTGTGCAGTTAGGACACCTGCAGAAGTGTCCTGGTTCATAAGCCAGCCAGGCTTCTGAAGACCAGGTGCCTTTGTATTCTCCAGCTACCTTCAAATAAGCCTGAACTCAAGCCAGATTAATGTGAAAAGCAGATAGCAGTAGGTAGGTAGTTACAATACGCAGAAGAGATGTAATTAGGAAAGTAAGTCACAAGTGAAGAAGAGAAGTTCACTTGCATTACTGTCACAAAGGTGCGGCTGGGCGGTCTCTGCTTGCGCCCCGTGGCAGAGAGGTGGTATCACAGGAGTCAGGGCATGGAGAAGTATTCTTCCAGGGCCAGCTGGTAACCAGGAAAGCTCTCAGGCAAACCTCTCAGGCTCCCAGGTGGTTTGTCACAACCCAGCAGTGAGAAAACCACAACTGAGGCTGCATTGGCAGTCCTCACCTTCACCCTAGCTTAGTAAGGGCTTATCAGGCATTTAATTGCCAAGAGAGCTAAGGCCTAAAGTGAGAAGTACGTAATACGAAGGCTTTGCTTGGGTTTTCTGCTCAAAGGAATTTCGTCTTGTGACAAAAAAATTTGCTTTTAATTATGGGGGAAACACTCAAAGGCAAAAATGCAAGCTGGAAAGCCTCTTTCCCCCTTGCGCTAGGGTGGGTGCCAAGCTGTCCTCTTCAGTCTTTGTTTTTGTAGTGCTGAGACAAAGCCCGTATTCAGAATGTGAAAGACCTGAAAGGAGACCCGTTTCCCTCAGTTCTCCCATCAGATATGAAAATGTTTTCCTCAGCAAAAGTAGTGGTATCATGTATGATCTGGACAGAAATCTCTGTAGGACTAAACCAAAAGACCTGCAAGAGGGGCTGTTGAAATGCTGCGGGGCCAACACAGCAAGGGGAGTTGCTTCTGGTTTCCACCAGTGTAGCTGAGAAGGGAACCCAGCCTTCCCATCGTCACCTTCTGTCACATCGCTTTATCATGCTGTTAATCACGTAGCATACGTGGGATCATATGTGCTCTGCAGTTCCTCCAGCAAGAAGGTGCAGAACCGAACAGGCAGCTTCATGTCTTATTTAACACCCGCTTTTCTCAAAATCATGCAATTTCAATGCCTTATCCTTTACATCTTAAAGCAAAACATTAATACCTGAGGCTGATTATTCTTGAATTCTTCAAGTGTGCTCTAGTTCCCTCCCCCCTAATGGCACCTGGGACTCTCAGAGGGTGTGATGCTGTCATACAAAAAGTCTTTAAGAGTCTTTCACTCCAGGCTGACATCCCCCCCAGGATGCATTTTAGCAGTTACAGAATCTTCTCTTTCCCAGGGGGGTTATTAAATGTCTGTCTTGCGTATGGACCGATATTCACAGCATTCCTTGCAGATTTCAAACCATTTTACAGTTCTGAGTTAGGGAGTAAGGAAAATACAATATTGTTTAGAGACTGTGGTCACGGGGGCAAAATTGGGTGTGACGTGACAGCTAGGAGCACTAGAAGAAACAGAGGTGAAGACAGGGAAAGGTATGTCCCAACTGTGTTGTTCTGCTACCAAGGAAAATGATAAAAATGCTGTCTTACAAGCCATTTACATTTGGGCAGAGTGCTGGAGAAGATGATATAAGGTACCAGTGGATTCTGGCCATACTGTCAGTGAAGTAATGGGCCTACACAATCCACTAGGTCAAGTCTTTCTTTCATGCCTAAGACTATATATATATTTTTGGTAGTTAAAACTCAGTTCTTCTATTAGGACATAAATATAACTAATAATTATTAATATATTATTTTTTCTTCTTTCTTTCCACTATATACATACATATCATGCTACTGAGTGTGTTGAAGGAGGGTTAGTTTATTAGGCTGAAAGAAACTGGAGTGGGCAAGGAAGTGGATGAAAAACTAAGAGATACGAAACCAATTTGTTCTTCAGTAAAAGAAGGATGGTTATTCAATCTCTTCAGTTTCTTAAGGGTATATCTGAATTTTGGTGTCTTGCCATAATTTGGAATGACGGGGACGTTTACCCTTAATATTTTTCAAGGCACTTCAATGTTAAAATGATTGAAGGACTTCACATGTGCTCTCAACATGCTGCATTAGTGAGACTGAAGAGGATATAGAGACTGAGAGAGTCTGTTAGGCCTCTTTTATCCTTTGCTCTGTGGTTGTATTCTCATCTTTCCCATCCTTGGTATCCCAGTGTGTATTAGTGAACCCCGATGCTACGAAATGAAGATCTTTGGGTTTGTTTGCGTGTTTGTTTTCTGCTCTTCTACCGTTTACCGCAGGGATTAGGTCTGAACTCGTCCCACGGTGGTACCCAGAGCAGAGCCTTCAAGAGTGCAGCCCACTTTGCTTACCGCTCCTTTGGAGGAGATCCAGCGCGCGACAACGGGTGCACCAAGGGGAGGACAAAGCCTGTTAGCTTTCCCATCCACGGGGTAATTGGTGTGTTAGGGTTGGTACAAGATTAGCCTGACTGTAGCGTTTAAATAGCCTGTCTAAAATCTGTTGCATTTGAAAGGAGTTTGAAGGGGAAGCACGCCAAGAGATTTTTTTTCTTCTTCTTTTCGGTGCCGGCTAGCAACTCTGCCCTAAGAATAGAAGCCGCCTTTCGCTTTGCGCGCCCGATACCTGGCTTACCCTCCTCTTTATTACTATTGATCTGACAGAGAAAACGTTTCCGCCGTTGCGGACAGCTCATCAGTCCCATGTGACTGCCACCTCCCCGCGCTGGCGGAGGGCAGCGCGCGGCAGCGTGTCTCCATCCTGCCTGCTGGGTGGATAAATAGAAGCCTTCGGTCTCCCCGGCTGTCAATCCAGCAGCTTGTGCTTCCAGCCCGACACCGGCGCTGCTGTCGGGAGCCAGCGCGGAGCGAGCGTCTCGGCGGCCGCTGGAGGAGGGTGCCGTCGCTTGGCTTCCCGCAGGCTCCGGACAGAGTCGTTTTTTGCACTGGCCGCTGCAGCAAACCTCCTGCAAAGAAATAAAGCGACTCGCAAGCAGCAGCGATGGGGGGGGGGAGGAAAAAGAAATGGTACGATAACATTTGCGAGTGAATAATGTTGCCGGGGCGAATGGGATCCGGCAGGAATCTTAGCTCAGCAGCAGCTCCTGAACTCTTTACAGCACAGCCAGATGGCCTGGTGCAGCAGCAGCCTTTCAGAATTAATAACTGCTGCTCTGGAGGGAGAGGCTCGTTCAGGAACCGCTTCGCCTTTCGGCAGGAGTATTATTTTCTTTTTTTTTCCTAGTGCTTTCTGGCTGCTTTGCTCTGGGTGAGATGGCAACCATGCTCAAAGAGGGTTAAAAAAAAAAAAAAAAAAAGGAGGGAGGGGGAAATGCTCTGTCTCCCTCCCGACTTTCTTCTTTTCCCCCACGCTCCCTCCACGCCTCCTTCCCTTTGCCTTTGGCTTCTAACATTGCAGCTTTTAATCTAGAAATTATGGTAACTTGTATGTGCATTTTGAGAGTATATCATTGCTGCAGTTAATTAACAGTTATTAGCGTTAGCGTACTGTGCTGTATTATATGTCACAAATCATCGAGTCTCCCTGTGCAGTTACAGCAATTAAGAACTCCATCACACCTTCTGTATAGTCATTTGGTTCTCTTCCAGGTCTTTTCAAAACTGGAAATTGCTAATCAAATCATTTCTGCTCTGTGCCTCGGTATCGTTTATTCCATTCCTAATGATGTGCGACTTTTTTTTCTTTGGCCGTTAACAGAGGCATCCGTGCGTCTAACCCATTTCACACCACCGTCATGCTTTAGAGAGGCGATAATGAACTTGCAGGAGGAAGTGTAGGCTTTGGTGGTTCTTCCCCCCACCTCCTTCTTCTCTTTTTTTTTTTTTTTTTTTTTAAGGGATGTCTTTCCTGCTGTTGGGTGATTGAATTTTGAAACTGTAAAATGCATTGACAGACTTACAAACCCAACTTGCCAGAGCTGCAGCTATCACAGCTTAGCTTCCATTCAGAGCTCAGTGAGATTCCTGCCTGATCAATTTGTCATCCCTCTAAATGGAAACTAATTACTTCCCAGGGATGGATTGCAGGCAAACATCACCCTTTGCATCAGCAGCCTTTTGCAGTGAGGTGGAAGGAAAGTCCAAAGGGTTTTAACTAAAGGAGGACAGCATAAAGCCACTTCATTTCTTACCCCTTTCCTTAGTCCTGTCAGGAAGAGTTTATTTTATTCATGCTATCAGTAAAATTGCCTTTGCATGTGCTTGGGTTGTATGTCAAGGACATGTTGCATTTTTCAGGTCAGCTGGATATGGACATCATGATCCTGACAAGGATGTCTGATGTCATCCCAATGCTGAGTCTTTTTGCTTATCAAAAAATTTATGGCTCTGTGCAAGCCAAAGCCAAAGCAATTCTCTCTTGTGTCTCTGTGGTTGCTATATCTTTCCTCTAGTCCGTTCCAGCAGTGTCGGCCCGTGCCGTGGCTGAGTGCATTGCGCTGCTCCACAGTGTCAAGTGGACTTGGAAAAACTTGGTCACAGAGCCTCAGTTCTGGGAGTTTTAGGGCTTGTATATGAGTGAGGAATGTGGTTCCTCCTGACAGCTGTGTGTGTACTGTAAGTGAAGGCAGGCTTGTATCCTCAGGGGAGCTTTAATCTGCTGCAGGAACAGTGGTCTTCGGGGGGGATAACAGCACTGAGGCAGGCAGGGAAGCATGATATGGGCAGAAGTGTTTGAGAGACTCTGACTGTGCCCTCAAATTGCTGCTGGCTGCGTCATCATTTCTTCCCTCTTCTTGTAACCTTGCTTGTGAGAGGCAGCTCTGAATCCTTGCAGATCTGCTCACCGCTCAGCAATCACACCTTCGCTTGCTATCTAACCACAACCTGACAATCCAGACATCTGGTTCTTGATCCAGGCTCTTCCACTGACTTCTCTGTGCTTTGACATGTTCTTCTGTAAAATATATACTGTATAATGCAGCCTCCATCTCAAGATTTTCTGAGGCTTAAATAGTGCTAACCGAGTACATTGAGAAGGTGAGAGTACAAAGCAACAGCTATTATGTACTGCAGAAAGAGCCAAATTCACAAAAAATGTATAGCACATATCTAACTGTGCACTTGCAGATGTATGGGCCTCTCCACTCATCTCCCCTTGCACTGGCCAGCTCTATAAGCAGCAGTGGCCACCACAGCTTCAGCCTTTTTGTTCTTCTGCATTTGGCTCTCCAATTATTTTCATAATTTCATTAGACAGAACAACTGACCTCCCGTGACTGAACCTCTTAATTTTGTTCTCTTTGCTTTACTTCAATTGTAGCTATGCAACCGTAAAGGTTCTTGAGGTAGAGTTTGTAGGAAAAACACAATGTAGAATAAAGTTGAACTGACCATGGTGAGCCTTTCCTCATTGTGAGGGGACAAATTTTTGGAAGAAAAACCTGTGGAAAGCTTGAAATACAAAGATGACATCCTTAGTTTAAGAAGTCTCAAAATCATAAATGGCAGAAAGCAGAGAGCACGTTCAGAGGAAATATCACAATATGCTTGTTCTTATATCATTCCCTGGAAATCTGCTTTTGGCTTTTCTCAGAAAGTCTTGGTCACTCGTGGTAAGGCCTCTGTTGTGTTCTGATGAGTTATCTACCTAAACCTCCTTATGATCAAGAGTTACAGGCTGTACCACGTACTCGGGGAGCAGCAGGAGTGGTTCACAAGTGGGAAACGGCAGGGCCGCCCAAGGAGGTCCAATGCCCTGCTGTGGGATGGCGCAGGGACGGGTGTGCAGTTGAGTCTTAGGGTGACAGGGCAAATTGAGGTGAGGATTCCCTGCTAAGTGATTTCTTCCCACAGCCGTCGTGCCCACACAAACCTCTGCTTCTCACGTGCCATGTCCCCAGCGTGGGAACTGCTTGCAAACCAAGCACTGCTCAGCTGGCACCTGTAGCTGAAGCTGTGCTTTCTTGGGGAGCAAATACAATAGAGTCCTGGTCCATGGTAAAGGTCTTAGGTGCCACTTGCTACTGATCATTCCAGTTATTAGGAATTAATTTTCCACTTTGTGAAAATGTGTTAGCTCATTCCGTGTGTTGCTGAAATTAGGGTAGAACTTGAATTGGACTTGTCTGACAGCTTCCTCCCCGGTTTGTCTTTCATACGTGAGATGCGAGAGGCCTGGGACTTGCATTTGAGAAAGTGTCTTGTGTCATATAAACAGCTGGAAGTGCAGAGAGGAAAAAGAGGCTTTGCTAAATGGCAGACTTCAAATGGATTGAGGTTACAAGTGCCAGGGACCCTCTGCTGCTTGGGGAGCTGGTTACTTAGCAATGAGCAAGCTCATTTGTTGTCATTTTTATTTTAGAAATGGAATGGCATGAAGGGACACAAGCTTCCCTGGTTTTCACTTATTTTTCTAATGAACACAAGCAATTGAAAAGGAAACTTGTTTTTTGTTTTTATGTTGTGGGTTTTTTTTCCCCCCAGAGAACTCATATATTATCCCTGCTACAGAACTTGAGGTCTCTTGGTATCAGTTTCCCAAGAACGCATCTCCAGGTTGATTTCCAGTAACTTTTCCAGCAACATGCTCTGAACAACACAAGTACTTGATCCCACTGATTTCAATGAAATATTGGGTGTTTAAGTTGTTTGTGGGCTTTTGAACCCTTATTCACGCTTAATGGTAAGTTCCCAGCAGCTCTTTGCTTGCCGGCTTTACCTGATTCTTGCTGCTGTTTAGGCTTGGCCTAAAGTTTTCTTTCCAATACTAGAGGGTGATGATGCAGATAGAAAGGCTATGGAGGCGAGGAGATGCTTCCTCTGATAGCCAGGATCTGGGAGCTGCCATCCTGCAGCAGCTTTGTCTCCCAGCCTTGTCTCCCATAGAGCTTGTCATCGGCTAATGTGCTGTCTTTCCCACGTGCTGTAAGTTGGCAACTCCTGCTTTAAGTCATGCATATTTGTGTGATTTTTGTTGATGTTTCGCCATGAAGTAGCATGTAAATTGAAAGGCCAGGACAGATTTCAGCTCTTCATGTGTATGTACCATTCCTGATGCCTACTCCAGACAAGACCAGAGAGACGAGGTGTTGTTTTCCAGTATGTTCTGCAGTTGATCCAAGCCATTTTCAAAAATTTCTCAGAAGGGCATGGCTAACCCAGCACAACCCATATGGAGATAATCTTTGAGGGCCAAACTTGTAGCTGATCATCAGTCAAATCCTCAAGACCGTTTGGGCTGGTGTCGGCTCTTCCTCTGAAGCCTCTACGTATAGGAGCCATGAAGGTACCTTCTGGCTCTGCTTGCAAATAGAAAATCCCTTGCAAATCTGTATTTGGAAAAATTAGTTATGAATCTACTGAGAAAATGAACAATCAAAACCTCTTACGGCTCAATTTAGTACACATACAAGGTGTAGGTTTAAACCAGTTTCATTAAAACACTGCTCTCTTTATGGACGCTCACATTTCGGTTCGAGTGACTTATTTTGGTTTAGCTCCTGGCAAGTAGGAGCAGACTTAAGCTGAATCAAAATAAGCTACTGTTAAACATAAGTGCATCCACACAGCTTTTTCCACCACTTTAAATGCAGCAGTTTAACAGTAAGTTCAGCAGTGCCGTCAATTCAAGCTTGGAAAAGGGACTTAAATGACAATAAGATTCCCTTCACTGTGTCATAAACTGGACAGTCATTAAAGGACTGACTTGGGTTTCTGTTTACAAGTTAAACTGCCTATAGCATTTCGGTTGCTAAATTTGGAAGTAGCTTCAAAGAGGAGGCTGTTAATGAGCTGAGCAGCTGTGTGGTGCATTCTTTTAGCTCAGATATTCCTGCTGATAAACAGGTATTTGGGACACCCAGTCTGACCAGCCTTAAAACGCGTTCTCACTCGGAAACCCCAGACATAATACAGCTGGATTGCTGGTGCGTGCAGTGTGGGTTTAACTTCGACTTGCCTGGCTTTTGGGGAATTTGTGCAATAAGCTTTATTGCAAGTACGTGTGGGGTTGGGTTTTGTCTCCCTATTTCACGCTGCTTTTTATAAAAGCAAGTATTTTATCTTAATTCCTAAATCTGCTTGGACTGGGTTTTGTCTCATGGTTTGACCTATTCCTGAACTTCCCCAAAGACTGGGGAAGCATCTATTTTATGCTTTATACTTAGCCCATTACAGAAGCTAATTACAGAAGGGTAAGATATGACCAAGGTTTGGTGGCCATCTGATTAGAGCACTGCCATTATTGGTCATTTATTTGCAGTATGATTGTACAATCTTCAGGAACTATGAAAGACATAAAAAGGATTTGCCAGCGTCCAAAAAAGCTTGCAAAGTTAACAGACAAAGGAGACAGCAGAAGGAAGGGAAGGATTACTGGTTTCCCCATTTACACATAGGGAAGTTGAGTCTTAGAGGGATTTAATAATTTGCCCAAGTTTATGCAAGTTGTTCCTTAGCCACGTACTAGTGTTTTAACCTTGAAAGATCATTCTTCTTTTCTGTGTGCAATTCATTGAAATAATGTCCAGTATGGGTATTGCTCATTGCTCGCTGGAGCATCTGTTCAGCCGAAGAAGAGGGAGTCTGTACGCTGTGGACGGCCTTTGCAATGCTCCACTTGAAAGTTGTTCTTCTACCATGGCACTGATCTGTGTTCTGATTTTTGTAATTCAACAGCCCTCCTTCCGTGAAGGTCTCGAGATTTTTTTTTTTCCCCTTTCCAAAAGACGAAGAAAACATCTGGTAATTTGAGAATCAGTCTTTGTGAAAGAGAGACAGAAACAGCTCCCTTGCTCACTGTGCTATCACTGTTATCTGTTTAGATACCATTAACTTTTCCTTTGAAGGTAGTAGATAAGGTTGCCAACAACAATTAAAAAACAATTTTTTGGAGTGTTAGGTTTCCCTGGCTTTTCTCAGATCAGGAAATGAGATTAAAATCAGTTGCTAAAAAGCCACTGTGTTTATTTGAATACAGCGGAGCATGGCGGCTCAGGCCACCTCATTAGAGGAGGGTATTATAAGCAGGCAAGTATTGTGTTTCCACTTTGATAAAACGCACTGTCTGACAGCAAGCTCGGGGTAGCTCTCCGACTGTATACGCTGGCACATATTTTCTGCCTCAGTGGTTCCCCGCAGTAGGGTAGCCAGTCTCTGCCTTTCTGTTTGACGTTTTTGCTAATAATTACTTGAAAAATCATCCACTTCTATTTAAAAATTGCTACATGAAGTAGTAGTCCGTCTTTGCATCGTGACAGCAAGAGGCCGATGAAGTAACGGGTGTTCAACCACATGAAGCTAACTTCATAAAGCATGGCCCAGGGTGCACGGCAGGAGGGCTTGAAATAATTAGCCTCTGGAGGTTGGAAGCCTATGCTGTAAATCCCAGAGCTCAGAGTGAGGATGGTTTTTTATCACTGTCCTTGACAGGAAAATTGTAACATCACGGCTTACTCCCGCTTTGACATTATAAACTTACAGCAGTGCTTTGCAGAATCCCGTGCTTACGCCTCCATTTGCCTTCCCCCTTCCACAGCCTTTTTCGTAGGTTAGTCACCGAGCTGTAGGAAGTGTTCTTCGGGCCGTAAACCATAATTTTCATGCGTCTGGCTTCCAGGGAGGATCTGGCCCTCTCTGAATTAGACAAATTTCCACTGATGCAATTACTGCGATGTTGTACAGTGGCAAGATCCCTACATCAATAAACTGCCCTGATGGGGAGTTCATCCACGCTGGCGCCACTTCTTGGAGAAAGGCGCCCGTGCCGCGGGCCGGCACTTATGTAAGTACATAGGAGTTTTGTCGGCGGGGATTTCTCCGATATTGTTAGCACCTTGGTATTTAATGCGGAAAGTCGGAGGGGAATGTCTCTGCGCAGATACTTGGGTAAGTTGTCGCGTGTATCAGGAGCGTCTTGTAAATGATAATGAACAGATGCCTTGTACATACTACACAATAAGCCACTTCAGGTTGTCACCAGTTGTTTATAGATGTTATTAATATTAATAATTTACCACTCATTTCCATATGAAGCCACATTAGGCTTGTCTACACTGCCTACAGTTTCCTCCAGAAGCTGTAAAGCCGTGGCAGTGTGCCCAAACTAACAAGTCCTGCTGAGAAAATGCTGCCTTTGTTCGTATCTCAGCAGCGCTGAGCTGAGCTGTGTAGACGTACCAGGGCATTTGATCTTAGCTTGTGCATCCATACATAGCACAATAAACTGTAGTGATCAGTCAAGCCCCTGCTCCAGGGGCTGTTTCAATATCTGCTCAACAAGGGGCAGTTGTTTGGTGGTGAAGGTGCTCTCTTGCACTACGGAAGAGGAGGTTCAAAGCTTGGGGATCTTTCCTTTGCAGAAGACTTTAAAGGCACCAAGTTCATCTTGTTAGGGAACTGGGGAAAAAAATTAATCACAGCGTTTGCCTGCCATGGGAAACCTGAAGTTTACTCTCCCCTAACTCAGACAAAGTTGAAGTCCTGGTGTTCTGCACATGCAGGAAGCAGGAGTTGAAGTCATAAAGTGAGATATTTGAAAGCTTTTAGCACTGGCCTGCATCGTCTCTCAAGGAATTTAATGGTGCTATGCCTGCTCATGTCAATAGACCATTCAGGCCAGCCCCAAACTTGTTTAAATATTTGTGTGAAATGTTCCTGTCACTCATCTGCCTGCAGTGAGAGGGGATCTCCAGTGACGAGGTGACCCTACGGAGCACAGTGCTCGTGGTCTGGTTCCCCGCAGTCTGCCAGAGTTTGTGTGTGTGGTGCGGAAAGGTCTTTCCGTGTAACCTCAAGGCTGAAACGCAGATTCCCAGGCCTGTTTCTTCAGCGCTTGGATGCGCTGAGGTCACATCCTCAATGATAGCTGCATTTGAATCCGATTTTGTGTGGGTTAATATACAACACGCTCTGTGGAGGCTGGATACAATTATCGGTATTTATTCCCAGAAGCCTGGGGAGCTTTTTGTCGAAAGACAAAGCAACAAAAGTTCCATGGTATGCAAAATACAGACCTTTGTATTTCAAGTGAAATATTTAGATAGGAATCATTACTGAGTCCTTTTACAGCAACCTTGCCAGAGAAAGAGAGGGAGGGAGGGTTGGGAAAGAAAACACAAAGGAGGTAATAATATCTGATTAGCCAAGCAGCTGGATAACTGATGGGGAATTGTGAAGCCTATCAAGGCATCGTGACTTTCTGTGTGAGTGACATTCTGCAGCAGGAATCGGCTACCAGCTGAGGAGCTGCTCTTGAATATTACCCTTAGGACTTGTCTTTTATTGGTAACCTTGTGATATCCTTTGCTAGAGCTGTGTGTTTCTGAAAATTTGGTGACTTGTCTACAAGGCTTAATTGACAGCTGTCATCACAATACCAGCTGGGTCAAATCCATCCCTCGCGCAATGCCAAGGAAGTCAATGGCATTACACCACGCATGGATGTTTTGCAGCCGTCCTCTGTCCTTCTGCATCTTTTCAAGGCTGAGTCTATTGCAATGATATGAGTAATGTCTGCAATCTATGCATTTTGTGGATTAATTTGGGAGTATTTTTTTGATGCAGTGCCCAGTTTAAAATTATGCATGTGATATCTAGCTGTCTTCTCGTTCACACCAGCTCAATGCCATCATTTTCAGGGGAATCACTTATAATTTAAAGCAGCATCCCAGAGAGAAGACTCAGTCTCATCATTTTGTAGTGTTTTTTCAAGATATAACCGAATGTGAGAAGCAGCTGTAGGTACTCTGTTTTTGTTATGGATGGAGGCTGAAAGGCGACTTGGTCATACTTTGTTGACTGTAATTGTTGCTCTGTGGTTCTCCTGTTTTAATATCATGCTTCAGGATTTTCCCATTTGCAGGTGCTTTTTGTTTTCCTCCTTGAGGTTAACTTGGATGTCGGGGTTGCCTTCTGTGGAGCACGGGAGGTTAACCGCACTTGCAAACAGTGTACTGTACAGCGCACGCTGGCACTGTCGGCAATGCTGACCGGTCACGCCGGTGCCGGGCTTGTAACTCTTGCTCATATGGCCAAAGCTACACCAAATGCTGGATTTGGCATCAGGAAGGACTTTTCCTCCATCAGACTGCTAAGTTTTGGGGGTTGTTGGATTTTTCTTAATTGCAGCAGGCTACTTTCACCAAACAGCTTCCTGGCTTTTTCAGGGACCTGGTCATAAGTCATGCCCTGCCTTTCCTCCTCCTTTCCTGGGATCCGTTCTCAGGCTTCTGGTCTTTGTTTAATCTTTGCCATTTGTTCTAGGTGTTTCATATCTAGGCTATATGTTTGTCCTGAAATTGCCTGGGGGAGAACAGAGGTGTGAAAGAGGGGTAGGGCTGGACGCAGTAATCCCTTCGTTCTGTTAATCCTAATGCCCTGAACTCAGATCTAAGCCTTCCTAGAGACACTGGATTTTGTTCAGATTACTTTGATTGTTGTTTTATTTCATAATCAGTGCAAAGAAGTTCATGGGTTCCAAAAATGATTTCCTTCAGTGAAATAAAACCTATAGTTAAAGAGTATTGCCAAGACCATCTAATACAGGGTTAGACCAGCCAGCGATGTACAAGTCTGATTCTGTTAAAGAAAGAAATGATGCTGATCAGCAGGTGAGGATTTGGTTCATAATATCAGCTTTTGCTCCATCATCAAATCAAGGGTGATATTTCCCCTAGCTTGAACAGGAACAAGATGACACTGCTTTGTCAAAACTGTCGGCCAGCAAAGATGTTATCCACGTGAATTTGCAAATGAACTTTTGTTGTGCCTTCTTCAAAAACAGTTTCTCATTTGAGTAAAAAAGCCATATTTTTAGCAGATTTGAGTGTAGAAAAATCCAGCTGGGTTGTGTCATAAAACAGCTCTTTAAGAGAGAATAATAAGGGAATTTTTATTACTCAAGACCTGGAATTCTTGGGATAAACTTGATGTCCTGACAGTGAGATTGTATTCTAGCCCTTCTTCAGTTATTTTCAGTTGCTAAAATCTGTGAAGCCTCTTAGAGTTATTCTCCCAAATTTTACACTTGCAGGTAGGTTTTAGATTAGAGCACAATCGCTAATATGTGAACCGTAAGAAATAGGCCTCCAGCTTCCCAGAACCGGAGGCATTGGCTATACCAGCTTAATCTGCGTCTACCTCCCACAGAGAGGATGTAGGAAGGAAATGAAAAGTGTATGTAAAGTTTTGTGTATTTATTACTTTTTAAAAATATTTTTCATGGGTATAATCTGTCTTTAATGACACATTCAAACTGTGGTGCTGAGAACTATTGCATAGCTAATGCATTGTTTTGTTTTTGTTTATTCTGCAGAAATGAAGGAATTTCATTTTTTAGCAAAATTACTGGTGCTGCTTTATTATTCACAGGCCTTAAAATGCATGACAGGCTGAACTGCAAAGTCCTCAATGATTTTAATACCAGCTTCTTTGCGAATCTAAACTGGTTTTCCAGCCCACTACTTGGTGGGCCACAGGGGTTTTTGCTATAGTGTAATACATATTTAAAGCTTATTATGGATGGCGACGTCTGCAAATACGCTCAGAAAGGAGAAGAGGAAATGCACGGTGTTATCTGGAGTCGAGCAGGGAGGAGATTATCATAGGAGGAAACCTGAACAAGAGGTGTGACAGTTTAACAGGCGGAGGTGCTGACTCGGAGTATATGATAGACACAGGCAATTTCAAGAGGATCATGGAGTTTAGAAGCCAGCCTTCACTCATCATTACGAGTGAAGAAACTTCTGGCTAGCTTGTTTTCTTTGGATGAATAGAAATGGTAGAAAATGCCGTCTAGTTAAAGCACTGCATGTATTTAATTCAAATATAACGTTAGGGTTTATTTTGTTTGTTCTTTTGGTCTCCTGTGAACACTTTTAGGACATAAATGCCATGCCTTAACCTGGATTCAGTTAGGCAATGAATGGCTTGGGATGTACAATATGCAACTCTAAGACAGGGACTGTCTTTTTATTTGTGTAGTGCTGGGCATCCAGAATCTAAGTTGATGACTAGGACTTCTAGGCAATGCAGTGATAGAAAAAAATAATCCTGAACTATCTCAATGGCAATTTTTGTAAGGCAATGTATAGACCTATGGACTATATGCAAGGTTTTCATAAGGGGGATTTAGTTTTCCAACAGACTAATTGATCTCCTTGACATTCTCATACACCACGTAGCTTTCTTGGGCTCAAGTGACTTCCAGCTTTGCCCTAAAATAAAGGAGATCAAAATCTGACATTATATGATTTAAGTTCCCTGTTATATCCGCTAAAACAAGCTGACAGGTGAAAAGTCTTCTAAAAATATGCATATACTCCATGTTGTAGCTGTGTAGACCTGTACAGCTTTGCATGCTCTACGTGCCTGTCGTATTTCTTACGTGCAATATTTATACTTCATTCAAAGCTAGGGCAGTAAAAATGATTTAATGAAATTCACAGCTTTTGAAAGATATTACCATACTAGAGTATGTGCTTGAAACTTTTGAAGAATATTTATACATACATACATTTAAATAAGCACGGATTTGTAACATACGGTCTTTACTAGTACCTGACGTTATCGCCCAGGTCTTACAGCCCTCGCCGGCTCTGCGACTGCAGCACTAGAGAGTGAACACCGTGAAGTCGTTATAGGATTTGAAATCCCAGCCAATTCGTCTGGGAATCCTGAACCTAAATTGGCATTATGAAAAGCAAAATGCCAGGCAGGTCCTTTGGTGCCCTCTTTGATCTGTGAGCATTGTCAGTGCGTAGAGCGACGTTTCATCTCCGTGCAGGTCACGCAGCGTGTGCTGCTCCAGCCCTGGGTTCTCTGCAGGGGAAAATCAGCCAAATGGAGAGAGATGTGTGCATGCGTTTGTGATGGGGATCGACGTGGCGCTTGAAAGCTCATGTAAAATAATAGTCGTGCTGACCACCGTTAAAATCTGCCTCGAGACTGAGTTCCCTTCATTACTGCATGATGTGGCCATTATTAGGCAGCATGGCACAAATACTTTATATACTTTAAAATTAACACCATATATATATATATTTTTCTTTTTCTTTTTTGCTAAAAGGCTTGCCATTGTCTAGCGGGGTGTGTAGAAGAATGGCAGAGAAACATCAAGCTGTATTGCAGCTGGTTGAGACCAGACATTTGAGGAGGCTAGGAAGGGAGGTGGGGAGAAAGCAGCACTTGTCAGCCACACGCTACGCCAGGGCAATACGATACGGACATTGTACTGTCTGAAATCCCGGCTTAGGGAGAGGATTCAGCAATGAGCTGCCTTCATGAATAAATCCCGCAGTGAGAACATTTCTTTTAATTCCACCGCTGACAGTGGGTTTGCAGCCGAGGGCTTGTGGCAAGCCACAGGGCCTCGTTAGCGCTGCTGCAGAGGCCGGGGATCTGAGCGCTGGGCTGATATAGCCTTGGCCAGGCACGGGTTGACCTTACAGTGTCCCAGACATCTAGGATGGGGATTCTGGCACTACCAGAACACGTGTAATTGTCAGAGACCAGCAGTGGTCTAGAAGATACTGCGTGAAGGATTACTAATTAGAAAGATCTAATTGCATTTGGTCTTCAGCAGGACCTCAGAAGGAGTACAGCTCCATCGTCTTACTTATCCACGTTAAAAGGATGATTATGCATTGCCTTATCTGTCTGATATCTAAGTTGCTGATGTTCTTTGGGTGCCTTTGGTCTGATCTCATCGGTTCCTGAGAGGTGCTGAGGAATTTTCATTTGCTGTGAATTCTAGAGCACATCGTGGTGATCAGAGGCTTTCATGAGCCAGGTTGTTCATACTCTCCAGGTAGGCCCAGCCAGGGATCTACAGCTGCTTCATCCATAGCTTAGTCAAAAGCGAGGCGCACTGGAAAGCCCATGAGTAGACATGGTGTTGGGGTACTCTCACCCATGGCAGGTGCACAAAGAATCAGAAATCTCTGACTGAGTATTTGTTCCTCCAAGCTCAGTTTTGCAGATACAGGTAAACTGGATCCCCACTTCAAGGTGCTTGGCCAAGCAGGACCTCTCCCTGAAAGAGCTGTCTCGAGTTGTGGCTTGCAGAATGCCCTTGTATCCCAATCTTGCAATTCTGAAAGTTTTATGTGAATGTTTTACTGTTGCTTTTCACCCAAGTGTGATGTATTTAATGTATATAAAATACATATAAAACTATGTTTATAATTAGATACATGCGCATGCGTACACACACACACACACACACACACACACACACACACACACACACACACACACACACACACACACACACACACGGAGGACCTAAAGCAACTGCATCTCCTCTGTAGCCTCCTAGAAATTGTTGAACTTTTATATAAAATCAGTCACAGCTCTGTAATTTCATGCTTTATTATTTTTGTTGCATGTATGAGGGAAATTATAAACCTAGTAATTTCTCTCCTTCTATATAAAAAGCTTTAGATAACATCAAGATACCGCAGTAATACAAAAGAAGATGCCTAGATACATTAATGAACAAGATTTAGCATAGGCACTGTACACCGCAATGGCACTAACAGGCAGTGAGAAAAACACAACCTTGAATGGCTTGGAAAAGTAAGGCACCCTGCCATGGATGAGAGCAAAATATGGTTTTTATACATAAGGCCATATTCCTGTCTTATTTTAAAATATGGGACTATGCCACTGGAAGGGGTAGATGATTCATGTCTGTGGGATTGCAACGCTTGCAGGACTGTGTGCCAAATCCGAGACCTTAACCAAGAAGAGGGAGTCCATGTGCCTCCTTGCCCCACTGCCCCCATCGCCAGACTCGTGTCTTGTCTCAGGGGACAGAACTGAACTCTGCTTTTGTATCCAGCCCCTTCAAAAAGATGGGTTTATTTTTTAAATCCTCGTGTTGGAGATCTAAGCGTTTCAACATAAGAATATTTAAATATGTTGAACATCGCTATAACATTACGAAGCACTCGGATAAGCCTGTACAACCGTGTCCTTCTTCCCGAGCCACGGATGTAATAATATTCTGATTTGTGCGTGCGTGTGTGGCAGGGGCGGGATACGCTTTGTTTTATCTGCGAATTCTACTTTATCCCCTCTCTCGAAATATAATGCCGGTATTTTAAGCCTGAGCATTTAAAACTGGCATCTAAATCACTTTTATCTGCATAAATTAAATCACCAGATCAAAGCCACTGAGCAAATGAGGTCATTTGCTTAGGTCTCTCAAGTAGGGATTATGTGGTAGCATTATGGGTACCTCTCTTTTTCCATGAGTATAGGAAAGAGGTAGACTAGGTGCCCGGTTGTTTTACATCTCAAAAGGTGAGCTATGCCTGGGCCCAAGTGCCTGCTTCTGATACCAAGCTTTAAGCAGTTGACTTAAAGAAAATAATGTAAGGACAGAAGAAGAGAAAAAAAATCAACGCTCCAAGGTTTCCTTGTCCTCCCGGTTCTCAAAGCGAGGCCTTTTGGTTAGATGCCGTTAATGAGGCAACGGGCCAGGAAAAGATAGGAGAGAATTCCCAAACATATATTTTCCAGCCTTCAATCTACTTCTGTAAAATGCATGTAATTATCTTGCAAGGCACATTCAAAGAAATCCCTCCTAAGCCTTGTAATTTATGTGTCGGGCTGGGAGCAGGAGGCGGCCGGCGGAGCCCCTCTGCTGCCCCGCAGCCGGCTGCGGGCGCTTTCCCGCGCTCGGGTTTTCGCTCGTGCTGCGGGCGGGAGGCTCGGGGGTGCCGCAGCGACAGTGGAAGCGGGGATTGCTTTGCTTTGCTGCAAAGAATGGCTGTCCTGTGTACAAATAGGGCACGTCTCAGAAGACGTGACAAAAAAAACCCAAATCAACCAAGCCCCCCTTTATTTCTCCCTTTATTGGAGGAACGGGGAGATCTTCAGGTCTTCAGGCAGTGGAAGCTGCACCGCGGTGGATGGACACGGCGTTGTGCATCTCGTCTCGCTCTCCGTCTGTTTTAATTTAGCTCTCAAATCTGCAAGTGGTTATGCATGTGCTTAACGCAAAAATGTTTTGCTGGTTTTATGTGGTTAAGACTGTTTCGGTGCTTAAAATTCAACATGCGTGTGTTTTTAGTGCGAGGCCCTTAGATTCATTTTGGCTGTAAAGTTTTAAAAAATACTATCTCAGCGTTATCTTTCCATCTACCTGTGGTGGTTGCATTTGTCAGATCTCATCCACCCTTTAATGGGAAAAGTTTTCCTTTGCGTCCACATTTGAAAACCACATTAGTTAACCAGAAAGCAATTTACGTTACTTGTATTTCTCGTTGTTTCTGACTCTTGTGCCTTGTGAACGACTGATCACTGAGAAGCGAATTCAGGCTGCCTTCCCCTTCCATAAAACCAAATTATCGAAGTGGATAGTGTAAACTGAAGACTACAACATGTGGGGTGACCTGGCTAGAGGATCCTCTCTGGTATCTGGAATCTCTTCTGAAAATCTTATGGGTTGTGGGAGAAGAGAGGAGGGAAAGAGAGTTTAATTGATTACTTTTCCCCTCTGCGGTCCGAGCTGGTGCTAAAGCTGAGGTTATTCCATCAAGATGCACCAAAATTCTCAGGTCCCCAGTTTTATCCATCCGGAGAATCGCGCTGGGCGTACTGAAAGCCAGCAGAGCTCGCTCTGCGGAGGATCTACTGCCAAAAATAAAGCTCGCCGGGACTGCAGGGCTGGCTGCTGTCAGGGAAAGTCAAACTTGGAGCTTTACACGTGTGAGCGGTGTCATTTTAAAAAGTTGGTTCACCAAGGAGATAAACGGGGATTAGCTGCACAAGCTGCTTTAACTCCCTGACATCCTATCACGGATAAAGGTAAGAGCCGCCGGCCATCGGGGACAGTATCGGCGGCTGGTCCGGGTGGCCGGACCCGCGCCCGGCGCTGCCGCGGGGCTGCTCTCGGCTGCGGCAGAGGACGGGCGCGAAGGCACACGGCCATCGGGGATCTCCCCACTGGCGGGGCGTCTCGCTTGCCACGGGGCCGGGATAACCCCGGCTGTCGCTCGCAGTCCCATTGCGGGTGAGATTGGGAAGAGGAGACTTGGAATAAAATCCCATCGAGATGTGTTTAAACAGCCTTAGCTGCAGGGTTTTCTTGCCCTAAACCACACTACTGACTGCAGCAGGTTGGGAACTAGGATCTAAATTGTGCCTATTATCATGAGCTGGCTCGAAAGGCAAAAACAAAGAAACAAACCTGGAAAATTACATTGCAGCCAATTCTGCTGTTCCTCTCCAGAAGAGCATTGCTCTTTGTATTTCTTTTAAGCACTCTCAGTTAAAAAAAACTCTCTCTCCCCATCAGTACTTTTGTCATCCTGAACATGCAGATACCTCTTCATAGTAATTCCTTTCATCATGTTTTTGTCGTGGTTTCCTTTATGGGCGTGAACCGTGAATTTTTGGTGTAGCTTTTGGAAAAGCCCTTTCAGGCTGAGAGAGAGAGAGAGAGAGAGAGAGAGAGAGAGAGAGAGAGATCTGTGTCTGAAAATGCTTCAGCAGAGATATTAAATCAACAGCAGCGTTTTGCCACTGCAAACAATTGCCAGGTACATCCTTAAGCAGTTCCTTCCTCTCGTACCGTTCCAACAACATCATTAAAGAAGTCTTGTCCTTTGTACTCCCCCCCCATACACGCTCATATCTTGTAGTAAATTCATTTTTCAGCCCTGACTTTGTGCAAACACAATGTTGTGCTGCAAGCATTAAAAGGCAATTTAGTACTCAAAGGATTAAAAGCTCATGTTAAATTGAAGACTACACTTGGCATAAACATTAAAAATTGACAGAACACCCTACACATTAACTGCACCAGGGCTCCATAATTAGCATTTAAAAGTAAAACATCATTTCCTTACTGTTTCCTACTTACTCATTTATAATGCATTTATTATAATACAGATGTGGATATGAGGCTTTCCACTATTGTCAGTTAGTAAATAAAATTAAAAAAAAAAAAATTCCTGTTGGAAACCCGGGCCTGTTTGGTGTACGCAAGGAATCGGGGATGAATGGCTTGTTAATCCACATCTCAAATGCCTGATGAATCAGCAGCGACTAACTAACCTCATTCGAGGTCTAATTCTCTTATGTGAGCATCCACGGAGAAGGCTCAGGGCTCGGGAGCGGGGGGTTTCATTGTCTAGCGCCGGCAAATAAGCTCTAGTTGCCGGGATTTTCATGTATTGTGTTGGGTCTAGTGTTGTGCAATGTGGGAAAATAGATATTTGGCTCATCCTGTAATGTGGAAAATTTGTTGCAGATTGAAATTTGAATGCAAAAGGGAAAGAACGAGAAAGCAAATCTCATTAGGGAAAAGGGAAAGAGAGACTATCGAATGTTAAAGGGATAGGACTTTATTGACTTTTTTTTTCTGATTCTTGGATGAGATGGTGTTTTGTTCATGCATGCTAATGCAGACCTCTTTTGTCATTAAAAATGTAAGGTAAAATGGCCAAAAGCTAGCTCTGCTGGGGTCCAGTATGTTTCTGTATTTGCTTTAAGTGTAGTAACACGGCATCGCCTACGTTGCATCTGGCCCGATACTTTCTTCCCATTCCGCATCCCTTAAAACCACCTTCCTCTTTTCCAAAAAAAAACCCAAAGGGCTTTAGCCAACCCTTTTATTTCGACAGATCCCGAGCTCTAGACACACTCGGAGAATTTTAATTAGGCTGCTTAGATCATCCCGGGTGTCATTTGATCGAGATCGCAGTTTGCCAAGAAAGTGTCTCCCTGCCACGGCCTGGGTCAGCGAGCAGAGGGTCTTTTCTTCGCGCACGGAAGGATACGTCCCCTCGGCTGGCCGAGGCGGCCGCCTTCGGTGGGGCCTGGCTTTCCAGCGATGCCGCGTGCCGGCTCCCGCGCTGGCCCGGTCGCACGGGGTGGCGATGAGAAGGGAGCCAGCCCCACCGCTTCGGTAAAACCCACCGCTGCGTATTCGCGCAGAAAAGCGCGGCGACACGTAAATAGCTGGAAAAAGCGTGGTCTTTACCTTCGCGTGGCTTGCCGGCGTGATAAACTTCTTTTTGTTCCCGTTCTGAACCCTCAGTGATATCCTGCTTCCTCCAGGGTCGCTGCTGCGTGCGAGACGAGACCACGGCCTGTGCCGTCCCTGTGAAATGCAATTAGAAGCCCCTCCACAGCCAGCGGGAGCTTAAGTTAAAAGGAGCAAGGGGAAAGCGAAAGGACCTCCCCGCTGTCCAGCAGTGGGTTGACTTTGAAGTCCTGGGCCATCTTTTGTCCCCCCTGGAGGGCCTTTAATCAGGACCTTTGCCTTGTCGTCTGAAAAAAAACCCCTCAAAACCCCCCCGACACAGTTGGTGGGGTTGTCCCTGTGTGTGCCCAGAAGAAAAGCCTTTGTCAGAAATTCCCCCTGACCCAAGCACTTTGTTTCTTTGTGTCCGCCAGACGACTGTTTGAACTAAAAAGGAGGCGAAAACTCGCGGATGCGGTAACGGGATTTTAATAGGGAGCACGGGTGACTTCTTGCGAGCTTTCCTGCCAGGCCCAAGGCCGCGGCGAGGCTTTGGGGCTGAAGGCCTCTTAAAATAAACTCAGCTCCACCGGCTTTTTATAGCCTTCTCCTCTGCAAATGTCCTCGGTGATACAAAGAGGCGCCCGCGGCCGTATTGTACCGCGCTGCGGAGCAGAAGGACTTAATTATCGTGTTAGGTAGAACAGTTCCAGGAACAGGTACGCTCAGCGTGTGATGGTTAACGCTTTGCTTTCGTTGTTTATATTGCAGTGATTTATAAATCAGCTAGAACTTCTTAAATAAATAAATAAATAAAACCCAAACATCATAAATGTTAAATAAATTCTGCAAAACCGGGAAGCGCTAAAGCAGAGAGAACTGAATTTGGACTCGGCGCTGGGAATTGCGTTATAACCCCCGACTGCCGCTGATGTCCTCTGCGGCCTCGGGGCAGTCGTTTCCCTTCTTGTTGCTAAAATGGAGGTGACATCAGGTCTAAGGTGTCATGATTTATGTTTTATTTTCCGTAGCGTTTTACAGATGGACAAAACGCTCCACTGAAATGCTAAGAATTACATTAAAAGTCTGGTACCCAATTCTTTACCCATGAAAAATCTACCTGAGCTGCTGCTTTAAAGAAATTTTTATGTATCTGTTCCAATCTAGCCTTGCTAGCTGAACTGTGACTGTGACTTTTGTTCCAAGGTAAAGGCATACAGCAGTATCCAGGGGTTTTTTTTTTAAACAATATCAAATATTTCTAAAATAACTTTCACATCCTGGTTAAACAACCGTTATCTCCTTACCCATTTTTTCATTCACATTTTGATATGCTACAGCATTTTCCCTACATTAAATCAGTTCCTTTTTAGAGAAAAAGCAAATTATTAAAAAAGGGAGGGGAAAAAAGAGAAGAGATTTTATAGGAACAAATAGATTAATAACCAGCTGTGATATGATCTGGCAGCCTTTCTTAGAGGTATGTGTGGTGTAGGACATGGAGCTGTATTATCAAAACAGGTTAAAGTTTTATCATGGCTCTTATGTATTATATTAGATTCCCACAGCTCGCCTCCCCCAGTAGTGTCTGGAATAATCCAGACTGGATATAGATCATCTGATTAACTGAATCTCAGGAACAATAGCTCAGCTTTGGTATCAATTTTACTCTTTGTGCTTCCTCTCCGTGACCTTCCTATCATTAATTTTTATTTGAATTACTCTGTATTTGTCCCTTTCTTCTTGTGTACTCAAACATTTATTTTGAAGTAAATGCTGAGCCTTTATCCTTGCGTCATTGGTGTTCCATCCCAGTTATGAAACATTACGTTATAATAGAAAATAAACCTGCCTACTCTCTCTAACACAATAATACACATCCTATTGCATGCAACGTGACTGACACATTAATTAATAATAGAGGGACTTTTCATAATTTATCTTGAAACCGTACAGTCCTGGTTTTCACTAGGTTAGCTGTATTCTTCTAACTTCCCTGCTTTCTCAATTACTGTGGTTGAGCCTTGCAAGGGCCCTGCCCTTAATCCAGCAAAATTTATAAAACTGTGCTTAAGTCTGAATGCCTGAACAGCCCCATTTGCTTCAAAAGGCCTTCTTTTTTGCTTGAAGTTAAGCAGCTATTTAAGTGCTTTGCTAGCTTAGGGTCAAAGTGTTGAGCACCTTGTAGGACTGAGTCTTATCTACCTCCTCATTAAAGATACATCAGAACATTTGGCATGTCTTTATCAAGCGGAGAGGTGCAGCCAATTGACTTTATGTGACAGCTAAAAGTGAAGGAGATCAAGGGAGCTTGAGAGACAAAGAAGTTAGGTTTCGTGGGAATCCTAAATGAAAGAAAAATTAGCTTTTTGAAAGCTCGTAAAAATTGTTTCTTGTGTTAGAAGGATTTTCCTTCCAGGGGACTTTTGCTCAGTACTTTTCTAGAGATTTGGATGTGTGGATGGAGGTTGAAATGGAGAAGACTTGGTCCGCATGCTTCATTGCAGACCTTTCTGTTGTGAGCACCGTGACCTTGCAGAGCGCTTGGCCACCCGCAATCCCCAGCGAAGGTGCAGGGAGCACGAATCGGGCGCCTCGAAGGGAGTATTAGGAAGGCTCATATATAATTTTGGCAAGTGGTTTAGAAAGAGCAAGGTGGCTGATAGGTTTAACGCTGAGGAAAATGAGACACCAAATTCACAGCAAGAGGTCAGCTATTAAACTTTTGCTGGGACATGAGTCAATCTCCCAGATTTCCAAACTACCAATGAAGGAGAAATTTTCTCTTTTGGCTGGGACGTTAACTTGATTAGTCTTCGTAACACAAATTAAAAGGTCATTTGTATTTATATTTCTGCTAATGATTATATGAAAAAAATGTTCTAAACACAACACTGTCAGTGCTGTCTCTCTTCTGTGCAGTGGAATACGTGTGCATGCACGATGAACCGGTTAATTCCCCACCAGCCGGCTGTGATGTCCTAGGCACATCCTTCTGCTCCCACTGCAGGATCAGATGATGGACTAAACTGGGCAGCAGGTTGAATCTTGTGTGGAGCATAGATCAATGCAACGATGTACACTGTGTCTGAGGTTCATGAAGGAAAGAGGGAGCACATCAGAAGTCAGAGGGGTCTCTTCCTGGAGGGTTTTCCCTCTGCTCTCCTGACCTGTTAGAGTTCATTGACTCTTCTTTGTACAGTTGAACTCCTAAGTATGAGAGTTGGCATTGCCAAGTTTTGGAGATGGCCACAGCCTTCTATGGATGGACTCTTCTGGGCTCAGCTCTGCCATCACGGGGAACCGCGTCCGGTGCTTGGCTCTGCCCGCCTTTGTCTCGTTGTGACGCTGGGAAAGAGGTCCCCTGAGAAACCGGAGATAGCTGCACTGTTTGTCCCCTGTTCATTTCCTTCTCTTAGGGGTTTCAAGGAGTCTCTCCTCCCAAGTGTTTCCCCTCTACCTGGTGCCATGAGGCCCCTGCGAGAAGACTCTTCTGGAGCCTGAACAGCTGAGTGGGCCGAAGCTAAGTGCCATCTCTCGGGCGATGGTGGCCCCTGCTGCAGGGACCAGGCTGGATTCTGCCAAGGAGGGCTGGATTTGGGGCAGATCTTTGGCAGCGTTCTCCCATTTGCCCCCTGCATCAGCCACCGCCGCTGAGAGATCAGGAGTGTCGTCCTGGGGCAGTAGGTCTGCGCAACGGACCCTCTGCTCTCCCGGGTGAAGCCTTCCCCCCAGGAGGGGCCTTTTCAGCCTACGCCTCCTTTTCCACATCCTGAAGCTGAGATGCAGCTAGAAAAATCCTTTTTTAATAAAAAAGCAGGCATAAATGTAAACTACGCAAGTGTCAGGTTTACACTCATCCTTATAAGGCACATCAGCAGAAAATGCGAGTTTCTGCTAGGCTTATTTATTAAAGTGTTGTGCACTGCAAAGGAAATATCTCCAGTGTTATTTTCAGGCTCAGTGAACTCAAGAATGTATTTGTGAGTCTTCCAGTTATTATGATATCAGTGGGGAAATGCGAGGAACAGGACTTTGCGATGTCAGGCAGCTTTCCTGTCACTGTTAATTTACTGCCTTTCGGAGAACCAGAGCCTAAACACTTGAAGTATTAACATCATTTCAGCTCTTAAGTAAAACTAAAGAAGTCTTTTCATCTTTCCATTGACTGGCGGGCTACTTAGGTAGATCACAAGCTTTCTGTATGCTGCTTTTGTCTGAGTAAAGAGGAAAACTTTAATTGTTCCCATCTTCTAGTGCAGGTATTGATTAATAAAATGTATTAGGAAAGATCTTGGCCTACTTTTTGCACCATCAAACAAGTACTTAATGACTGTATTACTATGAAAATGGCATCACTTTAAAGCATTGGATTTGAGGCCCTTTGTACTTCTCTTTCATTTGATTTCTTTTTTCCTCATCCCATTATGAACAATAAAGTTTCCCTTGTACTTTGAGATTATACAACAGAAGGGAAAGGAGGCAGTGAGTAGCTCGTAGTTCAGGGTACCAAATTCGGCCCAAAGCCGGCAGCTGATGTCTCCAGGCAAACCGAGGCGTTGCCAGGTGTCGGATGAGTAGGCTATCCGCAAGTGCAGACCGGTCAGCGAGCACATGTGAGATGGTGAATCTGTATGATTTACTCTAATTTAGCATTTGGTGGGTAGGAATATTAATATGACTCACATGCCAAGCGGGAGAAGGCGTGTTTATGAGGAACGTAACTAATAGGCCTGTGTAAGATAAAGAATGCCTGCCTCCCACGTCATTTAATCTCCTTTCCTCCTGCGGGCCTCATTTGGAGACTCACTTCTTTTACACCCCTTTGCAGCTTCTGTAGCTACCTACTAGCCTACGTCCTCCCACCCCACATACATCTGCTCACAAATGTACATCATACCGCATGCATCGAGTGTCCTTCCTTTGCACACTTGCTGAGATGTGCCCGTTTTTCTCAGTGCCACGTAATGCTACCAGTTTTAAAGCGGATCTTCTCGTATTATTATACCTGGGGGTCTTGAAAATCCCAGCTTTGCACAGACTCAAAATGCAGCTTGCATCAGTCACTTGCATAAGTGTCTTCAGTTTGCCCATTGAAGGCCACAATGTCCTACTAAAAACTTTGGGTTTAGAGCAATTGAGTGTTGGTACAAAATTGTTCGGACCGACAACAATGTGATGCTTTCAGTCTTGGTGTTTTTATCAAAAACGTCTTTGCCTGTACCTACTAGCCTGTTCCAGCCAGTCTCGCTACCGGAGCCAATTGCGGCGTGTAGTGAGTGGCCTGCAAAGTACTTCTCGCTGCAGAGAAGTATGATTGCACAACACTTCGTAATCTGTAAATTTGGAGCTAAGGCTGTATATTTTATAGCACCAGTACTGGGGAGTCCCAGGTCCGTAAGTAAAATAAGCATCAGGGTGACAATAACACTTGGATTTTATGTCACGCCTGTATACGCGGTGCTGCAAATTGAGGTGCAGAGAAGCGGAATAGCAGCCCACCTTCCTGCCAGGGAAAGCCTGCCGATGCCCCCCCAGCTGACTCCCGGTCCGTCGCTGCTGGCTATGCACACGGATACCGTCAATCAGATGCATTTGTAGCCCACTTGTGCAGACATGTACGTCTGATGCTGTGCTGCATGGAAGTGGCTTGGGTGCTGGGAACATTAGGGTAGGAGGAGCGGAGAAACACAGCTCCGTGGGTTAAAATAGCCAGCAAAGGACCCTTAGTCTCTTTCTTGCCTTGTTCCCTTCACGTTCACAAATGTTCCTCTCTGTCTCTCCTCCTTTTTTTTTTTTTTTCATCCTTCCTAGGGGCGGTGACTGACAGATTAATATATGTCTAGCTACGTGTCTTAGAAATCAAAAGGAAGGTGCTGTCAGAATCGCTTGTCAGAAAATGAGATTAGGCACACTTGTCATTTGCTGAGGATTGCAGTCTTTCAGAGATAAGGTTGCATTTAATGAGTGTAAAAAGCCTCCTTGTGAAAAAGGGGGTGGTGCAGGAGAGGGAGAATGATTATTTTTCTGGTGTCAGCTGAGTGCTTTATCATATAACTTGATACCGTGGCACCCTGGCAGGCGCTGATAATGGCTGCTGGGGCTATTGCACCTCTTCAGTTGCTCTGCAGCTTCAAAAGTGATGACTTGTTACCTGCTTTTAAACTCCTCTTGGATGTTGAAACCCCCTATCCTGAGGGGAAGAAGCGAAAGCGTGTGCAGTGTGTTTTAAAGAGAGACCTGTGAAAACACGCGGCAGAAAGGCAACGTGCTAAATGTATAGCCACTTTCCCCGGCAAACTATAAAGAATACTCGGCGGGTTGCGGTGAAATATGGAACTTGTCTGACAAGTGAGGGATAACTAATGAGAAACAGAGCCGTATCCCACTGAAACCAATTGTGTTTTGTTATGGAAAATATTTATCAAGCTTTTGGTTTTTTTTTTTTTTCATTTGTTGGTTCTCCTAACAGTGCTGTAATAACTCCCCTTTTGTGTGTTATCCAGTTTCTCTCAGTTGTTTAAATCTGCAGCAGGGGTGGGGTGTTTTTTTTTTTGGTGATCAGTTGGATATTATCATATGGTACATGAATATTTTAGATGAATGTTTCATTCATCAAAGTAATGGTCATTCTTTTGCCAAGTGAATGTCTTCGTACTATTTAGAAGCTGGCTAAAAGTACAGATTTATTGTTCGTGATGTAGTGTCTAAATATGAGACGACAGTCAAAACTGGGATTTATCTGTTCAGCAAAAGAGACCCTGCATTAGCTCCAGGTTTTCGCAATACTATTTCTTTACTGGGCTTACCTCTTTTAAAATGATCCTTGGGCGAAGAGATTTCTGTCGTATAGTCTCCTCAGCAAATGAGATGTGATTTTCACTATTTTGCTGGAATGTTAGGAAATGAAAGAAATTACTTGATTGGTTTCCGCTGCTGATTCAGCATTTCCTGGGCTAAAAATGACCTGAAAAACAGAATGGGATGACAGCACACAATAACGGATGCTTTATTCAGCGATAAGAAAGTCTCTTCCTCTGACTGAGGAGAATGAAAAATATTCCTCTCGTATTAGTTGATTCAGGACATAGATATTGACAGACAAATTAATTTGAAATACTTCTGCAGTTTCACAACCCACTAGCAGGCAGAAATTAGGGGAAGATAATGGCCACCGCTTAAAAGTGGTGCATTTATGAAGTGTACTCAAGGCAGCGCCTGTGGATGGGGAAGAATTTATATTATATCTTCTGCTTTTGCGATAGGCATTTAAAATGCTTCTGGTTAGACTATGCAGGGGAGCTGGCAGCTTAAGAGCCAAGCGAGGTCTCGAGGAGCTAAATCCAACTAAATAATGTTCCGTAATATATTTGGTAACTCGGAATTTAAACAGCAGGAAGACGAAGAGATAAAACGTGTGTGTTTTCTGATGGGAAAGTTATAGCCAATGCGGTGATTCTTGCTTTTCATCACTGGCAGAGGGAAAGAAAGGCAATTGCGGTGTTCACATCAAATACTTGGCGTTATTTGGAGAAGCTTGGGGGGGAGAAATGCCTTCATAACTGAAGGGAAGGGGAAGATTTCTTTTCTGTGCAGCGAACGGATTCAGAAAATTATCCAGCCTCCTCTAGGTGTGCAAAACCAGGCTAAACTCTGTCCCGGGAAGCAGCGGAGACCACGTAGTATTTTTTATAGCATCAGGCCCTTAAGGATAATGAAGGGAGAGCAGCCCTATTGTTCAGCTAAGCCCCACTTTTTATCTTTGTTTCCATTTGAAACCAAAAATCATAAAACTGCCTGCAGAGTGGTTGCCTTGCTGTTCCTATAAATGAGAATTCCAGCTTTTATGCTAATTCAGTTTCAGGTTTCTTTGAACCTGCAGTTTATGGGCCTCTGCTTAAAACTGCAATCTGTTCTGCATAAAAGAAGGGATTACAAAGTGTTTTAGTTTTGCAAATGCTGCAGAAAAATAAAAAATAATAAAAAATGTTGCACTGTCATTAATACTCTCTCGCCAAAGTTTTCTGCTTTGTCAAACAAAAAGAAACTTCGCTTATGTTTCAAACTTGGCCAGTGGTATTACTTAGCCCAATAGGTCTGTTGCCTTCTAATTGGTGCTTTTAAGCATCTACTTTCTGTATAACCTTTTCCCCACATCTTACCTTAGCTTAAGGAGCACGTGTGCTGTTTTTCCGCCGAACGGGCAGTCAAGCAAGCAGGACTTTCATCTCCTGCCAGGTCTCCACCCGGGGCGCCAGTCGCTCACCTTCGGGGCGGCAACGTGTCCCCGCGCCCAGAACCGCCGGATCCATCCTCCCGGCGAAATCCCGCCTCGGAGCAATCCATCTTTCCTAACATCTGTTGCCACCTTTTACGGCACAAGCACGCGGTAATGCTGTTTGTCACACTGTTCGTTTAGGTCGCTCGTAAGAACGGGTACTTTGCTTGGACCTCTTTAAGGCCTTCAAGTGTAAGTACTCTCCGTTTGGGACATTAGGGCATCGCTAGCTGTTCAGAGCCATAAAACTCCACTGATAGCTCCATAAATCCTTTTCTCGAGAGAAAGACCCTGCATCTCCTAGCCAGTAATGGCCAAAATTATGTATGTTTTCAAAGCGTTATGGAGGACTTTATAAGGCATCGTAATCACACTCCAAATGCAGACAGCATCGCATCTTCTGGAAAGATTAGCAACTTATTGGAAACAGAAATGTTTCCAGGCTTTAACAGAATACTGAAGGATTGGAAAATCCAGTTTCCACGTTGCCAGGAAAAAACTGCAGAACCTTCCAGGTGAGATGAGGTTTGCCATAAATAATTTAATCCAATATAATCTGCTGTAATTTCAATATTCACTTGCTCATTGCTCCAGAGATGGGTAATTCTTCTTCGGAATGACTGCACTGCTTGGAAGCGAACGTCTGCTTCTCTGCCTGCCGTCGAGGCTGCGTTAGGTCATTTTTATAGAATGGTTGGATCTGAAAACCTTTTTCAGAGAATGAAAAATTTTGAAATCACTTTTGATCCAAGTTCAATGCACTTCATTTGGCTGCTGTCGGGGCAGAAACAAATGTTGACGCTGACAAAGACCACAGACAGATGAAAAAAATTTTGGCAAGGTCCCATGTAGATAAGAGGCAGAAGATTTCAAAAACCTATCCAGGCGTATCTTAAGACGCTAGAAAGTATTGCTGTCAGGAAAGATGGAAGCTTGATCCAAAAGCCATTGAAATCATTAGAAGCTTTTTTTTTCCTTTGCTTTTTTTTTTTTTTTTTTAACTTAATTTGGCTTTGGGTGAATTCCTAAACTCTAAACATCAAATTCAGAATTATAAGACGCATTTCATGCATGTATAATGTTCTAGCAGGAAAACAGAGGTCCTCTACTTATCTTTAAGACATAAATAATGAACATAATGAGGCCCACAGCCCTGCCAATAAACCTTAACAGCCGCAGGGAGATGAGTAGGTAAATGCTTTTCAGATTTTGTGTGTGCTGAGATTTCAGGTGTGGCATGTGGTTAATGTTTGAAAAGTCTAGTACAGACAAGCCTGTCATTTAATCCAGGCTGAATTTATCAAATTAAAGTCTTGTGAGGAGTCTAGGCTTTAATTAGACCCCTTCATACCATGCCAAGATGTATAAAGTCTTGACCAAAGTGTTCACAGAATATATTACCTACCGCACCCTCATATTACGCCTTTAATTCCTAGCCTAGATACAGACTTTGACTCCTCCTGTTATTGTGCTAAGAACACTATACCATTTTAACATCTTCATTTTTGATGGGGACTCAAAACTGGATGCAAGCCATCGACTTACTTCACTGAGGTCATGAAATAGCTCATGGATGGCGATGACTTTTGGCCATTATCCACTCTTTATCCAAGAAACCAGAAATGAAGCCTCCTCTGTTGGCTTTCCAGCTGAGGCTATGGCCTCTCTGACAGCACGGGGTTACTCTCTACAGCACGTGTCTATTAGGAGACGTGAAAACCCATGAAATACTAACAGCCAACGTCTGTGCTCAGATACGTTGTAGGAAGCTGAGGTAACGCTACCTGCTTGAAGAACTTAGAACTTAAATTTCCAGTGCTATAACCAAGACCTAAACTTGGCCATGAATTTTTAATTCTTTGATGAAGATGATTTGTCACAGTTTTGCCAGAGTATCCCTGCTCCTTACCAGACACGTAATGAACACGTGGCAGCGTTTGCAACCACAGTCTTAATTTGGGGCTGTCATTGCGGATGCATTTGTCTTCTATTTGTTGTTGTTGTTACTGTTGTGGATGTTCCCACTTAGTTGTCCCAGTGGAAACTATTACAGTCAGTGCAACTCTACCTGAAATATGAATCCTGGAGAAGTCACAAAATAACACTGGGGAGGAGGAACGTTCACGAATGGATCATACTGTGGAACCCCTAGGATGAGGGTTAATGAGAAATATTTGCATAAAATGCTGTAGTTCTGTATCAGTAATCAGTAGGAAGTTTTTCTTAGGTATGGCTTTCTTAAGCGTAGCACTACTTGTGTGCACTTTTTCGACCATTTTTTCTTCACCTTTTGCAGCGTTTGCTTTGTCCATGTAGGCCTTCAGAGCTGCAGAAGTGTTAGGTGTCTGCCTCCACCGGGGTTACTGCCAGGGGCCGTGGAGGAGGACCTCAAATGAGGCATTCCCCTACTCATCTCCGGTCAGCAGGGCGCCATCCCCCAGGCAAGCTCGGAGCTGGCCAGGAACGTGAGTGCGTCTTCCACGCGTCCCTGACCGGGAGGGTTCAGTTTGGATCGTTATGAGACCTAGACTTGATTGAACCCAGGCACTTCAGCTTGGACTCCTGCGTCAGGCTGCTCTGAGATTGGGTTGGTGTGTGTGTACGTACCAGGTTGGGCCTAACACCTCCACAGCACAGCTCTGTCGAGGGCCACCGCTAACTTGCAACCATCTCTGTTTCTAACATCTGGCCAGTATAGGCAGTGCCCATCTCTTCTTGGCAAGGGGCACCTCCTCAAGGGTGGGGTGGTCAGGTGAGTAGGACTTGCACAGCCAAATACTTCAGAGGATCTAGCTCAGATCCAAATGGGCCTTGTTGGAGGCCACTGAGGTTCAGTTCCGTCAGGATTCCTAGCCCTGCATTGATTCACAGCCGGTGGCTGACTCTTGTTACAGTCACACGGCGTGGCCTCAGAAGCCCTTGAGACCTGCCTTACCACCTCTCAGTTTCTCAGGTAACATTAGGTTGTGTAGGCCTGATACGCCAAGGAGCGTAACTGCGTATCTTCATATCACTTTGGGTTATAGCAGATACCATTTGGCTATGACTGCCTTGCTTCGGTGAATAATCATTTATATAATAATGTATCCATTTATTTTCCGTGCATTTATTTTCTGCAGCAGCTATTACTGATGGTGTGCAGCACCGAAGAAAAATCTTGAGTGACCAGTAACTTTGCTGCCTGTCAACAATGACATTTGCTGCTGAAACTAAGATAAGACAAGTCTGTGGGAGAATAAAAGCCAGGGCCACATCTCTCTGCCGTCAAGGACCGGTGCGTCTCAGGCACCCAAACTTCACGAGCAGTTGGAGGGTTTAATGCGAGGGACCGTTTCTAAAGTTCAGACGTTTTAACCGATGGGGAAACGGATGGACGCGCTCGTGCGCGTTGTGGGCTCCCCGAGGGCTCCGAGCAGCGCTCGCCACGGCCGCCCGCGCGTCCGGGCTCCGCGGGGAGGCCCCGCAGCCGCGCTCTGCGCTCGCTGCCCGGATCCCCGCCGGCGGCGCCGCCTCGCCCCTCCCTCCGCGCGGCCGCGCCCAGGGGAAAGGCGGCGGCGGCGGCGGCGGCGTGGCCGGTCCCCGAGGGCGCGGCCGCCCCGCCCGCGGCAGCACCTGCCGCGCCGCCCCCCGCCCGCAGCGCAGCGCAGCGCGGCGCCCCGCGGGCCGCGACGGGACGGGCCGGGCCGGGGCGGCGGCGGCGGCGGGAGGCGGCGCGGGGCGGGGCGGGCGGGGGGAGGAGCTGGCGGCGGCGGCCGGGTGGGAAGAGCGTCTCGGAGCGGCGCGCAGTGCGGAGCGCCCGGGCGGCGGCGGCGGCAGGCGGCGAGGTCCGGCCGGCAGCGGCAGCCGGGCCGGGCGGAGCGGAGCGCGCCGCTCCCCCCGCCGGGGGATTACAGGCTTGCGACGTGTTTCGGCGGAGCCGGAGGATTTGGGGGCCGAGCCGCCGCGTCTGCCCGATGGAATTCACCTGAGCGCGGCCGCGGCGAGCCTCGACGGCGGGAGAGGCGCCTGGGGGGGGGCCCAGGCTCTGCGGGAGCCCGCTTTGTCTCGGGAGAGGACGGGCCGGAATAGCCTGACTTTCTAAAACAAAACAAGAGAAAAAAGAGAAAAAACCCGCGGAAAGGCCCCGCCGCCGCTGGCAGATGAGCCCCGCCGGCGCTGGACCCGCGCTGCCCCGCGGAGGGAGGTGCGTGTGACAGGAGGGGCCGCGCCGCCCCGGCGTCCGGAGTTGCTGCCCGCCGCGGAGGGCGGCCGCGCACCCGCCGGGGCTGCGTGGGGCCGGTGCCCCTGGCTGCCGCCGCCGCCGTCGCACATGGCTTTCTTTGTCCTGCTGCTGCTTTATTAGCTTTCCGCGGTCGCCGCTCTCGGCGCACACACTCGCTCGCTCTCACACACACACGCACACCCCTCGCTTTCTCTCTCCTCCCAGGGAACCATCTTGCCGGGAGAGGGGGGAGGGGGGGCTCCTGCGCTTTTCCGCTCGCTCTCCAGCAAGGATGTGCGCCGGGGCGCCCGGCCCGGACGGCCTCGTCCCCTGACGGATTAGTTCGCGCTTCGCTTCGAGACTTTCCGCGCCGCCCTGGATGGGAGTTCGGCGGCGCGCACCGCCCCGCACCGCCATGAGCGCCCGGCTGTCAGTCGCGCCTAACCCCGCGCGAGCAGGTAAAGCCGCTGCGCGGGCCGGGGCGCTGCGCCTCCCCCGCGCAGGCAGCGCCGTCGAGGGCGGCCGGCGGCGCCCTCCCCTGCGGGGCTCCCGGGCGCGGTGCGCTGCGCGCCGGCGGGCGGAGGGGCCGCGGCGGGGGCAGGTGCGCGGGGCGGCGGGCGGCGCAAGTGCTGCGGGCGCGCGGGCCGGGAGTGAGTCAGGGCGCTGCGTCTGGGCAGGAAATGTTCCAGTGGTACGTCGCCTTGAGTGGCGGCAGGGTCCTCGAGGAGGGAAAAACACTCTTTCGGCCTTTTCTTTCTTCTTTTTTTCTATTTTTTCTTTTTTTTTCCTTAGCCCAGGGGCCGCCGACGGCTTTCATTTCGCGCTGGAAAGGATTAAGCGGGGCTGGGTAACAAGGGGATTTCTAGGGGAAAACGAGCAGAGTGCTGTTGGTAGGGCACGGTGCCCCTTGGGCCGTCGCGTGTGCGCCGGATCCGTTCGGAGCCGCTTTCCCCAGACGCGGCGTTGGCAGCAGACGTAGCGCGGTGCCGTGAGCTGCCCGCGCGGGAGCTGAGCGGTGGCAGTGAGCTGCGCGGAGGCGAACGGAGACCCGGGTCCATTCGTCTCCTGGGAAGGGAGGTCTGAGCCCTTCTCCTTCGCTTGAACATCAAGGTTTGACCCCATTGCCTTAGTGCGTGCATGGCTGGAGTAAAAACACTTCGTGGGCTATAGGCGCTGGTCAGTATAGAGGCGTTTTATTGAAGTCGGCACCGCGAAGGCGTCGTACCTTAGCCTTCTGCGTGAGCGTGGAGTTATTCAGAATTTGGCCTTCTGTTCTTCTAGTGCTTTTGCGCGATATGACTACTTAATTACGAAAAAAATGTTAATTGCATCGGAATTAGTTGATACGGTATCATTTGCTGGCAGAGATTGTATTTATTGCTGTCTCAGTTGTACATTGACCGCAGTTAGTGTCTCGTATTTAAAACCAAATTTAAAAGTAGTCAAATACGCAGGCAAAGTTTCCACTCTTGGTTCGAGCTGGCGAGGTGGTTATTGGTTATTTGTACGGTAACCTGGGCGATGTTATTTTTTGGAGTTGCTGTTCCTTCAACATCAGGGGCAGTAATGCAAAATGAGATTTGCTTGCTGACAACCTTTGTCTTTGTGAAATTATTCCTTTAATATATGCATGTTGTGCTGCTGATCATGCCCCTAATTTGCCCGCAAGTGATGCTCCTGCAGACCTTATTGTGCACCACGTTACGCTGAAGAAGTGCCACTTGGAGATTGCACGACAGTGTTGCTTCCCGTTTTATGCAGTATAAAGGAGAAGATTTCACCTGGAAATCCTTCGCTTAAAAAAAAAAATCTGTTGGTTTACTTTTGGCATTAGAGCAAACTTCTTAAATGTTTTCCTCTCTCTCGCTGTTGTTTGGAAAAACCGAGGGAATAGGAAACACGCAGCTTCCCTAGGCTGCTTCATTTTGAAACAGCAAAATAAAGCAAGAATTGAAGCTATAAGAAGTTTTTTCAAAAAAATGAACTGATACGGGTTTTAATTTTAGAAGAAATAGTGGTTTGCAGAGTTCTGACTTCTGCGGGAAGCTGCGTATGAAAAGGCGACACCAGATGAGATTCCCTGGGCAAGGTTATTATTTTTAATCAGAGAGCAGGCTGATTGGCAAGGTTATGAAAGCACTGAGCATCTCTTAATTTGTTGGACTGTTATCAGACCGCTCTTTAAAGCACGTGGCCTTCTTGATCTCTTCAATTTGTCCTTTATTCACATATTTTCATTAATTTAGAGAAAGCCATCACCGAATAATAAATCCATCGCTGGGCAATAAATCCAGTGTTTACAAGGTATTTAATCTGGAAGAAAATATACCAGCTCAGCTTTTAAATAAGCCAGCAGTGATCTAGTAAAATCTGTTTAGAAGGCTGAAAAAGAATAAAGCCATTTTTAATAATAATCACAGAGATCTTTTATGTTGTGAACTTGAGGGCAGTGTAGTATTATAGTATAATATGCAATCAGAACTGTATTGACTTATTTGTCTATTGGTAATTTCACACCTAAATTTTAGTACAGTAGAGACATTTAATATACCTTGTTTGATTGATTTTTTTTTTCCTTGGGTTTGAATTCAGAAATTCCTGCCCTACAACAAAAAACACAATCTGCTTTCCAGATATACAGTGCTCTTTAATTATTTTTCCTGAATCCAGTGAGAAAACTGTTCTGTATCAGTCAAAAAGAAGACTAAAATATTTCCCAAATGTTGCATTTTTGTGCTCCCTGTTTGCAGTATTTTATTACTGAGCACACTTCTGTGTATTTTCAAAAAGCAGATCATCTCTCCACAGTGTTGTATCCAGAATATAGTTCACATTCGAACAGCTAGCTGTATTTTATGCATGTGGATATGGTAGAAGTTTAAGCTTTCGATGTGTATGTATATATACGTGTGCATATGCATCCGTACACAGATGCCTAAACTTCGTTCTTTCTATTTTTGGAATCAGGATGTTTGCAAAATTAACATTTGCAGTGTTATCTTCTCCAGTCTGATTTCTTACCGTTATAGGTTTAGAAAGGAGGAGCACAACATTCTTGCATGAAACTTAAATAAGGCTTTTAAGTAATAGGGAAAAAGATTGACTAAAGTACTTACATACAAACAGCAGTAGTAGATAAGATACTAACACAATTTCAGGAGGAAAAAACCTCCCATAGATAAAGATAACGATGAAAAATAAAATGGATTATTAGTTTAGTTACAGACTATGGTGTCTAGAGTCAATTATTCTGGCTGAGGCAAATCCTATGTGGAAATATTACTATTAAATACTAATAGTGGCTTTCTTTTCCAAAGAATATGTGAGTGACTTATATAATTACTAACTTATCAACCCTGTTTTAAAGATACTAAAAATCAAGTGGTTACCACAGTAGGGGGTCTCCCAAAATATTAAAAACAAAAAAAAAAGAGGAAAAAAGAGAAAAAGAAACCCACAGTTCTGCAAATTCGTGAAACTGGATTATATGATTCAAAATCGTGGCTCTTCTCGATTGCAAAATCAATGTCAGACTGTATTGGATAATTACAGTACCAAAATACAGTTTGTGTGCAGCTGATATGTTGAATAAAAAATCATTTCTTTCTTTATTAAATAGAATTTTTCCAAATAAATATCTGCACTGCAGGGTGGTGAAGCACAGCCAAATAGCACCACCTCATGGACACTTTCTTCTGAGGCTGCAGCTTTCATTAGCTCCCTTGGAGTTGTTACCTGATTTGTTTTTTTTGTTTTTTTTTTAATATACGTACGTATATATGTGTATATAAATATACTGACATATCTTTTGAAACGTAACACTTGTAGAAGATGTAACTTTTTTTTTTAATTGGTCTTTCAGGCATCTGATGCCAGCTCTGAAAAACTGTTCAACGCTGTTACAAATAAAGGTAAGACTGCAGTTCACATCACAAACATATTTTTCTCCATACATTTCTTTTCATGGCAATTTCAGTGGGAGATGAAATGTAACTTGTCTTGCAGAAATGTCGCAATCAGCTTGTTAGTGCTTTTTATGTTTCTCTTGGTTTCAGACATGTTCTGTATGCTTGGTAATTGCTTTGCTTAAGCAATATAATATAGAGGCTTTAAATAATGCATTGCCTGCCAGGTCAGAATTAATTTAAATAACAATATTAGGAATAGTTTATTTTACAAATGGCTTTAATTTAAGCTCATTTAAATAACTGTAAGAGTTTTCAAAATGTTTTAACTTGATTGTTACTCATCAGCTACATGATAGACATGGAATTATGAATAGCCAATTTGCACTGCTGACAGTAATAACCAGCCAGCGTTTAGTATTCACAGGATAATAGTCATAAACCATGGCTTACTGTGCTGTATGCTTTCTGTAAAGTTAATAAATGATATAGAGGGCCACATTTAAATATTCAGTATCCCATTAATTTCTTCCAAACAGCAATATAAAGAGAGAGCGGCTAATGATATAGCAGTACATTAAGGGAAAACTTACCCTAAATCAGTGCCAGAAAGCTTCTGCGCGGAGCTTGTCCCGGAGCAGCGTTACTGGGAAGACTGTAGGCTTGGGGGATTTGGGGGGGTGTTTTGCTTTGGTTTGTGTTTTTTGTGAGGAGGGTCGAGGAGCGGCTCCGCACATGGGTTGCGCCAACGTGTATCATCCAAAGCCGTTAGAGTGCATCAGCTTTTCGGCCTTTTTCACCCCACTGTGAATTGCGGTGCGTGATAACCGGGTAGTGAAAAGGTACGCTTCCAGCTCTAAAGCCACAGTATTTTAGCTTGCTGATTTTTCTGGAACGTTTGAGTCAGTCTGGACCATCAAATACGGATTTGTTTCTGGTTTGGCCTTTAGATACTGTCTGTTGACCAGGTGTGGATTTGCTTAGTTATTTGCCCTTTGCACTTCTCGGGCGGTTCGGGCTTGGGTTTTTTATTCCAACTGGCCGTTCTGGTGGTTTTCTGTGCTTTTTAATTCACGAAGCCGTAGTTTAGCTGGGGACAGTTCTGTGACCCCGTTACCTTGGGGATTCCCCCTCTGATGGACCATCACTAGTGAAATTTGGAGGAGGGGAAAAAAAAAGGTGGAGGGGGGGGAGGAAGACTTATGTGTTTGGAGTGACCCGAGGCCCCCAAACTACATGTGACTGCATCTTTATTTTGCTAATTTGCTGTAAAGAGCCTTGGCATTTGAGTCGGCCTTTCTTGGGGCTGGGCCAGGGGAGAATAGGAGCCAAGGCGGTGAATGGACATTCCTCCCCGGCCGCCTGTAACTAGGGTGAAGGGCTCTCTGCGGCCGGGAATGAGGAGTGATTGATGAAGAGCAGGCCCCTGCTCCTCTTCCTTTCGTTTTCTTTGGGGAATCGCCGCATTTCCCACATTCTTATTTTTGTTTACTTACCGAGGAGTTTGCTTCGTGGCATCTATTTGGCTGTGAATACCCGTGCTTGACAGGGAGCCTTTTCTTCCGAGCTACTTTTCTTTGGTGATTTAGTTCCCTTGAAAGGATTAGGGTTTCTTTGTGTAGCCTAAAATCAACATAGGCTTTTCGAAGCTTTGCTTGGGAAACCATACACAAATAAGCTTTTTAGTTGATGGTAGATTATTCCTTTGCCCCTTATTTCCATCAAAATGGCGTCTTTCTTTTCTCCTCCTGAGTTTCCCCTTAAAGCCATATGCTAATTCCTGTTGGGAACATGAATGACAAGGGGCAGAATCAATGCAAATCCAGGTGCGGCAAAACTAGGCTGACTGGTATTTTTTTTTTTTATTTTATTTTTTTTCCCCACTGGGAGAAAGAGATTAAGGGGAGAGAGGGCAGAAGAAGCATGAGGGAGAGTTTTGTTAAAGAGATTAGCATTCAGACTGCTAAATATCAGGAAAACAACCTCAAAAAGATCGCCCTGTTCGGAGATAATGTCAATAATTGCTTGCAGACAGGTGCAGGGATTCGCGGGGAGGGCGGCGGGTTGCCGTTGGGCTGTTGCCTTCTCGCCGTGTGTGTGTGCCGTGGGGATGGTTGACGACTGTCGAGGCGCTGTCAGTTTGATGTATTTCAAGTTCAAGTTCTTGTGTTGCAATTCAGCCTGTTTGCTTTAAAGCCAGTTCTTCCCCCCTGTGTTGCCCGTTGTTTCTTTTGCCAAAAGCAATAAAAATCACTCTTAAGAAAGGTCAGATCTGCGCTGGATAAATCAGGATGAGAATCTGCAGAGCCGCTGGCTGATAGACCAGCGTGAGAGGTGCAGCGAGCTGACAAGTGCGCAGCCCTCCCTGGCCAGAGCCGGTCCTCTCCGACGGCCCTCAGACTTACCCGAGTTTCACACGCGCTCTTTGTCTTGCCCTGTTTATTTTATAAATTACAGCTAGTTGAGGTAGCAGAAGCTACAGGAGTAACGTACTTGTAAAGCACACGGAAATCCTGAAGCATTTTGGGTCTTGTGGATGCGTTTTATCTGCTTTCTGCCATTCAATTGTTATGTTACAGTAGGACTTTGTGGCTGAAGGTGAGATCAAGCTCGTACTGTGCTTGGATTAGTATGGATGCATCATGTGGAAGGGTCTCTTCAAAAATATTAATAATAAAAAAATCTAGGGCAAAAGGACCCCCCCACACACAGCTCCTGCAAGGAGGAGAAGATCCATGAAGATTCATGAATTCAGACCTCCCATGTAGGTGTTAACTGCCCTTAGAGTCTAACGGGAAGATGCATACCTGAATGCAGATGGGTCCTGTGGGCTTGGGGAGCTGATCCATGGGTTTTGGGGACGCTAGGGGCTGTGTCACGTGTGATACCAGAGCAAAGCCTGAGCGGGAGAGGGCCGCAGCAAGCCTGGAGCTGTGTCTGCAGCAGGGTGGGAATCGTTGAGAAGGGCACGGCTTGGTGACCGGGGCAGGAATCGCTGTAGCTGCCGTTGGGCGTTGGGATGAGTTGTTCCTAGCTATGAATCAGCGCCCTCAGCTCCATCACTCAGACATGAGGTCTTTCCGCTGTGATGCTCACAGTTATGATGATTCCCACTGAAATCCAGGGAGGTAGATGTCTAAAGACTGAGAGCCCTTAGTAGCATTTGGAAAATAGGTTGGACTGTTAAACAGATGAGATGGGCAAGTAATAGAAGATGAGAGGTCTTACCTTTCCATTAGGAACGATAAATTGAGGCGCAGACTGGGTAAACTACTTCTGCTAGGTTGTATGAGCCTATGGAGAAGTCAGGAGTCAAGCTGGGACTTCCTGTGCATGGGAACAGCCAGGGAACTCGCCCTCCCTCCTGCCCCACCAGGGTTGCAGCAGCTCCAGGGGAACGCCCATGTTTATTAAGTGCCGGGGATATCTGACTACCTCTCCAGGTGATTTCAGTCTGCTTATGAAAATTGATAGTGGGATGTGTCCTTATGTCGGTGTTTCCCACGCTGCTCTGCCGTGTGTCAGCCTTTCAGATGGGCTTTCTTACGACGTTGCCCTGATTAGCCTGAGGGCATCACCCAACTGCAGCTCCAGGTCTAGTCCATCCCCTCCCTCCATGCAGCGTATACCTTCCAATTTCAGAATCGCTGCTTATAGTCTTCAAGTGTTTTAAAAAAAATGCCAGCTTTTCCTTAGCGTCTCAGTGTCAACCTTAATAACATTAGTTCTGTCCTAAATACAGACTTTTTGTTTACTAATTTTTGTAACATAACTTTGCAGCAAAATTAAGTTCTGTTATCTCTTAATTAAAAGAGACACTTCTGAAAATCATATCATAGAGCAGGCAGCTCCTACTACTGCTGTGGATTTAATTTATGTTAACTCCCTCCTATGTACCCTTGGAAAACAGCTTTTCTTGGAGAGAGAAAAGAGTCCCATAGTGGTGAAGTTTCATTTGCGTTGTGTAGTGAAGTTTGCCTTTGATCAGAAGCACAATTGGGCTGTTACAGCTTTTTATGTTCAAATTGTTTACAGGATGTTCATGTAAACTTTATGAATCCTTCTGCTTTGTGGTACCACCAGCTGTCAGGGAAATATTTATACTCTCAGCTGGAGGCAGATCAAGGCATCTGGGTTACTAGTCCTTGCTAGCGGCTGAAATACTGGTTGGATCAAGCCCTGGCTTTTTAGGTGGTTCTAGAGCAATATCCTTCCCCAAGAAAAACAGGCATATTGTTTTCTCTTCCCTCATCTTTCTTTGGTGAATCATTTCTTGAGGATCCTCTGCAGCATCTGTTTCTGTAAACGAGTAGGGAGCTCAACCAGGCAGATGCTTCTCTTTCCTGAGCCAATTCACAGGAGATACTTGGCCGTAGAGAAGTGCCCTCTCTCCAAGTGAGCCATCCACGCAACATCTCACGTTGAGTATGTCTGAATCCACTACAGCGTAGATAGCATGCGTGCAGTCTTCACATAATGCGTGTGCCCAAGAGCTGACTGCTTCTCCCGCTTTCCACCGAGCCTTCCTCCTTCCTTTCCAAGAGCCCATGGGAACCTACGTAACATCCTTAGGTATATTCTCAGCCTTGCTTTTGACTTCTTTGGGGCTGCTCTCTGCATAGTTTGGTCCTCCACACTACCTCTTCTCCTCAGGGGAATGATTCTTCCTAGTTTGCCATTAAGGTTATGGAGCAATCCCACTGCCGCAGGAAAGGCACTAGTCAGCCAAAGAACGTCAGGGGCTGCTGAATCATAAAAGTGGCTCCGCAGATGACTTTTTGTGGTTGTTAAGATGGCCTGCCCGCCCTAAATGACTGCCTTTCCAGTGGAGAGTTTGCTGCTGGCCTTGCGTCACTTGATTGCCCTGCATTTCATGGGTTTCACATGATTTCTCAGTATTTTCCCTGTTCACTATCTCATTAGTGAGATACTGAGCATTTGGAAGAGTATGTTGCTTTGAAGGCCCAAGTTTCTTGTATCTGCGAGTTAGATTAGAAGAAATGTTGCATCGCTTCCCTGTAACTTCCAAGTCAGACAGATGAAAAAAATCAACCTGTGCCTTGAGATGGTCCTTTGTTCGAGTACACAAAACAGCCAGTCAGCTAGTTTTGTACCGTGAAGGCTTTATCTGAGCAAGGTGTTTGTTGCCTGACTTCCCCTTACGCCTTCATCTCTTGCATCCAACCAGGCCTGTCCAGAGCAGGCTGCCCATGTCCCCTCCCCTTCCCGTGCTAGAGGCTCTCGGTCGAGGACGCGAGAGCCAGTGCTGGGGGATATCATAGCTATTCCACAGCTGCAGGAGAAGGTCACTGAGTAATGTGATGTACCCTGAGTGCCCGTAGAGACAGGTGAAAGTCAAAGGCAGGCCTTTCCAGAACCTTTCAGATTCTTACATCTGAAATGTTACAGTCTTAAAATAAAGGAGTCTTTTGAGGCATCGCTGATCATTTTTTAAGTTAGTCATTACAAACAAAGAAAAACCATAAAGCACCCAGAATAGTACAAGTACCTGCAGGCACTGCCTTTTCTTACATCTGAACCAGAACAGCTGAAGGAGGCGGTTGAATATGTTGTTCTGGGAAGCCTTGCCCATTTGCACTTGCATCAGCTACTCTCTTTTTTCTCGGTTGGTGGTTGCGTTCCTTTACGCGTTCATTTAAGGCTGTTGATTTCAGCAAAGTCAAACTATTTCAGTGTCAGGGAGAAAAATGACAATACTTACAGATGCATAATTTTTCTATTCTGGAGAAAGTATTTGTTTTATAGATTAAACTATATTTGACTTTTCTCAGAGAGATGTATTAGCGTTGGGCTGCAAAATAACAAATTGTGAAAATCAATTCAAAATTAGGTTAAAAAATTCGTAGGGGTGAGAGTGTTACGATGGCAAAGATCCTGACTTGACATGCTTCAAGATTAGTGGAGTCCAAGTTGGAGTTTGGCATGAGATTTCCTAAATGGAGCGTCCTGCAGACCTCCCGTATCTGGCCTGCTGTTAGTCTCTCCCTTGTAATAAAATGTTGTTTTCTCTGAAAATGTATGTTTATTTAACTAGGTCTCTTTTTGCTTCACAATCTGGATTCCATTCAGTCAGTTACCACTCCAATTAACTAACAATTATTTAACATTAACAGTAATTACAGACGCCAGTTAAGCGCCTACAGATGTCAACTGTTAGCTTTGTACCTAATCACTCAATGAAATGGAGAAAGTTCAACAAACATCAATTAGCCAGGCAATTAGTATGAGGTAGGAAAGAGCATGTTATCGTGTGTGAGCTGATTCAATTTATTTTATTTTGTCAGTAAAACATACACACACAGACAGGCAGCAATAAGTTGCTGAGATTAGATAAAGCTGCATTGTTTTGCTGTTTATACAAGATTTTTTTCCCCCTCCTCTTCTTTCCCTTACGTAACGTAGATGTGCTTTGCCAGGCATTTGTTATCTTATCAAATACATTTCATTTCAATTGGAAAAGCACAGCAATGTCATTTGCAGAGGAGAGGCAAAGACTGTTACAGCAGTTGTACACTGGTAGGCCTGAGTTTTACCCCAGCAGAACTGTCGCTTTAGCAAAATTACTTCCACCTTAATCTGAGAGCTGAATCAAGGACCGTTCAAACACAAAAGCGCTCGGGCAACAAATACGCGCTTTGAGATAATACCGAGCAATATTAATTGGTGCCTTCATGTGATTGAGCGAGGTATTTAATGCGGATATTTGGTCGAATCACTTCAGTTAGCAAAATGCAGCCTGCACCGGAGGGGTGGAAGGAGGACGAAGGGGATTTAAATTAATACATGAGATTAAATACTAATACTTAAGAAAAAAAATACTTAAGAGAATTGTGAAACTGCAGCTTTCATGTGGAGCAACTGTACTTCCAACAGCAGCAGGTAATTGTACACCGCATACTCTTTTTTTTTTTTTTTTTTTTTTTTTAAAAGAGTAGGAATGGGCCATAAATTAACTTTACCTTCGGGAAGAAACAGTGTATTTCTAACCCTCACCCAAGGTGTATTGCTGGCCTCTCTTTTAAGACCTCTTGAAGACTGTGGACCACTCTCCTGTGCAGAAAGTGCCCGGGGTGCAACGTACCGCATACCCAGGGGTGCGGGGACATGCCCAGTGCCCAGCTGTGCACCTCACCATCGCTGCAGTCCATTTTTCTATTGGACCTGCTGTCTTCTCACTTGGCATGATTTAACGCGCCTTCCTCAAGCTGTCTTATGTTAAACTGCTGTTAATGGGAGGGGGAATACTCCCAAGTATCCCATTTCCTTTAGTTACGTTTCAAAGTCTTGATGCTCCAGATGTCAGGAGAAGTTTCACAGCAGCAGCGATATGAAAACTTTCTTTTTTTTTTTTAAAAGCCTTCATCATTGCTCCAAAAATCAACGCAAACAGGCTGCTTTTCCCCCAGCTCTGAGCCGTCCCCTACACAAGGATGCCTTTCAGCTTCCTCGCAGTGCCGACATAGCTCAGATGCCTCGCCACATAAAACGGGCCCACAAAGTATGATCTTATTTTTATCGTGCAGGCTGCCCACAGGAGTCGACCAAGTTATTTGAATTAGTCATTGTTTTCCGAAGTGTGGGAAGAGAAGGGGAGAGAACCGCAGGCAGGCCTCTCGCTTGCTTTCCAAAGGCTCTGCTGGCTTTTTAAAAGCACATATATATATATATATGTATATACACACACAGCATGTGAAGAGAACCTCAGCTGTGTGACCTAAGCGCAGTAATATGTGTCCGAGCGGGCGGGAAGGCTGAAATAGAGCCTCGAAGGGACGACTACCGCGTCCGTCCCCGCGGGAACGCGTACGTCGCCAGGGAGGATACTTTAACCGGGTAAATTGTCGGCTTTCTCGCTGCTCGGCGCGATTTGGAGGGGAAGGAAGGCGGAGGGACGCTGCTGCTGGTCGAGGCACGGAGAGGGCTGCGAGAGGGCCGGCTTGGTTTCGTGCAGCAGGATGGACGGACGCCGGTTTGTCCTCGCCGAGGCCTCGGCTCGGTAACGTGCTTCGTCGCTTGACTAACTCGAAACACTTGTTAAGGCCAAGCATCCACTTAAGTGCTTTGCTGGCCGGGGGCCACAGGAGTAAAGCCTGTGACACCCTTGGGGCTTTCGGCCTCTCAGGAACCGCTTCTGCCTCCGTGTTTTGGCCCTGGCGCGGCCGCGTCGCCCCTCGCCCTGCCTGGCTGTGGTGGGTCCCGCTCGCTTCCCTCCGCCTCCCTCCAGCTCTGCCGTTCGTGGCAGCCCTCTGTGAGCCCCCCGAATTTATTAACTCCCCCAAAAATAAACCCAGCAGGGAAAAGGGGATCAGGGCAAGGGAAGGGGCAGAAAGGCGCCGGCAGAGCGAGGTGAGGGGAGAGGGGCTGCCCTGCCTTTGGCACCAGCCCGCTGTTAGATCAGCCCAGCCGTCACTTCTGACTTCGCCCTGAAATCCCAACTTGCCCTGAAATCATTCAGCGCGTGAAGCTATTTAGCGTGGCATAAACTGTTTTTCAAGCTAAGCTTTGCTAGTAGTAACTTGTAGGGCGGCCAGGAGCACGCTGAGAAATACTTCAAGCCATGAGTGATCGTGTTTCGGGCAGGGATGTTATGCAAAGCCAGTGTAAATGTATGCTCCAAAAGAGGCAAACAGGAGCAGATGAACTGACTGAGGTGCCCTTTAGGACAACAAATGGCCTTGACTTACATACACTGTGAGAAGCAGGAGCTGGCGGGGGGGGTTATGCTTTTCCAAAATACAGTTTTCTAAAAATACATTGTTTTTTTGAGTCCAAGACCTAGACTCGCATGTTTAAAGTGGGACCTGGAAGAACTTCCAAGTCCAAGAGCACGAGACTCAAAACGGCCACGTGGCTGATGGCACTTGTGTTTACCGGAGCAGGTTTCCCCAGGCACTTAAAGTCTTGGTTTTAGGCATGCTCAGAACTTGTCCAGACCTCGTCGGGGCTGCGTGGCTTGTACCTGTTCACAGCCGAAGGAGCTCCCTGAGCCAGATGTTATCCCCGTGGACCTGTGCCCTGTAGCTGCTCTGAGTGCTCGTAGGCATAACCCTATGGAAGCAAGGGCCTCACATAATGTCATCAGCAGAAGAAAGTATCCTAATTATATGCCTGTAGTCATCAACAGTCTCTGGAGCATGGTTGTCTTCTGCTGTCGTGATTCCTTTATGGGTTTTTGCAGAATGTCGTGGCTTCAGACGGGGGGCTTGATGGTATCAGGCTCAGCCAGTGGCGAGGTGGTGATGGTGTTTCTCCATGCTCGAGGAGCACCCAGAGCCATGTCCTGGGCACACCGCGTGAGCGCTGCCCATGGGAGGGAAGCTGGGAGGAGAGAGGTGCAAAAACACCGCCTTTGCTGCTGCTTGTTTTTTAGTTAGGTTTGGAGAACCGGGAGAGGGAGGAGGTGTAGCACTGCTGGGCTCCCACGTCAATTTGGTATCATTTCCAACTATCTAAAGTTAGTGGGCACTTTTGAAAATTGCAGCCAAAATAATTTGAGTGGCTTGTAATAGAAAACATCTGCTGCGAAGGACGTCGTAGTCTAAGAACGGCTTTATAAAAATAGGTCTGACTAGGAAGAAAGCCACAAATTAATCCTTAGTTCATTGACTAGACTGTTAGTCCCATAAGCACTTAAACTTCATTTGTTAAAAGAAACAGCATTTTAGAAATCAAATGCAGATGAGCAAAGTACCCAGTTTTATTTCTGCTTGCTGGTTTTTATCATTTGTTGTTCACACTGTCATCAGACTGCAGTGGGTATGATTGCTGGGTCGGTAGAACAGAAAAACACTATTGCTTTGGCATTAGTCGTATCAGGATTAGGTTTTGCTGGGCAGAAAAATGGCACCATTATGCTCTGCCCCATGATAGTGACTGGTTTTGTCTTCTCTCACTTCTTGTATGTTTGAGATCGATGCTTCTCAAAATTTGACTTTGGTAATTTTTCAGTGTAGCGCGTGACCCGGCTGGCTCTGAGAAGTGAGGTGAGAAGCTGTGCAAGTAATACGGCATCCTGTTCTGCATCTCAAACCTCAAGTTCAGGGCTCTGTCCACAGTTTAGATAACAAATCTGTTCAGCACTTTTGGGGTGGCACAAGGAGAACATTGTGACCGAGGAAATTGGTCTCCAGAGGTGGTACTCCATGGAAGAGATCTGCTTAAATCTTTCCTCTGGCATCTGACCACATCTAGATGAGGTATCTAAATGATAGCGAGTACTCTTGACACTCTTCCTAAGGTCTGAACAGGTCTTATTTAGTTGACTGGGAGAAATGGGATGAATTCATGGGTTCTCACTTGTCCTCTTCATCAAGTAAGAGAAAGGAGTAATCTTGACCTTAATTTGTTGCCAGAAGTTGAGTCTTGTGTTTCTAACTTCCAGTCAAGTGGATGTTAATTTGGAGATGAGAATTGTTGCTGTGTGAATACAGAACTTCCAGTTTCACTGGGATCTGGGAAGGAATTACTAAGTGACTGGGTAAATATACAGCTGTTAGCATTTTGGAAAGAGCAATGTGGAAGGACAGTACTGACCAGGTTTGCTGAATGTATGCATCAAGTAGGAATGAAAGCATGCTTGAAAAAATATTAGGAATCACACAACACCGCGTATATGCTCTTTCACCACAACACAAGAAAACTTGTGATTACATCAGACATTTCAAGCAGGTCATTCTGGGTAGAACAGTTTTTGAAGACCGTGGTTCTTGAGTAACTGGCTCTTTATAATCCAGTTTATATTTGAGCAGTCACGTCTGATTGCAAAAAGGGTGAACAACCCTTAGAATACACAAGCAATCGCATGTAAGCTGCTAGACTGATTGACTTGTCCTGATAACAGTCATGTAACACTGCCGGAGGTGGTTCTGCTTGTGGTGGTGCTCTGTATACCTAGAACACATAAGTTACCCGCTGCCTATTGCCATGAGTAAGTCGGTTCCTGTTGACTTAACTATATTTGGATTAGGCCCCAAGATGAATCATCATCTCTTGGTATAGAAGCCCGTATTTGAGCATTTAGGAGGCTAAAACAGATCCAAATCGCTTTATGGATTGAATTAGAAAACTCTCACTTGTTCTTAGTTGCAAAGATAGCTTTTCTCATCTTACAGGTTTGCTCCATGCCATGGCCAGTTTTCCTTTCTAGCTATTGTTCCTGCTGTTGTGTTTTCCCTGTGGTCTCTCTAGATACCATACACCCAAATTAGCAACTTAGGAGTCTGCAGTCTTGGAGGGACAAGAAATGAGAGTGCTCATCTCTGCTGAAAGGAATGGAATTGGAGCTGCTTATTATTAGTGCTCACATCCTTATGGAGTGTTCTCCTATATAAGCACCCGCATGAATATTTTACGAAAATAACTATCTTTTTACAGTGACATTCTTTAAAAAATCATGGCCAAATGCTATCAGGTTGACAAGTGCTATATCCTATGATGCAGAGGGGAAGAGATGCAAGTCTTTTGTGGATAAAACACATGTTGATCGACAAGAAAAATCTGCATTGCTTCCTATGGGGTTTGCAAAGTTCTTTCTGAAGGTTGCTTCTGTTGAGCTGAATCCTGTGAGATGTTGAGCATTTTCATGGGTATTGTGGGTGTGAATCCAACTTAGTGGGTGGCAGGATTTGGAGCAGTCACTTACGAATGGCAGGTGAAAGCCACAAAACAGTAGAGGGGATTTCTGTCCTAGTCTCCTTCCCCCAAAGTCTCTCCAGCGTCTTAGGTATGTTGTGAATCTTGCTCTTCCAGCGATGGTTATCGACCGACTTGCTATTTTTCTGTTTTTCCGTATCTTCTGCCTGTATCGGTATGTTGAGTCTTACTCTTAAATAATAGGGCTTTGGACCATCTTTCATCCTGTTTGTACAGCACCACACACAGTGGAGTCCCGGCCCACAGCCAGGGCATGTGGGAATCGCTGTACTACAATGAAATAATGATAATAATTATCTGGCAAGCTGTTACAGTTGTCTGCAAAAGGCTGGGTAGTATGTGCATGTGGGACAAGTCTGTACATCTTCTGAATTAATAAAAAAAATGAGTTTGTCAGCAATCCAGCACGTAGTAAATTAACACCTTGTGTAGATGTTTAGCTGACAGCTTTAAGGGCTTTTGGCATTATAATAGTTAATTTGGTTTTCTCTGTCTTCACATGCCCTGTCCGGCATCTCATCTTATTCAAATAACCTAATTGCTCTCCAGTCTTTCAACAGCACATCATCTTAGCGCCTAGCTGCCAAGACAGTTATTCACCTCGAGGCCTCATTATGTTTTGCCAGCGCACTGGGGGCCAAAAATAACTCGACGATATCAGCTCGATACCACGGTCTCTAAAGGACAAACAAATAATTGGGTGAGGCAAACCCTAAGCACAGCGCGGCTGACACCGAGCACCGCGCGGCGAGCCCTTAACGACAGCAGTCGCGGCTCTGCCTGGCTCGTGTCAGAGCAAATCTGCAAGCCGTAGCTCGCGCTGAGACGCGCGCGTGACAGCTTTGGAAATAGCATGCTAGTTATTGCAGCGAGCGAGGTGGGTCCCTTCCGCAGCCTGTGACAAGTCACTGTCATTCTCCTGCAGGTGCCTGGCTGACATCTGAGAACAAAGGTTTAACAATAGCATTAAAAAAAACATACCCCCCACACGTGCTGTCATCCAAGATGGCTTATGGGTGGGCCAGGAAACGATCCGTCTTCCCCTTTTAATCTGATATTATAATTAATTTAAAGTTGATTGCTGTGAGTGGCTGTGCATACTTAAAAATTAGATTAGCCAGTAAATTGTCTCTAACGATGGCTTTTATTGCTCCGGTAGTTTACGCAAAAGCAATGTGCTTTTCTTTGGAGTGTATTAATGCATCCTGAGAGCGCGGGGATGGACTGCATCGAAGGGCAGTTATCCCCAAATTCACGATTTCCCCGGTGAGACGGACACTTTATTTTGCTGTGGCTCCCCCCTTTGCAGCACGCGCCGGGCATCGCTCCGCTCGTTGTCTTGGCAAACCCAGAACTTCTGGAGGCTGGCTCCAGCCTGGTGCTCGGCTCTCTCCGTAGCGGTGCAGCTGCACGCAGTAAAGCACGCGAGAGGCCCTTAGTGCCTTGCTGCTTATTATGTTATATCACTAATCCTGTATGACTTAGTGGATGTGATAAAACAGAGTGGCTCCATTAAGAAGTGTGTGACAGATGCCGTAACTTGAAATTTCTTGGAATCGCTGTGTTTCTTAGCGCTGATGTTCCTTCCTACGTGCATGCGGGTGCATATCAAAGCAGGGTTTCCAGCCACATAAATACTAGGTGCATATGCACACGGGCTATATTAACAGCCCAACAAGGGAATTACGATTATCCCGCTAAAATACCTTTGCTTGCTTTTTAGGCAGAGTCAATGGTAGTAAATAAATAGTGGGGCAGACGAAGAAGGAGCTTCGCATTGTTATCGTAAGTTCTTCTAAGCGGTGCTAGCGCAGGGGAACATTAGTTATTTTGGCAAGGAGTCTACAGCATTTTTTCTGCAAGGTTTTATGATTCTTTTGCTGCCAGCAGTTAAAACTAGGAGTGGCGAAAGGACTTTAGGCAGGTAGCAAAGTAAACTTCAAAGCTTACAAAAGATCCGTCTAGTTTGTAGGTAAAAGTTTGCTCTCATAATTAACGTGCCCATATTGTTTATTCTAGTAAATATACATAGATAAAGCAATTTGCAAATGGAAACAAATATATGACGCCGAGAATATGAGTCAGGCTTTGAGCTGACTCTTCAGGAGGATGGTGAACAGATTTTAGTAGTTTTCATTTGGAAATTCAGGTTTTGTTTACTTTCTCTTTGCTAAATGTGGGAAATGTGTAGATCACTGCTTTAACTCAGTAATTTATCACTATATATTCCTTTTCTCTCTGCAACTTAAACTTTGTCCTTTGTAGACAGAGCGAATATATTCTGTCAGGCTATGATTTTAATCCATGAAAAGCATGCAGATAACTTGCTCTGACAGGCAGAAGGTGAATGATTGCGCTAGATCTGAGGCAGTTTAGACTTTTTTTCAAAAAAGAAAGAAATTGCTTATACTCTATTTACCTTTTGCCCCGAGGAGTAAACGTGAGGTGTAGGCATCACATACTTTTTGACATGTTGTATTAGCGTTTTCTGTTCAGCACAGCGGTGCCAAGCCCAGGAGCGAGTCTACTCAAGGCTGTTTGGTGGGGCAACGTGCTGAACCTTGCCTCGTAAACAGAAACATTCCTGCGATTTTATTCAAAAGGGAGCTAAATCTTAGCTTTGCAGAGTAACGATTCACGTCGTCTTGTGAAGATCTCCCTGGCTTTAGGAACAAACAGCAGCAGGATCGGAGCCCCTTGTATGTAGCTATAAAACTTTAAAGCTAGGAGCAGCATAAGAGAACAACTCACTTAAGAGCTGCAGTTTATAATGCCTGCAAAAACAGAGCAGAGGGTGTTTGGGAGAGAAAGTCCACGTAAGTGAATTTATGTAGGAGGTGTCCTGCAACTTTTGATGCAAAAAGTTGATAGGAAAAAATGAGACTAAGTCACAGATGAGGTTTTTGGAAGTATTCGACGAGATAAATAATCATCATCAAATTATAGGGAAAATTCTTCAATCTTCAACCAAGTATTCCTTGACGGAGGGCTTGGGGGTTTTTTTGTTGGGGAACATTTTTTAATGTCATTCATGTCATTCCTCAGTATAAACTTTCCCCACTTAAACTAGTGCAGGACCTCAGGAGGACACTGCTATTTTGTCAGTGGCATATTTGACTCAGCTTAAATGTGTTAACTGATTTAAAATCTTAACTGATAAAGCCAGGCTTTTGTGGGTTTGCCTGTCCAGGCCACCTCTCTCACCAGTTTAACACTCTTAAATTGCTTTTTTAATTAATGCTGTACAAAGCCTGCCCTGTTTGCTAGCCCAGTCAGGCAAAAGGAGAGGAACGGCAGATGGTCGGGGTGTTACGCTGGCAGAAAAGTCGATACTTTGGGACAAAATCTGCTTTCAGCTTCACTTGTGTAATTCTAAATAACATGCTCGAAATTAGCTTACATGGATTTCTGGAGGTGGAGACATGATACGAGTTAAGTCCAATGATAAAATTTCACATTCTTTTTTTCTCCTGTACAAAAGGAATTGAAGATTGAGGCGTTACGTGGCCTAGTTAGTTTTCAGGACAAAAGGTTTTACAATTATGTCCTATTAATATAATTTTACCTGGAAGGTAAACCAAAATTACATAGCCTCAATTTTTTCCTAAACCTTTACTGGAATGCAGTTTCAAATGCATATACCTGTGTATGTTTTTAATAACACCCTGTAGTTGGATGGGGATCTTGCCAAAAGTGAAATCATTAATGAAGTCCACAGGGTATTTATGCAGATCCAAAGCTGTTCATTACATCTATTTTTGAATACGTTGCTGTGTTAACGGTGAGGGAAATTTGTTGAAACCTGTAGCGTAAAACTTGTAATTTTGTTTGCTAACGCTTGCAGAAGATTACAAATCTGATCCAAGGCCCTTTGAAGTCCAGGGGAGTAATGGGATCATTAGCTTAGGAATTAGCACGTGTTTTTCTAATATAATACTTCTACATGATGCTCTGGGCAAAGCTCCCCCGCTTCTCCTCCCATGCGGAGACACACGCAGCAGTTACGGTGCGGCGGTGCCTTTCCCGGAGGCTGAAATTTGGCCTCTCGACTGTCCATAACTTCTGCCACTGTATGATTTTAAAAGGAATAGTCTAAAAGAGTTGTCCCTATTCCTAAAGCCAGCTTTGTGGCCAACACGGACAACTGCTTTGCCGCAGTAGCACGGAAGGTCCATCCTGAAAATCTCCCGTGCCCACATGCCGCGTATTCCCCGGGAAAGATGCTTTCAGAAGCATCTGGAGTCGGTATTTTTGTATGGGGACATCTCTGCTTCCTGGCGAGGGGCACAGCAGCGCTACAGATTTACAAACTTACCCTTCCTAAAGTAATGGAAACAAAGGGTCACTGGAGCCAAATGCGACGGCAGGTTTTCGTGCAGCCGAATGGAAACGGCCTCTGTGTTGCAGCAGGAGGCAAACATGGAAAAACAGTGTTCTACCTATCTGCAGAAGCAAAAGAGATTTTCGGTTTGCTGCTGGTGTTCAGTTCTCCGCAGGTATTTAATGGCTTTTGCTGAGACATGCTCCCTGTTGTAAAATGGCTCTGGAGCTGACAGACTTTGCTCAAGGCAAATTCTTTTCATTAAAAAAGGATTTAACTAATTAGACCCGACTGTCGACTGACAGGTTAATTGATAAGGGAAGTGGGCCCAGTAACCCGGAGGTGAGATTATATTGGGACTTTAAATCTTTATAGTCCCTGATAAAACTTCGGCTTCCCCTGGAATGTCGGAAAAATCGCGCTGGCGTTTTCGCGAGGCGGAGTGCCTGCAAAGATTTGCAAAAAGCCGCGCTGCCCTCAAATGCCTCTCTCAAAGCAAAGGTCTGATCCAGGCCGTTTTTCTCACAAGATAAAGCTCGTCGAAGCAGATCCAGCGAAGCTGCTTTGCACATTTGTACGGTTGGCCCCAAGCATAGTTTGCATAGTTGGGCTGCCGAGTAGTTTTCATACAACTTTTTTTCTTTCTTCAATTACCTAAACTAAAAGTTAATGTGTCTTATTCTTAACCGTTGAAATAAGCAATCTCTTAGTCCAATAAATATTAGTTCTGGAACCACTCCTTACTTACCATTTGCTTTCTAAAATGGGAATGAACTTGGAAGTGTGTTTACCGAGTGGTAGGAAGGAAACTGGGCTATAGGGAGCCGGCAGTGCGTGCACCAAGAATTGCAGACGGAGCCGTGCGCCGGTGGAAAGCCGTTTCCAAATACAGCCGGCAGCCGCGAGTGACAGGCGGGAGGACTTCTGCTAGTTATTGTTTCAGCCATGTAGAAACCATGTTTTACAGGGTCACAACAAGATAACAAAAAAGACCAGTAATTAAGACAGGGCCTGGAAAAATCAAATTGCAAAACTGTCTGACTGCCATACAAAGTGCATGAAAAAAATAAAAACAGGGTGTGGTGGACGAAAGCCACTCACCCATATTTAATGCTTCCTGTTGTGGTTATCACTTAGATCTGACCAGCAACTTCATTTGTTTTCAGGTGTCCCGATAACATCTAGGCTCAACAAAAGTTGCCTAACAATGTAGACGCTGGTTTGGGAGTTAGGCAAGAGGAACCGTGCTGGTGTCAGATTATGGGAAGGAATTAGAGAAAGGTACCGGGCACAAAGGTTGCTGTCGCTTTTGCTGCTTTAAAAACCTGAATATAGTTTAAACCTAGTTTTTGGCAGTGTTTCTAAGGGAAACCACAGGTATAAAGAAACATGTCTTGCTTTTCCTGGTAAGTGGAGAGCAGCATGTCACTCATGAATTAAAAGAAAGAAATTTCAGCTGTTGTAAATGAAGTGAACATTAGCTAATAATAACTGTAAGTTTAGGTTTTGGGGGGGGGGGGTGTCCTAAAGAGTTATAAGGGTTGTTTTCATTGGCATACTAAAGCTTTGCTGTAAGACATGAGACATGTCTGTTATAGTCCTTCCCTCTTGGGTAGTGTTGGATGTATGAAAGGTCTGGTTTGCATGTATCGGTAAAATCAACCCTGCTACAATGTCAAAACATAATAAGTCAGTCCTGTCTTAAAGTGTAAACCCCCTTTGTTTTCCTTTTCCTTTTTTTATTTCCTTTTGCTCCATCTAAAATAAATAACTGGAAATAACTGAATGAATCTAATCCATTTCTCCAAAGGAAGAAAAATAATTGCCTCCAGACTTCTAACTTACCTGCCAAATTGCATCCTGCTGTGAATTACAATGGCCAAATTATAATTTTTTGAGACAGGGGAAGAAATAATGGAGTCTGCAAGTGACCCTTCCCTGGTAGGCACAGTCAAAATGCAGCTAAACTTGGCAAGTGATTTGCACTCGCATCAGGGAACAGTTGGTCCCCGGGTCATCCTTGAAAGGCGTTGACTTAGGAGTGCGAGGGAAATAGCTTGCACTGCACGCCGATAGCCTGAGGTTGAACAGAAGGCAGTTTCAAGTGCTATCAGCATTATGCAGACTGCAAGCTCTGTATTCCTCCACTTAAAAAAAAACCACAGAGAACAAAACAATGACACTAAAAAACACAAAGGAGGAGAGACCTCTAACCAGAGAGTCTCGTGGTTGCACAGATGGTCTTGCTAAGGCTTTTCCCAAGTGGTGGAATGGGTGGGGATAGCCACATCAGCAAGGTTTGAGCATCTGTCGTCAGCAAGTCCGGTATTTCTGTTTCACCTCCAGCACGGGGATGTTCTCTCGCTCAGCACTGCTCAGGCCACATTGTGTGGGAGCTGTTTCAGGCTTCTCTTTGTTATTTAGAAGAGCCATGATGTAGTTATGTCGTAACAGCCTGTCTGCGGGCTACGTCTTAGTTGACTTTGTAACCCAGCGCTTTGCTTAAATGTAAAGTAATTTCAGGACATGCTTTTGTCATTTTTACGTAGGTATGAAATAGCTGCACGTATTTTGAAATTGCGATAATCTTGCAGACAGTTGTTTTGGCAAACCGTCAGAGGCATTTCCATAATGTGTTTCAGATCTAGTTGTGACTCTCGTTCTGTTTTTAGGATTTGAGTGACTTCAGCGGGACTCAAGGTGTTGAGTGCAGTATCTCGTGGGATGGACAGTGCAGGCACATGGGACACTGGAGGTGTTTGCTTCCAGGGGGTCCTGTTCAAGCGAGAAAACTAATGCCGAACGATACCGGCTCATAAAGCTTTGTTTTGAACTCCAGAAAATACCAGTGGAAAGCAAAATTTCATTTTCAGATGGGGGAATGTTTCCACTGACCCAACTCAAAGCCCTGGTTTGTCGTCACCTAAGTAACTTGAACCACTGTCTTACAAGCCTTTCACTGTAAAATCTAAAAACAGATGCAAGCTCTGGCTTGAAGTGCAGAGTACAACATAGCATCGACTGTGTGAACAACCTCAAAATGTTATCTTTACCCTGTATAAAGGACCCGCTTGGTAGGCCAGAATGGCTTAATGAACATGGTAGCTTCTGCAGCACCTGCAGTGCATGATGAAGTTTTTTCTTTCAGGGCACATGCAAACAGTAAAATGAAGGATTATCTTTCTTATTTTAAAACATACACATTCTTACTTCATATGGATGATGGATTCACAGATGGATATGGATATGCACACAGACTCAAACAGGAGTGTTATGATTTTCGAGCCCTTTCAACACTGTGATTGTCTACTTTTTTTGTGAAATGTGGCCCAGGTGACTTCCTAACCTCCTACACAGAAGTGAAAGGATGTTGAAAGCATACAGTCATTTTGTAGCCTTTGCTGAAAATCAGAACTCGCTGATGTTTTACTGTTTTTCTGCGTTTGCACAAGAAGGTACATTTAGGTGTGACCTCAAAATGCACTCCAAAAATACTATCAAAAGACTCTAATTCTGCCTCAGTTTAGGCAGCGTAGGTAGTTTTGTTTAAGAGGTATCCCAGTGGCCAAAACTGGAAAGTCAGAAACCCTGTCAGAAGCTTTTTTACCCAACCCAAGTTACCTAAAAATGATTCTGAACTTTGTTTTGTGGTGGTTTTGGGAGAAAGGTGCTACCGTTAATGATGACGCTGCATAGAAGAATTAGACTGGGCAAGTAAAGAGGGCAGTGAATTCTTCCAGACTGGGTTATGGATAGTAGGAGCCAGCACAAGAAGGAGATCTAAGGTTGCATTCCACCATAAAACGGATGTACTGGTCCAGGGAAGAATAACACCACCAGTATCCATAGCAGTAGCTGTGATAGTTCGATTTTTAACCTGAGGACGATTAAATGTCGTTTGGTAAACTTGGTTTGGAAGATGGTATCGTTGCAGTAAGCAATCTCTTAGGGGAATGTGAACTGTAAAGGTTTATTAGTAGGTTGTAAAACAATTATTTGTTTGTGTGCTTTCCCCCCTCAGGAATCTTTTCCTTTATATTTTCTAAATAATATAAGACATTCTTGGCAGCAGAATCCCCACAGTGCTTAATGTCAGATTGTTATCAGATTTGGCAGTGATTGTTTTCTAATAATATGTATGTTTTTCCCTTGCTGCCCATGTAAGAGTGACAGTTTGCTGCAACTCAATGCAAGATTAAACAAAAAAAAAGTCAGCACTAGCCATTCAGATCACTGAAGACACGTGATCTGGTTAGCACAGATCTTTCTTGCCATTTATCTGCCTTTTAGTTATTTAAGAAAAGGATTTCCAAAAAGCGTATCTTAGATGGGGTCTGAATTTCCCTTGGTTTTTAGTGAAGGTGAGGTCCTATTCAAATTCAGACTTGATAATGATCTTCCCTAGACTCCCAACAAAAAAGCTGATGAAACTTATAATGTGCATTGTATTACTGTTCTTATTTTTAAGGTTTATCAAGATGTTTTAATTTAATAAGCTTCACAATATCCCCTTTAAGTGATTAATATCTTCTCTGGGATAACAGAGGGGGAGACAGAGGCCCATGGATGGAAAACAGCCAATGCAAGCTGACAGATGGCCGGATTGTGCCATTCGTGATTTTGCTGGGCAGGACCTCATTTCTGGCATTGCCCCATAGCTTGTCCGTGGAGGCATGCCTCATGGGGCACGTGCGGGAAGAAGATGGCCAGACTCTCCTCTTGAGGGGAGACTCGGGCAAGGTTCACAGAATCACAGAATGGTTGAGGTTGGAGAGACCTCTGCAAACCATCTAGTCCAACCCCCCTGCTCAAGCAGGGTCACCTGGAGCACGTTGCCGAGGACCCAGTCCAGACGGCTTTTGAACATCGCCAAGGATGGAGAATCCTCAACCTCTCTGGGTGGCCTGTCCCAGTGCTGTGTTCAGAATAGGGTCCAGATTTCTATTTTTTTTTTGCATTTTCCAGTCCTACAATTAGTTTGTGAGTCCGTTTTCCCAACCTGAATCAATCCAACGTGGGAAGGCTTTCCACTCGGCACCTACGGTTGCTCCGATGGCTGAGCTGCCCAAGGAGCTAGGGAGGAATGATCCTCTTTTGCATCTTCCACCATGGGGCTCTGAAAATGCAACAGCTGTCAGAAACCTAAACTGAACCATCAACTTCTCGGCACCAGACTGTTTCCTAAACAAAGCACTCTGATTGCAGATATTAGGCATCTCCCCGAGGAACCCGGCTACTCCCACAGCTGCCGTTTTCCTCTAGAAGTGAGCATGAAAGATGAACTGAATCTGATCCTGGGGCAGGATTAACAACCTGTGATGTGTCACATCAGAGGGGAAAGGGCAGCATTTAAAGCTCCTCTCAGCTGTTGTGGCAACAAAACAAAACAGAAGAAGCAGCTTATTGCCAACACCACCACGCAGCATCTTTCAGAAAGGGATTAAGCGCCTGAGTGCACTTTTTAGACTGAAAGTGATACTGTGTTAAATATAACCCTTTTAGAGTATTTCTTCCGGGGGATTATTTTGAAAAAGCACTGTGGCCCTGGATCAGTGAGAATCCCTTGATGCTGGAAGTATTAACTAGGAACAAGAACATTAAGTGAGCCCGAGACAGTGTGAGTTATTTTTCACCTTATCGGTCTTCATCTCAAGATTATTAGCAAGGTGATCCTCTCTTCTTGTCCATGTGGTATTCTCAGTGGGAAGATTAACTATTGCAAATGTTTTACAGGGGGATTTTAGTCTTATTAATGAAAACATTATGAAGTGTGTGCTTTGTTTTAATTTAGTCAACTATATTGAAATTTAAAATCTAGAAGACATTATATTCTCCTCCCCCCAAAAAAGATTCATTTACCAAAAATAGGCTTTTTTTGTGAAAACATGGGTTGTTTAGCAAAGAGGTGGTTATACACGATAACCCAACCCCAACTCGAAGCCTTAATGGTGTATGGTGGCAAGCTAGAGTATGAACAGACTGGCATCAAGTTAAAGATGAATCCCTTGAAGATGTAATTTCAAGAAGATAGTAAAGATGGAAAAAAAATATTTGTCTTTCTCTTTGATCCTGTAATTTTTGTGCATCAAAAAATGACAGTTGACTTCAGCCTCTTTTACTGTGAGAGTTTTGCTAGGATCTTGCCCTTTTATTGATATCATGAAATTCCTGCCACAATTTCAGAATACAGTAAATCCTCAAAGACCCTGTAATAAGCAAACTTGGAGCAGAATATAGAGGTTTCAGTATTAAATCAGAAAAGCATCCTTAAACTGTTAGGGTTAAGTATTACCTTGTGTTCAAACCTGAATTACTTGCTTATATCTTCATGTAACTATCTGGAGATGGGTGTAGGTTTACAGTGAAATGTTTTTTGTCGTTTTTGACTTGCATGCCTCTGAGAACCTGAGTGTCTACATAGTAGTAGGAGACCTGAGGCTTTTTTGGATGGGAGAAGAAGGGGAGTTATTTTATTTTATTTTTTACACGGTTGCATTTCTGTAGCCTATGCGGTGTGAAACTTAAATTTGGGAGAGGGGAAGAAGAGTGTTAGAAGTGGTACCTTTTTCAAGCAATATACTCCAACACAGTAAATGCATCAAATTCAATGGATCTACTCTACTTGAATGAATTTATGAAATAATGTAACGTGAAGAAAAGAGCAATAGTCTAGGGAAAGAGGAGGAGAAATTTCCTATCCACTGTGATACTTAACTCTGTGAGTGACCACTTAAAACCTAAGAAGCAGTGGAGAGCTTGAGACCACATATATTTCCAACAAGATGGATTGCGTGTCACATTTCTGATAGCCTTTTGGACTGTAATGTATATTTTTTGAGTAGTGAACCAAGGCCCGTTGTGCAGGGGGCTGTACAAACGCAGCAGAGAGGATGTTCCCGTTGTTCGCTTTGTGCAATGGCATTGCAGACTGGGTACTGGAGGTACTGGAGTGATGTGTATTTAGCAGCCACGTAAGATTTAAAGGAGAGAGAGAGACATACCTCCATTTTTAGAAAGAGGCTGATGGTAAGACACTTTATTTATGCTGAATAAATAGATGGCTCTATCAGTTTCTTGATCAGCTGAGATGTGATCAGTCCATGGAAAAGGACATGGTGAAATGAAAGTATCACCTGGGATACTAATTTGTTACCTGCATTGAAGGAATGTACTGGAGAACGTTAGGCATTTCCATTGCAATCTGCCTTGTTTAAAACATGGTGTTACTTGTGTCCAGTGACATTAAGTTGATACTAGTATTTCAGAAAGTACTTTTCCTTTTGAGTCAGTATTTAATCAATGCTCACACATTATGTTGGGGTATCTCTTGGCACTGTACTACCCGTTGTGTAGATCGGTTGAAATTTTGAACACTCAGATACCAAGATGTGAACTGCCCCTGTTCTCACACGCTGATGCTATTTAATTGGATGGCTGAAACTCATTTTTCAAAAAGTGGCATGCCGGGAGGTTGGGTAAACATAAAACTGAGCATTTTTTGTCATTAAGTATTCTTTGGTATCTTTTAAAGATGATGTTTGCTAGCTGTAGTGACTAGTTCAAAATCAATCGACATTCTGCCTGCCACACTTCCCCCTGTAGTTTCCATCGGGTCATACTTTAAATGCTCTTGAAAAAAAACCTGCAGTGATTTACCCAGATATAGTTGCATTTAACTGATGGGTGAAGTACTTTTGCAATGTCTCTTCTGTTCACTATAGCATAGATGCATTCTTTCTTTCTTTCTTTCTTTTATGTGTTTCCAGTCATTTAAACAGCTTAAAGGTGGTTCAAAATACAATTTCATGCAATTTGAAAAGTAACTTTTTACTGTAAAAAGCCGTAAAACGCACAGGATAATGTTACATACAGAATGTGTAGCCCTGGAAGGGATCAGTGTTGCAATTGCTTTGCAGTTACATCATCTGCATCATTAGTGGATCTTAACAACAGGCTGTTGTCTGCTCTTAGAGAGGCCTTTGCCACTATTAAGAAAACTGAATTACCATGAAGTAGTAATCAGATGCAGCGTTACTGCCTTTCATGATTTTATCAGGAGTCTTATGATTTTTTTTTTTTTTTGATCTTAGATCCTGAAGTAATATTATGGGAAAGGCACTCCCTTCCATGAGACTAAGAAATGAAATACAGATAAAGAAAACCCTGAATAAAGATGTCATGGTTTTTAAGGCACTTTCATGGGAGAGAAGCACTGACTTAAGGTGGTTTTGTATACTTGGGATTGCCAATATTACAGAGTTTGGTCAAGCAGTAAGGAGCAATGAAGCATCTCATATAGGCATAAGTCTATAGCTGGTGCATATTTGCCATTAGTTGCACAGAGTCCCTGTGTCCCAGGTTGCATCCTTGATGTCCTACACGTCCGAGACGCCGCGCATTGCTCTCGCGGCTGCAGCTGGGTTGCAGAGGCCATTTCTTTGCCCAAAGCCTGGCTGCTTTTACAGCCAGATAGATCCTAGGATGCCTCACCGGTGTGGTCCCTCCAGGATACTCTACTGGAAGAGCAGCCGTGCTTTGGAGCCTGCTTCCCCTAGCGCAGCTGTTCTCTAGCTTTTTTTGGCTTGTCTCAAACTCAGCAGACTATAAAAGTGAAGGTGCAGTTGTGCCAGCGGAGCTGCGTGTGTGTGATGGGCTTCGCCAGCACGGCTATAGGTCCTGACTCACAGTCTTTGGCAGATGCAGCGAGGTGTTTATGAGATTATCGCTCCCGCTGTCCTCCGGGCCCCTCTGCTCCGTAACGGAGGTGACAGAGCGGGCAGCGCGTCTTCGCCCAGCTGTGCGGGGCCACAGCTCAGGCTGCTGGCATCGGCCTGAAGAGCTGCCGATCTCAGTTCCTCCATCGGGGTTTCACCTGAAGCCCCCGAGGATCTGGCATATGGTCCCTTCTGCCGTTGCGCTTCCTCGACAGTGACTCCATCAGAAAGGGGCACTAGGTATGACAAGGGATAGTACCAAGTAGCTATCACTGCTAAATATGCAAGAAACTCAGTACCTCTATTGTCATTGAGAGATTTCCTTGTACTTTTGCATGCTGTAGATAGGCTAGCATGCATGAGTAGTGTGCGATCTATGTTTCAACGCAATGCTGTTGTGCACGTAACCATGGCGAGCAAGTGGATGAAACTTTCTCCCTAAACATACCAGAGGGGAAGCAGGATTGCATCCCATTTTCTGGCATTAGAGTAGGTCACCAGTCCTTGGCTCACTCCCAGCCTCAAAAGAGAGACCCATAAAATAAGACAAAGGAATCAAAGTTTGTTCATTCCTCTTCTTTCTGTCATTTAAAGCTGGATAAGGCTTGTCCATTACAGACAACCATTTTGGGAAGCAACAGAGCTGAGACCCAGCAATGAAATCCTATCAGGACTTGCACTAGGTTGTTACTGCATTTGTTGAATAATCAAAGTGAAAGATTGTAATGCTGTTTCTGAACAGAAAACCCTGCCTTTTTTCCTGTCACACCAATACTAGTACTACCAGAAACGACTCTGCAGCAGCTGCTACTCTGAACAGTAAACTCGTGCAAGGGCCGCCTTTATTGAACCTGGAGCGATGGGAGCTGAATAACCGAACAAATCAGGCCCTGAAATGTTTCAGTTTGCATTGGCAGCCGCGCGCAGAAGTGCTGAGATAAAAGTCCTGCCTACGGCACCCGGTATTAACCAAGCCATCCATGTGAGATGCATCCGCTTATTTAAGTAAATCTAACGGCTCCTTTGGACAATAGCATTATTTTTTGCTTTGTGGTTTCTTTAGATGATTTCAAGCACCAGTGTAACTGCTGCAATCCAATGTCTTTTGGACTAAGGTGGTTTTAAAATTGTGGTGGAAAATAATGGCTTGTAAGTATTGGAAAACCTTGTCTTTGCAACGCCGTGCACGCCTGGTATGTGACTAGCAAAACGTAGCAGAAAATGCTGCTCTGTATTTATTAAAAGGCTGTTGAGCAGTGAGATGGCAGGCTCAGTTGTGAAAGCGCAATTGTTTGGGTTGTTCAAGATGAGAAAAACCCTGATGAACAGCAGCGCGAGGGAGCAGAGCCACCCAAGCAGACAGCACGGTGGCAGGTGAGGTTGTGCATTAACAATTGCAGGAGCATGGATATGAGAAGAATGAGCTATTCGTAAGCAGCATTGGCCTCTAAATTAATAAGGATGATTCGGTAAGATGACCCGTGGGCAGCTCGATAGATATTTCTGTTCGCTGTGCTGAAACAATTCAAGAAGACGTAAATAATTAAAAGCGAAATAAAATCTTATGGTTAGAGACTGGAATAGAAAGCACTGGTGGTGTTTAAAGCATTTGCTCAAAGCAGCCTTTAAAAGATTGCTGTTTTTATTTTGCTTTATCCCCAAAAAAATCAGAGCTGAAGCAGCAATCCCTAGATGGCCGGTGAAAATGCTTGCAGGTGAGGAAAGGCTGCAGCATGAAAAAACACAGGAGGGATGGGACAGAGGAGAGAGAAGGGACTCCACAGTTATAAAGGTTGATGATAGAAGCAGTAGCTGAAGTAACGCATCTCAGTGCTGCATCGTACAAGAGCAAGGGCCCGTTCAGCAAAAGCAAAAGGCCATGCCACTTGGAAGTAACCAGATCCTCCCCAAACCACGCATGGGTGGTGGCACCTACTGCTGCACAAGGTCTGCTCAAACATAGCTGCCAAAGTGAGAGCACGCAAGCTGGCCAGAAGACAGTAGTTCCCCTTGGTAAAAGGTAGTATTTTGACACTTATTTTTATTCTATGTTGAGGGGTATTGAAACGCACGGGAGAACGCTGCTGTAGTGGTGGTCAGGCAGCAGGGAAGGTGCAGCCGGGTGCCTGCACTGAGCAGGGTCTTGCTCAGCGCTGGGCTTCTTGTCCCCTCTCGTTCACGTGCAGGTTCAAAGCTGTGTCTTAACGTGCCAGATTTATCACTGCAGTGAAAAGCCAGCTATAGAAATCTGAGTGTGTAGAAGTAAAATTATATGCTTGTGAACAGTGCATTTTTATCTTGCATCCGTCACTGTGGCTCTGTGGCCCGGGCTGGATTTTGCCGTACTCCACCTCTCGTGGAGCAGCGTAGGCACCCGGTTTCTAAGCGGGTTTTTTTCGCTCAGTCCGGATGCAACAAAGATAGACTTTCACTCGGTACTTTGCAGAATCGTTTTGTGTTGTTTGTTTTTAATCTGTTGTGTGATTAAAATAGATTAATGTTGTAGTAACATAAAAATCCTCCTGGGGTTTTGTTCTCTTTGTAAATATTCTCCAGGATCTCTTCTGTCTTCTAAACTGCGTGCAGGGAGAGTATTTAATGGGACCTGGGGAGAAAAGAGCAGCATTTTAAACTTAATATAAGAATTTAATTTTTAATAGGTTTCATTTGGGGGTAGAGCATTCATATTGGACTGGAAATTAAAGTGTCTAAATGCTTTGTGTGTAGGCTATGGGAAAGTCTATATAGTGATGAGAGCAAAAACCTGCTTTCCCTTTTTATCTGATCTTAAAAAGTATGAAATTATAGAAGCTATTGATCCATATCGCTCATTGATATTTGGCCCGATTTTGCAACTTATCTTTGAATTTTCTTTAGCTAACTTAAACAAATTTGCCCTGCAGAGAGCAGATTGACTTTCTCTCATCCAGCAGGTCTTTGTGTTTGTCTCTCGATGTTGATCTCCGGAGGACTGTGTAGAGTAAGAAAAGTTATTACAGGAATTAAATCATTTACAGTATATTGCGTGCCATATGGAGAAGCAAGGAGCAGTTAATCAAGCTGCCTGTGCAGCAGTGGGTTTCATTCAAGTTGAAATAAGGTGCCTACAGTGTCTCTAAATTTGAGGATAAGGAGGATGAAAATAAATATTAATTGCTTCATAAATTTACTCTGGCCTTTACCTGGGAGTAAAGACTCTGCAATTCCCTGTCTAGGTTAGGGAGATTTTTACTTTGGAGTATCGCCTAACAGCAGGCTTTAATCATTTAAACCTGTTGGCTGATGAGAAGGTGGAAAGCTCAGCTCTGTATCTCTCTCCTTGTGCTTTGTGCGCTGCTAGTCCGGAGCGTCTTCTGTGTCCTGCTTTGTGAGGGACACTTGAATTCTCAAGTCATTGAACCGGAGATCACTTGGGTGTTTGATTGCCATTTCCATCTGCAAAAGAGTGTCTCGGCTGGAAACTCTCCGTGTCTCCTTGTGCAGTGTTCCCACCGCAGGGCAGGACCCTGCTTGCCAACTCGCTGGGCCAAGCTGGGATGTCAACACAGTAAGCTTGACCCCACAGGTGTGGACAAGTTGGATGAATTAGTTCATGGTTAGGACTCTGTGTCTCAATCACAAGTTTATTTGATTTCTTTGCAGCTGATAACTAGTGCGATTTTACCTCACGGTGATGAGTGTAAAGCAGGGGATGCTGAGACACAGCTCGTGGCAAGACCCCTGTTTGCAGCTAATGACCCCCCACTAGCAGCCACAGAGATAACAGCAGTCATCCCTGCTGCATATACGTTTCCAGGTCGGCGAGATTAGTTTAATACCTCAGCCTTATCTTGGCGTTGTGGACTGCTTTCTGTCTTCACGTGGAGGCTTCGGAATGTCCTCAGGCTCTTTTGTGAGATTAAGAGCTTCCCTTGGCATGCTGACAAGGAGGAAATTTAAGGAACAAGAGCATTTAACTTAAAGCTAATCTGGTCTTTGTGAAGGCAGGAGGATTAGGCCGTTAAGTTCTCGGTGCCTGGCAGGTTTGTGCCACTGATGGCACCGATGAGCGAAACATGCTGCCGAGAAGGTGGGCTGAAGACGGATGGAGTATTAGAGGTGGAAGGAAGGAGCAAGAGCATTTATAATGCTGGGTCTTCAGGCCTTGGCCAGTCGGCATATGATTTTGAGTTCACGCGTGAGCTGCAGCATGGTTACAGGTCTGTTTTCCGTGACTGTGCATCTCCCTGGGGAAGAGCACAGCATATGGACTAGGTCCTGCGTGGAAAGGGAAGGGGGCAGGTCTCCGCACCCCTGCCCTTAGCCTGGGCTCAGGGGACTCCGCGGTCTTCGCATGTGAGACGGTATAGACCAACCCTGAGCAATGCTGGCGTATTCCACTTTGATATCATCTCTTTGTGTTCGTATTTTCACACAGAGACTAAATATATCTCCTAAATCTTCTGTATGTCTCTAAATTTGCTCTCTATCTAAACTTCAGATTTCAACTTTCCTTGAGCAACAGTAACTTGCAGAAAGTGATCCATAGATTTTTCATGGCACAGCATCAGTGGTACCAAGAACAAGGTTTTAGATAGTTTCCTGTAAAATCAGTTGTTGTTGATAAACATTAAACTGCCTTTTTTTTTGTAGTCAGAAGCAAAATATAAGGAAGCTTGAAGAGTGCTGGAGCGCTTCCAATGTAAATGGTAGACACCACCAATGAATACGTGCATGTATCTATATTTATATGTGAAAGCATACACACACACATGTGATAAATATGTATCTTATAAGGGACTGATCAGTTAAGTGGAGCCCTTAATAGTTTCTTTCTAAATGGTACTGGGCACACTTGATTTTCTGTGTATTTTCTGTGTTGTACTGGGAAATGTTATAGTTTCAGCCCTCTGCTTATTATATAAGGATATGGGCATGATTGTCCGGCCCCTACCGGAAAACTAAGCAAATGAGCTAAGGATATGAGCCCACAGCTGTCAGCCTCACTGAAAAGTGAAAAAAATCAGCTAGGTACTTCTTATACTTTCTAATGCATAACAAGGAGTAATGCAAGGAAATAACTTACTCAATATTACATTTACTTACTCAAATGCATCCTCTGAACCACCATAACGAGTGTTGGCACTATGCCAGAGTTGAATTTGACCTTTTTTTAATCCCCATCATTATTTTTATGAAACCAGTACAGAGAGGCCTTAAGGAAGACCTGATTCTTGTTTTACATCAGGCCCTGCTCTAAAAAGCTCATCATCTGAATACTTGGAAAAGGAAACAGGGGAACAAACCTGACCTAACTGAGTCTTGAGGGAACTGGAGCAGAACTTTAATCTTCTAGTCTAGTGCACTGTCCCTGAATCATGGTGATTTTCTATAGTTCGGATCATTTTCTTTATAGATTTGAAGATGGTATTGCAATATCAGGTTTCCCAATACATCCTCAAGGGTTACTGCTAAAAGCTGCTTAGAGCCTTGTAAGAAGTATGTGCTTTGGAATATCTCTTCCCCATTAAACCTGGCTAAATAATGCGGTTTTCCTGTGTCATAACAAATCACGCCTGTGCCACAGTCGCTGCAGACATTCTCCAAGACTTAATGAGCTCTTGCTGTTTTGCAGCAGTCCAACCAATTCTTTATCATGACTGTTGTATAATACAGAATTATATTATCGAAGTTCTCCCGTAAAAAGGCGAGGCGGGATGTTGGGGAAGCTGATCACGCCGTGGGAAGTGTATGCGTTTCTGGGCTGTGTTGCACTGGCATGTATACTGTTTTCTCATGGTAAAGATGGCAGTTTATAGGTGTGCAACCTTTTATAATTCAGATATGATTAAACTGAGATAGTAGCAGAAGACATTTTTGTTTCTTTGGGACCATGAATTGGCAGTGAGCTCTTCCTGAAGTCTCTTTAAACCGAGATATAGTAGAAGAGGAGCACAGAGCAAAGAACGTTTCTGATTTCTCTTGTGGCTATGACAGGTTCAACTGTTATGTTGGCAAAAATGTTGGCTTTGTATAAGTCAGTCCCATCTAGCCTGAAGTAAAGCACCAAGCCTTGCTCGTTGTTGCAAGATACGGAATTTAGGGAGTTAAAGTCCACTTTGGTTTCCAAGAACCTCTCTCGTACAAACTTCCACACCATCGTAAAAAATGTCAGTGTAAAACATCCAAACTAGAGCAAATTGTTCAATTTGGCAATTCTAATGCTTTCATCTAAAGTTGCATGCCTGCAAGGATGTGAGAAAAGTCGATAGTGTGAATTGGAAGGTATTGATTATTTCGCTGGGCTGCTGTTGAAACATCATATGTGTTTGATTTGGTCTCCCAATACCCAGTAAACGTTTGTTTTTAGTTTCATTTCCCTTGTGAAAAGAATTGAAAATATTGTAAAATGGAAAGTGATCTTTTTCCCCTTAATTTTAAACTTTTTTTTCTTTTTTTTAAGTTCAGTAAATGTTATTTGTAAAGGCTCCCCTCCCTCCAGGATGGATATTTCAGGCCACAGATGGGCCTAATCTTAATTTACTTTGTAAGGTACTGGACCTTCTGTTCTGCACTGCCATCTGCAGCCCCGTTGATTTTAGGACATTTGTATAAGGCCTGTCTACACCAAACAGCTTGCGGGGCTGGCCCTCTTTTTATTTTAAACAAAACAGGTTATGGAAATGTGCTTTTCTCCTGCTGCCTTTCTGTCGGGACTTTCTACCTATCCTGCCACATTGCTAAATTACAGCGAGAGATTCAAATGAAAGCCTCAGCTGTGAGAAGGTTTGGGGTCAAATCCTGTGGTATGGAGGGTTTAAAGGCTGTAATACTGCATCGAGTTTAGCTATGTTGACTCCTGAATCCAAAACAGTGCCACCGTTACCTGATATGATACCCAAATTGCAAGCCTTAAATTGCTGTCAAATGCTTTTACTTTGTGGTGTTAAGTATTTACACTGTTCCACCTGAGGCATAATTCAGAAAAAGACAGAAAGAAAAGGGATTATTGTATTTGTAGAACAAACTTGACTGTAAAATTATCCACAAAATCATTCAGAAATAGAATTCAAATGGAATAAAATATTTTCATCCCATTTGGTTAAAAATCTGTCCAGTGTGTCTATTTATTTAGATGGCATTAATTACCTCTGTCTTCTCATGCTGGTAAAAGACTATTCAGTGTTTGGTTAATATCCAAGATTCAAACATTTTGCTTTAATTTACCAGCATTCATACGGACACTTACTCATGGATAGTTTGCAAAATACGCATATTGCATTGTGGGGCGAATTCATGACCTTGGCGTGGGCCGGAGCAGCCGGTGTGAGTTGGGCTGCTGCGGGAACCCGTCATGCCAGTTCTTAGCACGTGCTTAAGTGGGTTCAAACACATGCTGGAAGTCAAGCCTATGCTGTAATGTTGTCCAAAAAGGGATGTTTTCCTTGATTAAAGGCCTTGGAGAGGAGGTGGGCAGAGAGGGGAAAATCAAATATAATGCAAGTTGCCCAGCTGTTTAGATATAAAAGCAAGTTGAGCAATAAGGAATCGTGTTAGTGATATAAAAGCAAGTTGAGCAATAAGGAATCATGTGTCAGTGATTCACCTATGCTGGACCAAAGTCACGCAAATATTACATTCCTGACCATCTCTGCGGGGTATTGAGCTGAGCAGGGCTCTGCCAAGAAGGTCCCTTCTGCTTTGTATTTCAAAGCCGTTTATTCGGATGACGTGGAAATTCCTCGGCTGTAATTTTGCAGGGTTTAGGTTGCCAACGGTCTGAAGGCAAGGGACTGCTATCTTGTCGGGAAGGCTGCGTTAATGGGTTTTGGACAGGGGTTGCTCTCTGTTGCCCTTCTGGGGTACCGTTGCAGTTTTAAGTGCAGTGTGTAATCATGAATCATGTGTGGACTGTTATCATTGCCCGTGGGAGCAGGACAGTTGGGATGGCCCCGGTCAAGCCAAATCCGGCTGCGTCAGGCCGTCAGAGCAATGACGGGAAGGTCGGTGACACCTCTGCGGTAGGACATGAAGATCCCCGGGCAGGTGAGCCGAGGAGCACGTCGCCACCTGAGGAAGCCTGAGCTGCTGTCGTGCCAGCTGCTGCACGGGGAGCCCAGGTGTCCCTGTCGTGTTAATCCACAAATCAAATAATCACTTCTGGCTAATCATGAATTGACTCTCTCCACAGCCAGTTAAATATGTGCATAACTTGCGGTGCAGGCTCCAATACCGAGGATGCTGCTGGTTTAGCAGAACGCAACATGTGCCGCTGCACAGGACTGCGAGATGGGGGCAGTTTCACCAGCATCTCTTTCATCCATAATGTCATTTTAAGCAACCCTTGCTGATTGAGGGTTTAAAAAAAAAAAAAAAAAAAAAAAAAAAGACAGGGGAAAAGGTTAGTTTTAATTCAGGTTAGTTCTCCAGACCAGGTTATCGCACCGGCACTGCTGCAAGGGATGGGCTGCACAGGGGGAGAGCACTGGGGCATGTGGGGACCTGCTGAGGCCGGTGAAGCTGCTGGAGAAAGCCTTACACAGTTGGGTCCCTCTTGTGGTCTACCAGGAGCGCAGGAGGTTTAACGTGCCTGGTGCTCGTGGGATCTCGAGGTTGCCTTGTCATGAGCAATGTCACCGTTAGGCCACAGGTGGACGAAGATCTATCAAAGCAATGTACAGCGTGGCCTCCGTTTCCGCACGCTCCTTAAGCACTTGTTTCCCCCTGCCCCATCCTTAACCAGAGCAACATTTGTTCAACATCTGTTTAAATTCGGGTTGAAGAAAAGTTTGATCCAGTTAATTTGAAATATTCTGGTGAAACCGTGATGCGGGAATAGGGTGATGCCTTCTAGTTTTGCTGGCTAACAAATTTAAAAGGAACAGAAGGAAATTGTTAGTTGACTTGTAGATCTCCTTGATGCAAGATAAAGAGTTTAGGAGGATTCAGAGGATTATTACGCAGTTATATAAATAATAAAAATGTTATCACAGTTATGCTAGGTGGAATATCATTTTGCAAGAGGGAGCAAGCATCAAGGTTCATTGTATTAACTAGACTTTAACTGAAAAGGTTCGGAAGAGCTTTCCCTGTATACAGATTATGACTAAGTGGTATGTTCACATCATCCCACCGCATCTGAAATTGGTGTGAGTCAGAAAGCAAATATCATATTAAATGGACCATTGGATGTTATGCACCACATGAAACCTATATACCAGTCCCTGGAATAGTTGTCTTTTTTGCTTTCTGGTCTAACGTGTGATGTATTTTGCTAAATTGACACTCACGTTGGTGCCTTCTGGAGAGAGAAGATAAATGCGAAACTGTGTTTGTTTATTTAGAGGAAACACTTATGATTAATGGTACAAAGTGTTTATACATATAAAGAGTCTTTCCTCTTACGGCTGTGAAGCCAGCTGCTCAGAATGTGGGGCTGTCCTGGATTAGCATTGCAATTGCTTTTTTTCCCATTTACAGCATCACGAGGAATTAAGACTCCATTTGGAGAACTTCTCTCTGCGCAATCTGCAGCGCGTGTTTGTACCACACATCGCGTATATCCCGAATGACAGCTGAGCAAACTTATGAAATAGCGATTGAGGATGATTATGTTGGTTCTGAGGATTAGCACAGCAGGTAGCCGTATTGGCGCAGGGCAGGGTTTGGGCCGAAGGACAAACACACGTTCTTTTTATTATTGCGGTTAATGGGAATCTGCTAGACTTTGAAGCACAGAAAAGGCTCACTGGCCACCTGTGAGCTAATCACACGGATTTGCCTCATTCGGTATTTCAGCTCACTTGGAGCCTGTAATCTAATTTCCAAACAGAGATGAGAAGAGTGAACAATTCATTTTCTACTTTACATGGCTGTGCTGGTAAACTTTTAATCCTTTTAGAATTACGGTTCCATGCAACACGGAGGAAGCAACAGAAAGTCGTACGTGGAGGACTTCAGGCTTTGGATGTGCCATTTGCTGGCTAATAAATAGCCTCAGCGTGGCACGGCGGGAATCAACATAAAAGTTAGGAGCATGGGACATTTTTCAAAGGGTACGTTAGAGTGTATATAGGCTGAAGATTTCAGCTTGAACAGCAAATTTTGCCTTTTAGGCTGGAAAAATGCCCTGCACCAGTCAGTATTGTCTTCAGCTTCAGTCTTTGCATCCTGCTGTTGGTGTCTTTTCCGCCAGTAAGGCAGTATGAGACTCATATCTTACCAACAGAGCAATCGTATTGTATTTCTAGTGGAAGCATGTACGTGGCAGATTTGACTTTAATCTGATCTTCATTGCTCATCATTCATTTTGATAGGTAGATAGGATATTTATTTGGTTTCTTAAGCTGACTGCTTATCTGACATTAAGCTGGGAGTGCTTACATTTGCTAAAAGCCCTGCTGGTGTGTTTTATGATCTCATTATGCGAATATTGCTAAGACAGTTACCCTATCATAAAGAAAATAGTGTTGACATACCATTCTGCTGTTTTCATTAAGGTGAAGTCAATAAATGAACATGTAGTTAAGGTGAGCTCTGCCTTTTCTGTTGTGCAAAGGCTCTTCAGCACAAATCCAGGATGTGCTCAGTGTTCTGGATGGTCAGTGTGGAGGTCGTGCAGATCTTCGAGAAGAAACACTTTGGTTAGAGCTTCCTTGGAGACCATAGGTACTTGAATAGCTTATAATACACGTAGATCACAAGTAGCTTCATGCCGCCTTTGCACCTTCAGTCTGATTTTGCTTTCAGGTTGGTAATAAAAAGATAAATAGAGCCCCAAACTTCATTTTATACAAACTACCATTGCTAGCGTTCAGTGAAATTTTTATCTTCTAGCAAAATGATATGAAGGAGCACGTGCAGTTGTAAAGGTGATACCCCTGAGATACGAGCTTTGTCAGACCTTTGTTCCCTGTTAAAGCTGATCCTCTGGCGGGGTTAAGGAAAAGATTTTTTCCGATTGCATGGAAATGTCCAGTTAGCTTGTCGTGTTACAGCTCATTATTCCTCCAGGTCTGTTGGAGGACAGGTACTGTGCTCAATAAGTCAATAGTCCTATCAAAAATCCAATTTACACGGTTCTATTGTATGTATTTATATGGGAAGAAAGCCTAATGTCATGGATAAATGTAATGGGAGTAGTTTCGCTGACTCTAGGAGAACATGTGTCATTGTATGGAATACTTACGATATAACGAACCTTTTGTTGTCCTGAAGTTTACTCTAACAGGACCCCTCCAACTGTTTGGAGGCTGTGAAAGCGGAGCCGATCCGCGGGCAGCCGCTCTGATTGCGATTAGCATTTACACAGATTGACAAGCACAAAATGCAATCTCTCTGAGCCCTGCCAGGCTCCCATCGTCTTCCCACCTCGGTGTCTGGGAATTAATTTCACTTAAATAGTCAAGATTTCATTCAATTTGTTTATATAGCTTCAGTGACTGGGGAGAGCCGCAGTCTTTATGTTGTCCACTTAGTTCAAGTAATTGGAACAAACTAGTCAATATTCAGCGGATGTAAAGAGCAGGCTGGGGAGAGTGATGTTCAAGAAAACAAGATGTCAAGGCAAAGCAAACCTTTTTGAGCAATTATGTAGTGTTTCTTGCTGAGATAGGGAGACATCATGAGATCTTCAGAGCGCAAAGGGCCCACATTACTTACATTGAATTATACAGCATATAATGATGCTCCTTTATACATGGCTTTAATAAAAGTCTACTTTTCAATTTTTGATTTCTCATACTGAATTTAATAAAATTTTTATCGCATTCCCGTTTATAAAATGCTATAGAATGATTTAAAAATGAAACTAGTACACACCAAAGAGCTGTGGATGCTATCGTGCTTTTTTCCTCAATTTTATATTCTTTTCTGTTTTAATTTCTGTAAAGCTTTTCAAGTCCTCTACTACCATCCCACATAGGAAAAATTTGGTATACGGTCATGCTTACCTACCAAGAAAAACCTGTAGTAACTATGACTGCTCTCAAAACAGTGAGACACAAAATGAAGTGGCAGATCTTCAGTTTTGTTACAGCCGTATCACTTAAATCTATCCAATAATTTGGCCCCTTATTTTCCCTTCTAGAATAAACAAGTAAATGTGGCCAAGGTGAAGCTGGCTTTGCAGGCCAGTATCCCAGGTCCAAATGGTTGTTATCTGTCTGTGACACTTTTTTAAAGCCTAAAACTCGGAATGGTAGAAAATTATCCCTTCATTACAAGAAACGAAGGAAGCTTTTATATATATATATATATATATATATATATATATATATATATATATATATACACACACACATACATATATATACATATATAAAATATATATATAAAAAAGTATATAAGGAAGCTAATATATATAGCAGAAGGTGCAAAGATATCTTATACAAGCTGGGAAACATTCACAGAAACTGTGCATGTCTTTAGAAGGGGTACAAAAAGTTCACGGCCCTGTTGCAGGACCCACAACATGCAATTTAGAAAGGGATGGGGATCACTGGACAGATCTAACTGACAGCATTTAATGACACCCTATGTATCTCATGAACATCAAAATGACTAAGTTTATCCGTATGACTCAGGCCAGAAGAATCCTGCCTAGGAAATACTACATTAGACCAGACAGTTGGATAACACCAAACTTTTCTTCTGCCCTGTTGGAAACGGGCAAAATATTTGCAAGCATAGATAATAGTGTAGGGCGGCCTGGATCAATGGAGTTGCAAAGTGTAAGCTCAGTGGAGTTTGCCTATAGAAACTAAGCAGCTAAAACAGTTGTAATTAAAATTGCACCTTGTCAAGATCGTTCTGAGCTTAATAAGCCCAGTGCCAGCAAGTGGGGCACTGCAGTTTTTAAGCGCTGCGTTTATATTGACGTCCTGCCTTTAAAAATAGGATAGAAAATTCTTGGCTCCGGAGAACAAATTCACAAAGGAAACAGTGTTATGTGTCTGGTGAGTTATGGGTACGACACCTCTCGAGGGGAATGAACGTGTTATTTTTCTGTATAAACTTATCACACAGATCTCGTTGTCCTTCATATATTAAACTGAGCTGTCATGCTAAATTCGATCAGTGCTCATAAGGTGATACTTTCCGAGCCGCTTTTGAAAGCCGGTTTTATTCAAGCTCGTTCAAGTGCTTCTGTCACGTACGAGCGGGATGAGCTGATGTCACGAGCGTTTTGGAGAATATTGCAGCTCCGTGGCCGAAGCAGATTGATAGTAAGCAAGGGGGGGTGGGTTGGATAAAGCCAGTATGTTTTTCTTCTCAGAAATTGTCGTGGCATTACACTTGTGCTAAGATACCCAGCCCTTCTTGAAAACTGGACAAAAAATTGAGCCTGGCTGTGTTTTCTCTTTTTTTTGATGGTTTAGTATGCCGTGCTTCCACCTCATTTACTTGTAGGCAGGAGTTTGGAAATGCTCTGCTCACATTTCCGCCATGCAGCAATTTCACCAGGAAGGTGACTGATTCCTACAGATAGCCAAAACACGAGAGGGGAAGCCAAACAAAATCCGTATTTCCGAAGTTAGGCTGGAGAGATGTTTTGCGACTGACCCCTGTCCGAGGGAAGGAGGATTTTCCTGTCGTGGGACCGGGGGATCTGGCTCTCCGGGGGTTTGGCCTCTGCTCCTCGCGGTGCTGTGGGATCTCTTGGTGGACGTGCTCGAGCTGAGGGTTTTGGCGTTGCGTTGCTGGGGCAGGTTTGGCGAGAGGCCCCGGCAGCCCGTTCCTGAATTTTGGTGTGCCAGGCTCTGAACGTAGGGAGATAGTTGCCTGATGGGAGACGTGGGGGAGCTCTTGGTGCCTGAGGTGTCAAGAAGAGCGGTGCTGGGGCTAACTCATACTTCAAAAAGCAACTGAGAAATGAGGCCCCAATGATGAACAGCTAAAATTTCTAGCAGGGTTTGCAGATCAAATTGCACGTGTGTGTGAGGTGCTAAGAAAAATATGCTGCCTTTCATTAGGAACGGATACTCTTGCAGCAGATGGATGGGTGGCGAGTGAACCTAAGTTTAAAAAATTCTCCAAGGCCTGGGGTTGGAGCTGCATGCCACCAAGTCTGCCTTACGTCAGCGGAGTGGTTAAAAATACGCCTCAGAACTGAATCACAGAACATTTGGAGGGTTACAGTATGAGAGAGGCCATCTAGGAGGATCGCGATAAGGGAACGTTGTCTCACTAAGCTGTTTGAATTCCTCTGAAGTGTTAAAGTAGCAAACGGTAAAAATGACATAATTTATCTAGAGTCGCAGAAGGGCTTTGACGAGGTCCTGAGCAAAAGGCTGCCGTGGAAGCAGAGTTGTCATGAAGGAAAAAACAAAGTATGGTTACCAATAAAATACAGCTAGAGGAAAGAAAGCAGAGTTGGGTTATTTTCATCCTGACCTGTTTTCAACGTGGTTTGAGAGCAGTTGAAGTATTGTCCTCTGTCCTTGGTTGGTCATCGTAAAAGATGGGAGAGTAAATGCCAACATTTATAGGTGGTGCAAAGCTATAGCTGGAACCAGGGAGAACTGTTAGAAACCTTAGAGAAACCTAATCAGGCCGAGAGAATAGTAAAAAAAACAGATAATATGATGAGATTGATAATGCTTTTGGATAAATCCGTGGTGCAGCTACCGAGTGCTATGCATTATTAGTCAGCCTGTTTCTAAAGAAAATATTGCAGAAACCTAGGAGGTTCAACAGGAGGACACAGAAGAACAACAAGAAGTGATCAGGCAAGTGGGGAGACTCACAGGAAGAAAAACTGGGGGCATAGGAGTATAACTTGAAAAGGAGATAGAAGGGGACACAAAATCTGTAAAATAATGAAAGTTATTGACGGCATTTAGGGGAGTCCTGCTCTCACAGAGTCGTAAGAACCGAGTGGACATTACAAGGTGAGAAATGAAAACCTTGTGGAAGGAATATTTTCCTATAACATACTAAGAAATCTACTGCTGTGGGCAAGAACTGAAGAATACTCAGAAGGGACTAGAGATTTATGTAGATAACTATACTGTGTTAACATAATTCTGGAAAAACATGGAAGATCTCAGGCTTTTGAGTATAAGCCAATCTTCCTAGAGATCAGCATGCGATCTAATGTGGTGGAGAGATTATTTTACCTACTTTGGCTGCAAGATTTTTACACCTGTTTTGGAAAAATCTTGTGGTGGCTGTGATCAGTGACAGGAAACATGAACCTTAGGCCTGATTTAATAGGGTGTTGACTATGTTTCTGTGATCCTAGCTTTGCTTTACAAATTATGATTACAAGACCCCTGTTTCTTTAATTTAAGTGCTAAACTGAAACAGGAAGCTAATGCTTTTTTGTGTGCAACCCCTTTATTAGCAAAGAATATCCCCCATTTGATTTGCCAGCTTTACTTCCTATGTGGGAAGTTGGCCAGCCCACGCGAGAAAAGTCCCCTTCAGTGAACACTTCAGGGCTGTTAGTTCCCTATTGGATATGTCAGAGTTGCATAGTTAATGATGTAATTTATTGTTTCTTAACCGGTTAGGTTAGGAAGCCAAGACATTTTGCCTATTGGAAATTAGCCTTTTGCTGTGCATGTGTGTGTATGTGTGTGCGTTGAAGCAGGATCAAGTTATCATGGTATTTTCTCTTAGGGAATGTTAGGATGTTACAATTGCATGCATCTATTTCCTATTAAGTAAAATGAGATGATTTCTAAGAGAGAGGGATGTTTGGATGTTCTGTACTTCACTTTCCTCTAGAAAGCTATATCCCATTCCTTTTTACTAAGTAAAGAGGTGCTTTAAAAAAAAATATCAAACATCAAGTGCTTTCAATATTATACTCAAAGTATACAGGATATAGGAGTTACATTTATGGCGTATGTTCTGTTTAACAGCTGGATGAAATAAATTGTTTCATGTGAAATATTGGAGGACTCTGCATTCTCAAATCAAGGCCAGAAGCAGCTCAATGACTGAAGAATTGTCAACATCTTGTGCAATTCCACTAAGTGCTTCTTTTCATTGATCTGCAACTTTATTGTTGACAATTAAATCCATTTCAACGCAGAAGATAAACATTTTTAACAGGAGGTAGCAAAATCTTTTGTCCTGAATGATTTTCTTCTCTGTTTTATAATTAAGTACAAAGTGTGTCATGAGTCTTGCTATTCACTTGTACTAAATACCTGCTTACTGTGGAATAATTGGTATCAGCAGATGACAGAGCTGCTTGTAACCATACTTTTGAATGCATGTCTTTAATTTGCATAATCAAATATTTTGTTAGTGTCCTTGGAAATTAGGATGAAAGATGGCTGTGTGCTAAAAATGAAAAATTGTTTTTAGCAAATTATATGTATCCAGTACAACAGATGAAGTGCTCTGGGGCCTTTATGATACATGTTGGCTGGTATACCCAACGATCTTCTCCATCCTTTGCAGTAATAGTTTCTGTCATCTGCCTTTATTGATCCAAATGTTTCTTTGACCAATGTCTAATCAATATGAAATGTACAATCAGGTCTTAAACCTGATTACTTATTTCAAGCCTTGTAAAATGCTTATGGAAGTATACCTCTCAGGGCTGATGGTCGGCGGGTTTACATTTTCTGCATTACATTGACTTCAGCGAAGTTATGACAGTTTGTATTGGTTGTGACAGTGTGCATCAACTGCCCACTTACCCACGTTAAAACTGAAGGAAATAGTTTTATATTTTTTTGAAAGATCTAATTTTTTATCTTGCATTAAGAGAAATTTTTAGTTAGGCAGTGGTTATATTGTCTAGAGAGGAGTTTAACTTATCAAAGAAGTAAAAGAAAATTAATGCTATTTTAAAATTAAATAATGCTATAAAAACGTGAGTAGAATTCCAGGGTAGGCTGAATGCTTAATCCCAAAGATAACGCTGATAGCATCAGAACATTGAAAACTTCCTATAATTTTCCTACTAGTGCAATAAGGACTTTGAGCTTAACCCAAAAGCCCCTCAAGGGAATGGAAAATTCAGTGTTTGTTCTGGATTGCTCTCTTAAGATGCCTTCTTCCTCCCAAGCCAGACGTAGAAAGGATGAATCCTAATGTGGAAGGGAGAAGGAGTGACAGGGTACTTGCATATTCTTGTTTCTGAATCAAGCTCAGCTGTTCCAGACCTGCACACAGAGAAGTTAGATGATTTTGTGTTTAGAAAACAGGTTTGGCCACTGTAAGTGACAGCGTCAGGAATCACGTTGTCTAAGGAGACTTCATTCCCCAAGTGTCTTCACTTCAGGTCAGAGGTGGGCAGTCCTCGCTTCCTTGACTGTCACTTGATCCAGAGCAGGGTCGGTAGTGCCCCAGCTCTCGTCATGATGCACCCTGAGGTGGCCAGTAGCATCTCCTTTGATCTTTGCTACAACCAAACTTGTCGAAACTCCCTTGCAGACACACCTGATTAGGCAAAACTAGAGTATGCACTGAATTCGTGACTCCTTGTGAACTTCAAAAATTTGGCGAATTTCAACGGGGCCTCTTTGTTGGCAGAAGAAGAGTTGGGCTTCATGTGGTGGCAGCGATGGTCTCCACTGGCCGGCTCTGGCCCTCTTCTAGCTCTTTTGGATCACCCAAGAGTTACAAAGGAGCCGGAATGCAGACTTTAGGTCAAATTTTGCCTCTGTGCGCGTTAGGAAGACAGGCAACGGCATTTCAGGTGAATGCTGCATATTAACTGTGTTCATTATACAAATCCATGTCTTTTAATTGAAGTGTTTGCATGCACTGTGTATTTCTCTGTTAACTATATGTATACATATGATAGATATGGGTTTAAATATAAATGCATATGTATTACACGTAACATATACATGTATACAAACACATGGGAGTGCATGTGTATATGTGTATGTTCACAGAATGTATATAAAATATAATGTAAACTCGCAGATACAGAGTCTCTCTAGTTCACATGCAGTCATTTGGTTTACTTACAGGTCTGCACAGTGTGGCCTTGTCTCCTCCTCTGGTGTTATTGAGCCAACCAAGTACTAATCACATAGACACAGCAAACTCATAACTGCACTTGTATTACTTGGAGGCAGTCCTGCACCTTGAGAGACCACAATATTTTTTGTGTTAAGCGAAAAATAGATGAATTTGAGGCTTAAGACACATCAAAGGGCACAGACAGGAAAGGACGATAATGAAATGCAGGTTGTATGTACTGTCTGTGTGGTACAAGCGTAGCGAATGTTTTTTCTCAGTCCTCAGAGAAACTTCGAACTATGGCTTTATTCCTTTTTTGGTAAAAGACCGACTGCTGATGGATACAATATCAAGCCAGGGGAAAAAGGAAAGCCTGTGTCAGCATTTAAGTTACATCACAATTACTGCTTTTCTGAATGCTGATGCAGTAATATTATTTTATCTAAAATAAAAACATGGCAACTGCCATCAAATAAAATTAGCTTGCTTACTTTAGCATTTGGGATGGAAATGAGTTCCTCTGATGTACACACAAACTCAGAAATTTGTGTAGTTGGCTTGTATCATAGTGACACGAGGGACTTTTACCTCTTAGTTCTTAAGGCAAGCTGGTCAGTTCACACATACAAATAATGTGTTGTGCAAAGACGTGCTATAAGAACAAGGGTAATCTTGTTTGTATGACCTTGAGATACTGTTGGCGAAGACTTAAGCCCTTCATATGAAACATGTAATTGGTAGCGCTCATCACAGATGTGGGATTTCAACTCCCTAAATAGATATTGTGGAATGAAAAATTCTTTCTGGTTTATCCGTCATGATTATCAGTCCTGCAGAAATGCATTTGCCAAGGCATACTGGGGTTAGATTCCTGGACACCAGATACCAGTTTGTGGTATAGCACAGATGCAGTGGGGTAAGACAGAGAGAGAGAAAGCGTGCACACATGCAGTGCTTGACATTTGGAATAACATTATCCTACTAAAAACAGCATCTTCTAAGCTGCGAACTAACAGGAGTGGTGCTTATGGGCTGTGTAATGAAGATGTAAGCAGCAGCAAAAAGTACCCAGGAGATGTTAGGATTCATAGTCCTTTTTCTCCAGGGGAGGGGGAGCTGCTATATTAGGAGCAAACTCCCCAGCTGAATAAATGTTACACACACAAGAGACACTAAAAATATCGAATAAAAAGATTTAATGAATGCACTGAGTGCAGGGTATTCCCTGCAGCCTTAGGAGTAGCACCTCTGCTGGTTTTTCAGACCACCTACTACATTCACCTTGCAGGGAATTTCTAATGACAAGGCCAAACCCTCAAAGCCGTAATTATGATGCCGTTCTGTTAAAAATCAAAATATCATAACTCTTAAACCTGTAATGGCTAGGAACATATATCCACATATTCCTGAACAACGTATTGCTCTTTGTTTTATTTTCCTCTTTGGGGTCCTGTCTTAAGACATACGGTGATCACACTCTGTCTAACTTTTGATAACGTTTGATCAAACAGAATTAGTGCAGGCTGAGTTTCCTTTATTTATAACCTGCAATTTAATTGCCGTGCGATTGACCTTGGGTGTACAGCAGAGTAATTATTTTTATTCCTCCGGAGTCTCCCTGTTGCTCCTCTGGTCTTCTGATCCAAATTCCTGGAGGAGCCTCTGTGCCAATTACAGCTTGCATACTCTGGGAGCATGCAACAACAGCAGTTAAAATATACTCTCATCAAATAACTCGGTTTGCTTTTTTTTCTGTCTCTGTTTCTCTCTTCTTCTCCTCTTCAGCTCCCTTTTATCCCTCAAAGGGTTTTTTTTTTTCCTGTGTCCTGTCGAAAACTATTAAAACGTCCTGAACTCCACTTTATCAGGGTACTTGCCGTCATGCGGAGCCTATAAAACACTTAATAACAGGGGACCTCCCATACTTTGTCAGGAGGCATAGAACTATAATCTCTGCATGAAATTAAACCCAAAGGATACAAACGATGATATATATTAGTCACGTTTCTGCCCAGCCCTCTGTGTCAGGGGAGCAGGCAGGTTCTAGTGATGAGGCCGTTGGCAAACGCTGTTGCGGTGTACCCCGTTTAGGGGCTGGCAGAATACACTTTTCATTTGCACTCCTTTGCTTCAGAGTTTGAACAATGTAGCTGTCAACAGATTTCTCTCAATGTGTATCATTTTATTATGCCTATATTCTCTTTTACCCCTTAAGATCGGTGGAAGATTGAGTAAAGCTTTACTTCCTTAAGATGATTGGGTACATTTTTAATTATCAAGCCCCATTAGATCTTCTGTGTTTTCCCTGCACTTCATTTTTGTCATAGTCAAAGATGTTAGAAATCCAGCTTTTCACAGTTGCTTTGCAATATTGGTCTAAAAGGTGCTCGTAATTCCCACTGCAGCTGGAGGAGTTCCCCTTTCTCATTTTGGGTCAGCAATACTCCCTCAGAATTTGTTTAAAGGTGTTATCATGCATCAAATAGTCAAGTTTTGGGGAAGGCAGTATGATTCAAATGAGAAATTGCTGTCGAGTGCTGGTGAGCAGAACTCGACTGTAGTAAATGTTAAAATTATAATAACAATCATTGTTATTAAAGAGATGTAGCTACCTGGAAAACCCAAACAGGTCATTCCATGACCAGCCAAACCAAAAAAAAAAACACCGTTTCTTACCAGTATGTGTTTTAAGGTTTAGAACTCGTGTAATGTCTGATAAAGCAGAGAGCTCACATTGCATTCTCTGCCTTGGTGGGTTCATAACGGAGTGATAATAGAGTAAGAAAAGTAGACAATAATAGTAGTAGACAGAGTTTCTGCTCTCTACCAGGTGGCTTATTTTTGAGGAGAGTTATTGGAAGAAGAAGAAGAGAGGCAGGTGCACATACTTGCATGCAGAGAGCGTGGCTGTCTACCTCTCCTGTCTTTAGAAAAATACGCTCGGGACTAATCACGTTGCTTTCTCCACTTCTTTGGCCAGTCTTCTGAAGAATGATGTCCCAAATGGATGTCATTGAAAGAGACCCGAGGCAAAAATACGTCATTTCCCCGACTCTTTTATTCTCTTCGTTTGGCAGCCCAAGCAATAGAGATGTCATGTTATGCATAGAAGAGTAATTAGGGGTAAAGGGATGTGCCTAGAAAACAAGCTGTTCCATAAGTAGAGAAACCAGTGAAGTTTCCTGGCTTCCTATGGATTTTTCCCTCTTTCACTCTGGCAATTTGTGCTTACATGTTTCTGTAGCTAATTTCATTGGGTTTTATACGACCAGTTAGGGACAGCTTTTGCCAAATACGCATAGAGACAATATTACATACTCTCATGTAGTTACCAGCACTGTTCTAGAGCCCCAAATCCTGGACTCAAGTGATGACTGTGAAAATCTCATTTTCCTTAAAAAATAAATGGAACGCTAGCATGATTGCACAGGAAAGTTGGGAAACAAATCCCCTAGGAGAGAAGGGCCAGAAGGCGAGTCCAACGAAGCCAACTTTCATTGTGCTGAAGACGCAGAACGAAGCAAAGCACAGCTACTTCTGGGCATTTTTCTTAAGGCAAAGGTGGTGATTTTTTTTTGCAAGGTGTGACGTGAGATTTTTGAGTGCTCGAACAACCGTGCTCAACCCTTTTGCGTACTTGCTTTTTCGCATGGATTCATCAAGGCACCAGAAACTTTTTTTCTTACAATAAAATGTGAGATGGAAAATTAGGAGAAGGATGGAGGGTTAGGGATGCTACTGGAAAGGAGATTGGATTTGGTTAGGTTTTGTGTTGGCACGGTCCTTTATAATACAGACGAAATGCTGTAACTGCCCAGAGTGCAACTCTGGGAGATCAGTTTAAGTTTGGTTTTGCCCATCTTGTCGCACACTTACCTGTTTTATCTCTCTCTTGTTGTTGCAGATAAAGAGTTAGGAGTCAGTACGCTAGCAGAAAATGCCGACCCTGGTGCTAGGGGCCCAGCCGTCCCGAAGATATCAGGATTAGAAAGGAGCCAAGAGAAGAGCCAGGACAGCAGCAAAGACCCCATCCTCGAGCCCGTGGTGCCTAAAGACCCTTGTCCTCAGGCGACGCAGCCGCCGGCGCAGCCCCAGCCGGAGCCGCCGCCCCAGGCGCCTTGCCCCAGCCCCGCGCTCGCCCCGCGGGCCGAGGCGCCGGCCCCGCCGCCGCCGTCGCAGGCCCCGCCGTTGCCGCCGGCCCCGGAGGAGGGCACCCGCCAGCCCGCGCCGCCGCCCGCCGCCCAGCACCCGCCCCGGCCGCCCTCCCCGGCGCCGCCCGCCCACCCCGGCCTCCCGCCGGCGCAGCCCCATCCCGCCTCCCAGAGCCTCTCCCAGCCGCTCTCGGCCTACAACAGCAGCAGCTTAAGCCTCAACAGCTTAAGGTAGGCGAGCGAACGGGCTCCCTCGCCGAAGCCCCGGGTCCTTGCGAGCCTGGGGCCCTGTGGTGATGCTTCATGGCACCGCGCGTGGGTGGAGGGCAGATGGGGCAGCCCGTCCAGCCCCAGCGCTGTGCTCCTTCGGCCCTAATCCTCCTCTCTGAAATGGGCCAGGATCGCTTTAGCTCCAATCCAGTCTCCCCATAAATGCTCGCGAGTCTTCTTGAGTGGTTCACTAATGTGTTTTAACCTCCCTGCCGGTCCCGGCGTGCTCAGGCCATCGGAGGGGGCTGTACATGGTATAGGCCAGGGTGAAAAAATCCCGGTTCTTGCAGTTGAGCTGCTCTCTGAAGGCTGATTCCTTTCACCCTCCTCTCCCTGGGAACCAATTCTGCTTTCTCCACCCCGTTACGTGCCCTAGCACAAGAAACTGGCTGCCGCCGCTGTCGGCCCTGCTGGTAGCTCTTGCACCTGTGACGTTAAGGCTGAATTTCTTCCTGCGCCGTCAACACCTTAGTCTGCGGTGTTTTTCTCCTCCTCTGGCCACGGGGAGACATACCTCACACTTAGAGCAGGGGAACGGAGATATCGAGAGATTAAATAACATGTTCACGGTAACCCGTGAAGTCTCTGTGGATTGGGGACCTCAAGGTTCCTCTCTTCCAAGCCAACGCTCACCGCTGGGGCATCGTTCCCTGAACCCGTCTGAGGGCCTGGCAGGCACAGGGAGTCCTTCAAGACCTGGCGAACCAGCGTTGTGGTTGCTTCATGGTTTGAGTAAAGACCAGGAGTTTTTTAGGACTTGAATTCATTTTTAACCAAATTGGTATCTCTTTTCTTTAAAAGCCACTGCAGTAGAAGCATAATATTACTTGAAGTAGTGACAAGTAAAATTAAGCACTGTGTGAATGTATTTTAAATACTCATTCATAGGAAATTAAACCTGAAAAGTTGGAACCAGTACAATCACAAATATTTATTTTATTGACTCATCTTACCTCTTTATATTGTGGGGGTAGAGAGAGGCTATGATTGTGCAATGAGCCTATACCCGTTGTTGCTTGCGCTAGTTCATTTCCCATTTTCTGCAGTCTTTCATCGTACTAAGCCCTAACAAAAATTAAACTTTTATTAATGCAGCGCTCACTGATTTTGAGCTTCATTTACCTGAAACCGTGAATCAGAAGCAGTCATGTAGAAAGGACCTGATAATTAAGTAATGAATGCACAGGGTTGATTGCTCCTTTGTGTGTCATTCCTGTGTTGTTAGAGGACAGAAGCTCAACCTTTTACAGAGAAGGAGAATGTGTCTCGTCTTTTGGTGTGGACAGGCCACAGGAAGTGAAAGAAACTGGAAAAGATACAGCAGAGGCCAAGGGTTAGAGAAAGGAATATCAGGATAGCATTCATAGAATAGTGGCTTGCCTTCGTGATCCGTAGCTTGCATTAGCAACTTGTTTCATGCGAGCCACGCGTAGCTTGGTGGGGTTGTGTGCGTACGTTTGGAGCTTCTCTCTCTTCCATGCAGTGCTTAATTGCTTTTCTTTTCATTAACAGCAGCAGCAGAAGCAGCACTCCTGCCAAGACTCAGGCCCCTCCTCCACACATATCTCACCATCCCTCAGCCTCACCGTTCCCCCTCTCTCTACCTAGCCACAGCCCGCTGCATACCTTCACGCCCACCCTCCAGCCCCCCGCACACCCACATCACCCCAATATGTTTGCCCCTCCTACGGCTTTGCCTCCTCCACCGCCATTGACGTCAGGGACACTGCAGGTTCCAGGACATCCAGCTGGTAGCACTTACTCAGGTAAGCGCCACGCGGGTTATGGCAGAAGCGTGTCTAGTGCAGCATGGGAAACTGATTGCCCGCTTTTAGTCACAATAATTACTTTTGGTCAGTTTGGTGAGGGCTGCTGGTTGGACAGAGGCTGGACTTGCTGACACGTTGAGAGCGATACCAAAACCAAAACCCACCTGGACTTCCCCAGTGACTTCTCTTCCGCCGTGGGAAGGGATATTTTTGAATGGCTGTGCCTTTTCTATGTCTGCTTTTTTCTCCCCCTGGTGAAAACACATTACAGTGCATATGAGCCCCCCCCAAAATCTGGAAATCCTTTCGAGAAGGCCTTTGCCACAGCGGTGGTTCCTGTTCGCTGTTACTTCTCCCCGGTCAGCCCGGCTAGAGGGAAGGTCTCCAATTGCGCATGCACACAGCGGAGCTGAATTCATGTGCCTGCGAGACTGTGTGTGTGTGTTGTGAGGGAAAGAGGTAGAGATTTTTGTCTGTGGCATAAACTGTGCTGTGTTATACTTCGACTGGGGGAAGACATAGCATGTCTGTTCCCCCCAAGACACTGAGAGGGAATTGGAGGAAGAAAATGGAGAATTATCAACACTTGGGTAACAGTTTTGCATCTATACTGCAAGATAGTCATGTTAGCAGCTGCTGCCCTGTGTTTGCTCACTCCAGCTCAACAGTTCCTCCTCTCCTGAGTTGAGTCAATATGCGTCTGTACAAATTTAGTGGGAGCCACCATGTCTCCCATGAGAAGTTTTAAATACTGCCTTGCTACCACAGCCATCAAAAATTGGCACAGGAAAAGTCCCTGAGCTCACGGGGAGTTGTATTGCTTTGTTTCTATTTCAGAACAAGATCTTCTTCGTCAGGAACTAAACACTCGCTTCTTGGCCTCCCAGAGCGCGGACCGCGGGGCGTCCCTCGGCCCACCGCCGTACCTGAGGACCGAGTTCCACCAGCACCAGCACCAGCACCAGCACACACATCAGCACACACACCAGCACACCTTCACGCCCTTCCCGCACGCGATCCCACCCACCGCCATCATGCCAACGCCAGCACCGCCCATGGTGCGTACCCCAGGCAGAAATGTGAGGATAAGTAGAGCACAACTCTATTCTTTATTACAAAATTAAATTAAAAAAAAATCTGGTTAAGGGGAAGGAAAATTCTGTTGCCTAGGTGTTGTTGGGTAGGAGCGGAAGGGCTGTCCCTTCCTCGCGGTTGTCGCATGTGTGACAGGTTCGAATGGCAGCGCAGAGGCTGAGGAATGAGGCCTGCTGACCAGAGGGACGCTAGTACTTGGGACCTCGTAGTGCCTGCAATGGTGCCACACTGGTGCCAGCTCCTTTTTCCCGTCTCATAAAGACCTTTCTTTAATTGAAGAAAGAAAACTCCAAAACACACTCTTGGTGGAAACTAATTTCCTGCATATTTGTTTCTCTCTGTTGGTTGCCAAGTAATAGAAAAGTAGTCTTCTATTTTACCAACAGAAGTGGAGCAACGAAATATAAAGTAACTAGTTTGTGCTTTGATCCCTTTGCAGTTTGACAAATACCCTACAAAAGTTGACCCCTTCTACCGTCACAGTGTGAGTTTTATTACTCTGTTTAAAACTGACTTAATTGCTTTTCTGTAGTGGGCTGGGATCACCACTCAATAAATGCCAGAATGCTGAATCTCTCCCTGATCATCACTCCAGGATTTACCATTATTGTTCTTGGTTGCTTTGGCTTTTGAAGGCTTGCATTCGTGGTGCTTGTTTCTGATAAAGATGCAGTATCGTCTTTTCTAATCAAAAGATCTCTTGCTCATACACCATTTGAAGACAGGTTTGATGTGAAAAAGAGACAGAAGAGCTGACTGCGGTACATGAAGCAGGATGTATCAGTAATTTCATCACTGTGTTTCAGTTGTGCCACAAACTATTAGACTGGTATTTTTCTTAAGAAACTTGAAATGAAATGACAAACCGTCATACAAATCCTTCAGGGATAGGTAATCTAATAGTTTTCTTAATATATCATGTTTTGTTTTATAAAATCTGAAAACTTGTCTTATCCTTCAGATTTCAAAGGCACATCTGATCCACTGGGCTTGTTATATTTTGAAAGCTCTGTTTCATGACAGTAATATGAATCTAGCTATGTGTTAGATATTTATTTAAGAGCTACAAAAATATATTATATATTGATAAGTAAAATGAATTGTTTTTTAAAGCTCCAGTTAATTGTAAAGCTTCTGTTCCTAAGGGTTTGAATCCACTGATTCATTTACTGCTGAAATATAGGTTGCATTTCCTTCATCGTATTGGCAGAGGCAGGTATCTGGTTGAATATGAAGAGAATTTCTAAATCCCATAGTGATACTTTGATGAGAGAAGGGGTACTGCATCAGCATTCAGAAATCTGCAAAGCACTTGGCTTTATGTGTTGGTTTTGCTTAGAAGTGGAACTGGGCAAAAAAACTGGCTAGGATGACAGTATGACGCTTTCTGTTGTACTGAAGAGACAGTTCCTGCTAACAACTCATGCCTACAGTACATGGGAATTGACCTTTTAATTTCGGAGTCCTCATTTGAGTAACTTTAACTGCATGTGCGTGTTTGCAGGATCAGAGCATTAGGAGTATTGGGCAAACATTTAAGCCTGTGATTATCACTTTTACTCAAAAGGGTGAAGCTGCTTATTTGTATCATTGTTTGCAAAATTGCACTCTTATTTGCTGAGCTTTACGTGGATTCATGGGATAGATTATTGTCAACGTGGCGTGTTGATTCAAGCACGAACAGGGAACTGGGAAATAGGTAAATGAATTTTAGACAAATAAAGCACAGACGCCAACGTGTAACACGGGAAACATTGAAAGAGTTACCTACTCTATACACTCTTCAAATTCACACTGACAGACTCTTCTAGAAATCTGGCAGTTAGTTGAATCCTATCGCACTAGATCGTGGTACTGACTTTTAAAGCGTGAAAAGCTTCATGCTGTGCTCTGTTAGCGAGTGAGCCAGGCTGTTGAGCTTGATGGAGATTAGACCAGCAGAGATCTGGTCCATCATGCTTCTTCCACCTTTCCTTCAGGAGAAGGTTTGTGCTAATGAAGTCGTTGCACAATAATCACTATTCTGCCTGTTGGATATTTAACCAAGTTAATAGCAGAAGATCAGTGTGATGGCTACAAGTTATATTGGATTAATAGTCTTGCTTAAGTTACAGCAAGGTCATACTAGCCAGTGCATTTCAGTAATCTCTTCTAGTATGGAAGAAATTAGAGTATCAATAATACAGGCAAAAGAAGAACTGCTTGTATCAGTTTCTTGATCAGCTGCAGTACCAAAAAGTGTACTTTTGCTGGCAAGACTGCATACATGATAGGGCTTTTTCCGTTGTAGAAATATTGTGAAACTGTGGCACTTCAATAGACGTTTTTTAGTGACAAGAGTTTCTGTTGCAGACCTGCACTAGGAATTTGGATGCACCTTAAGAAAAGCTAGCAGTATTTTTAAAGCTTGTAAAAAAACACCTATCATATAAGTGAGCACTACAGAGAACAATAAGGTCTACTGGAGGGTTAAAATCAATCTACCTTAGGATAGGGAAAGCAGCTTACATGTAGGCTGATGTAGAGTTTTAAAACAGTTTTCCTTCTTGGCATCTTTGATTTTACATTTTTTTTTTCAGGATTTCAGCAGAGTGAGGAATTACTTTTACTTATAGATGATGCTGGGCTAAGATTGCGAGTTTTGCAATCCATTGCACCTGGCTCCAGGGGAGCTGTGGTTTCTAAATTTTCACCTGAGAAAACTGGAAGGGGAAAGTGCTGCTCAAAAGAAAAGGAGTGCTGGGGTGAAAGGAGACACTGACTAAGAAAAATGTATTTTGAAAGCTTGAGATCATGGAGATACAATCCTTATATTTTATGAATAATTGTAACCTTGAGGGAAGGTCACATTTAATTAACTTACCAGTTGTTATAAAACTCTCAAGAAAGCATTCCTTATTATTAGTCACAGCCAATAGAATATTAAGTATTATGTCTCTTTCCATCTTTTGAAATTAGTCCATTACACACAGAATTAAATGCAGAAGACGCTGGAGGATTTAAAACACATTTTAGTCATTAAAAGTTATTGTAAATGAGGACATGTGTCTCCTAATGAGTTATCAAATGCCTGCAGTTCAGTATCAGCTAATCTAAAAATGTTTTCTGCGTCATCGAGAGGAGCGGGTCCAAACTGAATAGAATTAAAAACAACAATAGAAACATGTTATGAAAGGAGACTTCACATCATCCTTTTAAACTAAGGAATATATTTGATACCTCTAAAGTGCTGAAATATTTTCTCAGCTCTCAGTTACTATAATATGAATAAATGACCTTACAGAAGAAGCTAATGGAGGGGAAAAGGGTTAAGGAAAGCTCATGCCTATGCCTGGCATACACAAATTCAGCAAAACTTTGTGGTACTGATTTACTTGGAAAATCTATGATTTTCTCAGTGTTTGCCCATTCCACACATCCAGTCTTTTACTTTGCCCAGTCCTGCTTCTACTCAACGGCCATTAACTCATTTATTTTGATCTTAAAAGTAGCATACAGTAGAGTGATCTCTGATGAGCTCTGTTCAGAGGCAAATTTTGATCAGCCAGATAACCCCTTGGGGTTTTTGGGTGGCAATATCAGCGGAGCTAGCAGCAATCCCTGCTCGATCCTGAGGTTTCCCAGCAGGAACATATTCGCCGTGTGAGGCTTTGAACACAGACTCGTACCAGAAAGCGGTTCTGTGAACAGTCTCAGCATCTTCTGTGGAAGGCTGCAAGTGAATCAACTGCGCTGAAGCACGAGTAAAAAATTCACAACCGCACCACAAAAACACGATTTGGGCATTACGGTTTACTTGGGTTTTTTTCCCATGTGTTTGTCTACATTAGTACAGAAAAGCATTTTTGGCTAAGTTGTTTCAGAACAGATAGGTTGAGATCAGTAAGGTCGGTGGAGGTGTGCACGTTTTTATGCCTAATGGTCTGTCTTTATAAGAAGAATGCCCTAAATTTTAGCAGGGGGTTCTGCCTCAACTATTTGTCTAAATAATAATTTTTAACAAATCGGATTGTCTCCTCTCTGCTGATATTAGACATGACAGGATATCCTCTCAGACGGGCTAATGAAGTAAGAATTGTGCATAGTTTCCTCATTTCCTACAGAAACTATTAAAATACTAAAGGACTAATGGGGCTTTAATGATATAATATCCTAGAACGCATAAGGGGTTTTTTTCCACTTAAACAGTAGTTTCTGGGTCTAATTTGGCTTAGTGTTCTGCCTTTTCTCTTGAAGTGGTTTACAAACTGAAACCATTTAAAGCACATATCCAGTTTAAAAATTAATAATTGCAAAAAAAGTCACTCTTACGCTATGTTGGCCTAATCAAGGAGTAGTTTGCTGGCTGTATGATTTTGGAACTGCTTTTAAGTTCTAAAGTAAACGTCATGACATTCGTGAACATTTCATTGGCTGCTTTAACTAACATTGTTGCAATGAAATCACTTCTTCAGCGCTTCTCAATTTTCTCCATGTATCATTTCCCTAATGTTCCGCAGGAATGCTTTCGCTGTCTTGTTCAAATTTGTGTCTTCATTTTGAAGTGAGTGCACCTGTATTTATGTTGTTTTATCTTTTTATTACAGCTGTTTCACTCCTATCCTCCAGCTGTATCAGGTATTCCTCCCATGATTCCTCCAACTGGCCCTTTTGGCTCACTACAAGGAGCATTTCAACCCAAGGTGAGAAAAAAATATATATTTGTATATCTGTTACTATTCAAATACAGCAGTGTTGTGATCCCAGTTAGGCTTAGCTTTAGAATTTGCTTCAGATTCTGGAACAGTAAATTCTTCTGAGCAATAAATTGTTCTGAGTTACAGCAACCTAATTCCACAGAGGACAATTGGCTTTTTCCAGATTTACTGTGAAGAGAAGTTATTTCTCATTAGGTTCAGCTATATCTACATATATAATTTTTTTAATACCTAATGGCATAGTTAACTTCAGAAGCAATATAATTAGTTCTCAGATAACATGCATTAATGTAAGGTCATATAATAATCAAGATTTTAAGAAATCATGATTATTATTGTTTACTCATTTACATAATTATCTCATAGCTTCACCATAATGCAACACGGTGATTTAGTTCTCCTGTCATTTATGATAGCTATGATAGCTAAACGTGGTGGGTTTTGTTCCTTTTCTCTTTTGTTTTTGTGAAGTCACTCTTGATTTATAAGTGGGAAGAAATCAAATTCTGTAGCCTGTAGTCTTTGCAACTGAAGACTGAAATCAGGACTGAAATTTCTGCGGAGAAGACACCTTCTCTCTTAAATTGGCCCATCCACTCTAATGACTGAATATGTAAATTGCAGTTCATTAGTGGAATTCTTCATACGTATGGTAATCAGCCTGTTAACAACTCTGTTACTAATTGTTAGTTATCCTGCAGCTGATTTCTTTTTTCTTCTTTCTAATGTAGAAAGATGCTCTGTCAAAGTGTATTTTTTTCTCTAAAAGATGCATTTTGTTAGATTAGCTGAATATTTACACTCAGGTCATGGGAAAAGGTTTAATTTTTTTCAACTGGATGTTGCCTTTTCCTGACATATCTTTATGTTGGCAGTTCACTGTGGATGGGGAGTTGGAGGACAATGAAAGTTTGAAAATTGAGATGATAATACCTATTTTACTACGTGATAATACTTACGATTTGCTCTTAAAAAATGTCTTCATTGCTTAGTCAATGTTAATTATAAAGAAATATTCATTATTTATTATTTTTTCCGTAATGTTTTACTCATTAATGCATTGTTTCCTTGTGATGTTTCTAGACTTCCAATCCTATTGATGTTGCAGCCAGACCTGGAACCGTCCCTCATACCCTTCTACAGAAGGATCCACGGGTCTGTAGGAAATGTTACATTTCTCTAGAGTAAAGCTGTTGCTCCTGAAAATCTTGAATGCAAGAGCTGTCATCTTCAATATGCCCAGATTAACATCTTAGACCTGAGGCTTAGCCTGAACTATTGAAGTCAGTGAGAACTTCAGTGGTTATATGAGAACAATTTAGATCTTGATCCTCATTTTTGTTTATCATTAGAAAAAGCAAATAGAGTCCATGCAATGGAGGAGCTCCTTCCCTTCTGTTATTTGGCCTCTCTAAAACCTCAAGGGTAAAGGCATAAGGTCCAAATCAACTTTGAAATGTACAAACCTCTTCGAGATTTATGTTTATACTCTGTAATTGTTTTTTAATGTGGGTAATGACAGTGACTCCCTTGGTTACTGTATTATTGATTGCACCAGTGAAATACGGATGCACTTTATTGATCATTTGGCGCCACTGTATTTTTAAGTTCTGGTGTATGTGAACAGAATTTATTGTCTCAGCACTTCATCTTTTAGCCTTTTCCAGTTCTTTGTGGTTATCAGTGGGTCAGTTGTGTGTTGGAGCTAATACAAATTGGTTGCAATAAGGAGCATCGTATTTCTAGCAGAGCTCTCTGACGAAAGCAACGGGGAGCTCTCCTAAAAAATCCGTGGCTCAGCTTTGCAATGTGGCTCAACTTTAAAGTAGTGCAGCACTATTTTCTTTGCGTTGCGCCAAGTCCCAATGGCTTCATTTGAGTCGGTGCTATAGTTGAGCTTTATACCAAAAGAAACCATGTGTTTTTGTGTCTGTTCATGCCATCTAATGGAAGAGATAATGATAGGCTCCCTCCATTAAGTCATTTAGCTTTATGCTTCCTTTCACCTACTAGTGTAGTTTCGATTGTTTCAAGATAATGTATTGTGCCATCACTGAGACTGCAAAGAGCCTTTTACGCCTATAAATCTCCTTCCTCTTTCAGTATTGCATTTTAAAAAAGAGCATCCAAACAAATCAGAAATACCAAATGAATTGAATTTATTCTCCATTATTAATTGTTGAAGTATGAGCAAAAGAAGAGAATAAAAAATAACCTGCCAGAAAAACCCAGGCCATTCGAAAAATAATAATGAGAAAATTGCTTTTTATACGGACACTGTTTATCAACAGCTGCTCCAGTGCAAACGATACTTAAGGCAAAGCCAATCCCCGATAGAGAAATCGTCAGGAAAGCAGTCAGTCAGCATTGCATTTGTAAATGCACAGGTAGAGCGCCCAGTGGCATAGTCACTGAACAGACGCAGTCGCTGGTTTGTGGTGGCCCATCCGAAACACCACTTCGGCCTGTTCCAGCCCAGTTCCTGGGGAAAATGGGTCCTCGTCCGCTCCCCGGGCTTCTCGCGAGCCCCACGGCGTTGAAAGATTAGAACAGAAGTTTACCCAAAGGATGTATCTGCGTTTTTCTTCATATCAGTTAACCAGCCATCTTTGTAGCATTAAATCAACAAATTAATGCCGATGCCGGAGGATAAAACGCTCTGTATGAGGCTTGTTTAGTTGCTTGTCAACACTTAGGTACAACAGTCATGGGGGGAGGGAGCCCGGCTCTACCACGGAGGCTAAGGACTAATTATTATCCGAAAGGGCTTCATTTGAAAGTAAAATGATAACATTTTAATTTCATCTCGTAATGAAGCAATACAAATTTGTTAATTAGCGCAATTGTTTGAGTGACAGGCATGTAACCAAGCTGTCATTTCTTCTTCACAGTTGACAGATCCGTTCAGGCCCATGTTGAGGGTAAGAAACCTTCTCGTGTTACAGTTTGTCAAGCTTGTCTTAGTCCCCACCGGGTTAAAGAAGCAGACTAGTTATAAAGAGATGCCCTGTTTTATCGTGGGTATTTTGCACTTTGTGTGTTATTCAGCGTGGTCAGTCCTTTGCATGACTCTTGTGGTCGCTTGAGGAAAAAAACAGTTTTAAAACTGGAAGTTGCATGTTCTTCTCATGCAACCCACTGCCACCATGAATTCTAGAGGTTAAATACTGATAATCCTTCTATCGCGCTTGTTCACAAGGTTTCCTGAGCCAAATCCTGCAGACTTACTCCTCCCTTGCCATTTCATGGCAGACTGGAGGATTTTGCTTTTTATTGTTTATTGCATGTTGTCAGTGGTGTTCAGTATGGTACTCAGGATGGTACTGCCAACCCAACTATCTTACTGTCAAATTTATACAGACAATCGAGTCCAAACACAGAATATCTTAGAAATAAGGATTAAAAGATCCAGTCTTACAGCGATTCTAAAGCTTTTGTTGTTAATTTTTCCAAGTATTGGAGGAGGTCTAGCTTCTGATCATAGCAACCAAATGAATTCATTAAATTACTGGAGTGCCCAGTCACAGTGAATAAGCAAAAGGCTTGATTTTGGATTTTTTGTGTGTGTGTGTGTGTGTGTGTGTGTGTGTGTGTGTGTGTGTGTGTGCGTGCATGTGAACTTGGTTTTATTTTTGCTTTTGATGGTTGGTTGATACACATCTTTCAATAGAAAGCAGAGGCTAGGCACCAGTTTGTGCAGCATTTAGGGTATCAGTAGCTTGAGGAGCTCCTTGCATTCCTGTGACCATTTTTCAGTGTATGCAGGAATCATTAATTGTGTAGTTAACTATACATAGGCACCTAATTAACAGGATTGGGGAAAGTTGGTCCTGTATGAGTCCTTTCCAGACATGATTTCCAGGTGTTCTGAATTTGAGTACAAAATCAACAAAAAAGCCAAACAGCACTCTCTGGCTCTTTCATCCCTCTCTCCTCCCCATGATTTAAAGCATGGTGACAGGAGGGATGCAAAGAACTAATTTAAGCTGTTTCAGCTCCCCAAAGGGGTGTATTGATGACCTCCCAATTTTTCCAGTATACTCTTCAGCCAAAGATTTGGAGGTACAGATCAACAATTACATGAAGGAGTCAGATTCATTTCGAAAATGAGATTGATCGTCTTAAGTGCTTTTATTTTCATCTCTTGGTGGAAAGTCTAGTCTTGGAAAAGTTGCACTTTTAGAAATGAGCTTCATGTATAGTTGTGAAGCAGTATGTCTATTCAGAGTAGCTGCTAATCGGCATGTGGTTTCAGCATCACCAGCTGCATTTGTGGTCCGTGGCATCAGAGGATAGCAAGAGTGTATAGAACAGGAGCATGGGTTTCTTTGGAGAGGAGGGTGACCACTAGCACTCCTGGATATCCAGAAAATCTTCTAATCGGAGGACAAATTTTGTGCATGTTCACAGAGGGAGAAGACACCAGAGGGTTTCCCTTTGTTTTAAGCTGGCTTGGTGTGGAGAGTCCCCTACCCCAAAACTGACAGAGCTAAGAGCCGGCAAACCCAGTTCCTCTGCCAGTTCCTCAGTGCTCAGCCCACACTGGCATGAGAATTGCAGCAGCCGGAGCAGAAGATGCACTCTGGCCATCTCCAGGGCCGCGTGGGCCGGGCACGTCAGCTGGCACTGGCCAGAGCAAGCCCCAGACATTGGGGGTGGAACCAGCTAGTGGAAGCTAGTTCCTTGCTAGCCTCTCCTGGGATGCAGCAGAGAACTGTCCTGGAGTGTTTTCTTCTGAAAAGTGGGCCACCTCTGATAAGATCTGGGTAGAATTCCCATTATTTTTCAAAGGAAAACATCTAATTGACAGCATTTGTTGCCTATAACTAGAGTAAAGCATTGCCGGTCTTTGAAAATTACTGATTGATGTCATATCCCTTTGTTTTTCCAGAAACCTGGAAAGTGGTGTGCTATGCATGTTCACATCGCCTGGCAGATATACCATCACCAACAGAAAGTCAAGGTCAGTCCTTCTGGCATGCATGCATTCGAGATAAATTGCACGGTGTAAACCACTGAGAGGAAGAATGTGCCTGTCACTGTTAGCAGTTCTGTGCCATGGGTACTGCTAACTGTGCGTAGTGTTATATGATAACCTGCCATTTTGTCATGATGGCGTACCTGAAATAAAAAATTAAAGGTGGTGTCTCAAGGGAATACCTATGATGCTAGGGAGCAATGATCCCAGCTCTTCAATGATAACCAGTTTGTAGCTAGAAAGAGCTAAATGGGTGTGCCTGTGTGCTACAGCATTTCTTTTATTTATGGATGAGGACATGAGCATATCGAGATTAAATTTTCTGAAGTGGTCCAGAGACGCTAGGCTAGGTCTCCCATTCTTCTTACTACTGCTCCAGGACATAAGGCAGCACAAGGAGATGTCTCCTGTCCCTACTACGTTTTATCCAACGTGGTTGCAAGGGCTACCATGAAGCCTTTTTTCACAACCCATTTCAAAGCTGGAAGTTGGCACCTGTGAATAGCTGGGATGGTCAGGCAGACACAGCATATCAGATATTAATGTTATCTGGACAGTATCTGATTGCACTGAAGGTAAAGGGGTAGAAATAATTTCTTTGTTACGCACACTTCAGGATTTTTGTTACTGGCTGTACACTTTCAGGTGGTGTCTGTAATGCAATGTTGCTATTGCGGTAAGGCCCCCGATAAGGGTCATAGCCAGTTTGGGCTCTCCTGAAGCAGACATCATAGAGAAACAAGTAATTTATTCTTTTAATAAATAGGGTAATTTCCTTTGTTGCCTTAACTGTATTTTTGTTGCACATGGACTTTGCGAAGAAGGTTTTTTCTTGTTAAAATATTTTCACTATACTTGTCACTAAAAAATTCTGTGTTGCTCCTGAAGTTCTTAGCTAATTAAGACTCATTAGAGGTTGGTGTTCTCTCCTGGTCATATTTCTGCTTCAGGAGTCAGTAGCTTGTGTTAGAAAGTGAGATTAACAAGGAGTCTAAAGCATTTTGCAGTCTGTGTATCCAAGTGAATTGTGTAAGACAGAGCTATACGAATATGAAGATGTTGAACAGCTACTAAAACCTGCAGCTAATAGAGTTTAAAAATAACCCTTTTAAACAAGGTTGACAGGTTAATTTGCTGCAGTAGACATATCTCTCTTCTCTGCTTCCTTATGTTTCCCCTGCTAGTGATCTTCATCCATCTTCCCATTATCAAAAAAGACAAGATTATAGACCTAGAGTTATATGTCCTTTTTTTTATTTTATTGAAAAGGTATTTTCTAGAAATGAAATTATTATTCCCATGTTATCTACGTCCTTTGAATCTTCTTTGATTTGATATTCAGAGAGAGGTCATACTGATGTATTTATAACTTGTAGTAAATGCCATTTTCATGCTGGCATTTTTTTTACCTAATACTTTTCTACCCTTGCGTGTTGAAAAAAAAGGATGATGCCCAGAAGTACAGGAAAGGATGTTACTTGATTTTTTGAGGCTGCAGATGGTAACAATTTCGAGAATAATTCGGATATGTATTTCATTATTTCGGTTCAGTCAGAAGGTTAGGTATGGTCTGCGGTCAGTAAGCCGAGTAGGGTTATGTCCGTGTGGGCTGTCAGATTCCCGTGCACGAGCAAAGCCCGCTCCTCCGTATGCAGCCTGGAAGTATGAAATCTCTGTGGCTGAAGGCTCGTAGCGGATGCCTCCTCCTACTAGCCCGAGCCTGTGAAGGTGCCTTTGCTTTCTCTGCGTAAGCAGAAAAGGCTGCCTTTGCGTGACCACAGAGCAGGGAGTAAAATGTATTTACTCAGAGATTTCAAATTTTCATGCAATGCCACCAGCCTGCTTGCAAGGGCTGGAGGAGGTGGTAACTACCCAGCCCGCTCGTAGCTGCTTGCAGAGGACAACACAGGGCACCGAAGAAACAGGCCAGAAAGAAACTTCAAAACACAACCCTCTGACCCCAGGAAAAATTGTGTGCAGCTGTAGATGCTGTTTGCCTGCCTGAACCCTGCACCAAGACTTGTGTAACCTGTCTGCAGGGAATTCCTCAGACGCAGGCAGGGTCAAACACAGTTTCTGGGCACAAAGTGATTTTCCTCTGCTTCTTAGACTGACCAGCATATTCCTGTTAGGGCCTGGATTCAAGAGGGAATTTATGCACCATAACTGGCCCTCTCTCTTTTAGGAAAGGACTTATGGCCCGATGTAACATGCCGTGAAATTAGTGCAGACATTTGCATTGATTTTAGTGGGCCTGGAATTAAGGTGTTACACGTTTGCTGGACTTGAAAGACATTCATAAGGATTATCACAAAGAGGGTTGCTCTCCTGAACATAAAATGGGCATAAAATAAATCTGCCCAATTTTCTTTGGTACTATTTTAAGGTAAACCAATACATTCAAAAGTCTTTTAACATGTCCATGATATTCCTGTTCCTCTTGAGATAGGGGGTTTCTTCATTATTAGGACAGCACTGTTCATATGGCTGCAATTAAAGTTTCAATTGGCTTTTCCTGCTTCTGAGTAATGCTTGTCAGAGGTTTATAACTTGGTTGTTTAAAAAAAAAAAAGAGCTCATAGCAAAAAAAATCTAGTACACAGGCTTCAACTGAGATATTTGTGTTTTCTGATGTTTCTGTAATTATTCAAGCATTACTGGATTACTTAGCATGCGCCCTTAAGGATTACTTAGGACATGCCCTTAACTTGGGCATCTTTTGCGTTTCAATATTTTTGAAGGCTGTTATCTCAAAACATTGAAAAAGCTGGGTTTTGTTCTTTTTCTTCTTCTCATAGCAACATAGATATGTTATTAGCACTTGAAAAACAGCTACTAGGCATGCACATTAACTTGGTCATAACTTTTTAATATGCATATTTATATCTTTGTAATAGTCTGTTACTCTGAGCTGGCACAGTATTAAATATTGATTTATAAAGCGTAACATGCTCCAGAATTACTGTTAAGATCTACTGGTTCAGTGTTACACATTTGTAAATCCTTTCAACTGACCTGCACAATTAATCAGCAGTCTGTGTTTAGGGAGTTCTGACAGCAGAGGTAATTGGGAATTTGGTTTTCTTCATTCTATAAAACTGTTGAAGTAGGGACCACTAAAGTGAGTATATGTCACAAAGAAGAGCCCATCCTTCATCTACCTATTATTTTTGGTACAGCCACCTCAGCAGAATTATCTTGAAAAAGAAAGTCTGCTCCTTCTAATACCATACAAATAAAGAGGGCTATGTGCAGTGCTTTGAATTTGCAAGGCAAGCAGTCAAAACAGGACTCCAGCTCTTTGGACAGTAATACAGGTCATCTGTAATTCGATTCATTTTAGTCCCTAGCTCGCTCAGTTGCAGTCTGAGAGGCACCAAAAGATACAGTACATGAAGTGTTTCTCGACTGTGGCTTCACATTTAAATTTAATGTTTCTGGTGTCTGTCGACTTGGCATTGCCTTAACTTTCTAGCAAGTGTTTCCTGTAGTTGAAAGAGGGTCATTGGCAGCTATGCCTGGTAGCAGTTGATGCTTTCACCCTGCTTTTAACATGCCTGCCCACGCTGGATTAGGTCCAAATTAACATTTCTTTTTGGCTTTACTTTTTTTATTATTTTAAGACAGACCTATGCTTATGGCTAAACATGTGTTGAAAGCCTCTCTGAAGATCTTTATGCTTATTCTTAAAGTTAGGTCTGTGCTGAAATGCTTTGCTCCAAAGGGATGGATGTGAGCGTATGTGAAGACACTTTGCTGAACCTTGCAAGAAACATCCATCGGGAGGCCAAGATTTTCTCTGTCTGTCTTAGATCCTCCCTTCCAGGAGAATAGCTGTGCATCTGTGTCCAGGGGCAGCAGAATTAACATTGTTGTTAAGACATCAGTTAGTATGAATGAATTGCTCTACTTACATGATTCTGAAAGTGCCTTCTACTCTTATCTTTTAGGACAGTCTCTTCCAAATCCTGTTTTTATATTTCAGAAACAGATGCAGTCCGATCCACACAAGCTGGACTTTGGCCTGAAACCTGAATTTCTGAGCAGACCACCAGGTCCCAGCCTTTTTGGAGCCATCCACCACCCCCATGACCTGGCCCGGCCCTCGACTCTCTTTTCCACAGCCAGTGAGTACTGAGAAGTGAAACCTCCTTCTTGTGGCGTACACATTAAAATGCTAATCCTAACCATGTTAAAAGAGAATTTCCCAGGTGCTTTGGCTTATGAACGCTCTGCAAAACATGCCGAGGCTATTAAGTCTATTTGATACATATTTTAAAATGATTCTATCATTTTAAGCATTTATGCTGAAATGCCATGCATGTTGTAAATGGAGGGACATTTCACACGGTGATATCTGATGCATCATGGAGATGACAGGTTGGAAATATGCTGTAGATCACATGTGCTCTCTTTTTTCCATACTGAAACTTTCCCCACTCCCTTACACTCTAGCTGGGAATTTCAGTTTAGAAAGGTGGCTCTGATTTGCTTAGGATCCTAACCCGAAGAACCCCTGCAACAGAACTTGTCTGCTTGGTGTAGGGCAATTTCTGCCCACATGAGCCATCATTTAAGAAGTGACAGTCAAGCCCAGAGCACAGGGAATCCCTTTCTGAGTCCTCTGTTAGGAATTCACCCCGGTTGCTTTGTTTTGGCAGGTGGGGGTCATCCAGCCGGCACCCCTTTCGGCCCGCCACCTCACCACAGCAACTTTCTCAACCCAGCTGCTCACTTAGGTAAGTGCAGTTCCAGATTCACTCTGTAGATAACTAACTGTGAATACAACTCAGGAGAAATGTGCAGGCATTTTCTGCCCTTTTTTCTTACCGTGGTCTGCTGTGGCCTCTTACGTTGTGAATACCCACTGAGCTGACAACTAGCTCAGCTGTTCTTTCCTTACCCAAAGGAAAATCGGTCCTTAAGATCTTGTGATCTGGCTTCGAATGGCTCAGTTGGTGAAAAACAGCAAATAGACATTTAAGAAAGGAACCATCCAAGTCACCAAATGTTGCTAGTTCCCTTCCAACTTAGCGATTTTGTAATAAGGCAGTCTGCTGCCTTAAGGGGCATCAGAGATCAAGACTCTAATTTGCTATTATATTTTGCATAGAGAAGGATTTGGGAGGGTCACCAAACTGACACGGCACATTCATGATGTAGGTTTATCATTCTGCACTAGCAGCCATATAGCTGCCTGTAGAAAATGCTAGGTTTGCCCCTCCTCTTTTCTCTGTGCTAATATTTATCAGTAGTAGTTTGATTAAAATCAGTAGACTTCTCCAATGTAAAGTGAGAAGAGAATTTGTTTCATATAACTTTCCTACCAGATCAGGTTAGCCACCTATATTCTGTACAGCTTAGCTACTAAAAAAAAATTGATTCCAACATTCTTCAGAGTTCGTACTAGTTTTTCTTACAGTATTAGCAATAACTATCAAGAGCTTTACAAAATGTGCAGGTCACCATGACATATGAATAGAACAGGACATTTTACTTATATCCTGGCTACGGTTTAGGAGACATGACTGAGGCATGGCCTAAAGGTGTTCTGCGTGGAATTGCCAGAGTTAATAATAATAGAGCCTTGCTAGCCGGGGACATTTCCGGAGAAAAGCCATTGAAGGAATTGGAAGGAATTAGAAGTGGAAGTGAATACAAGGGAATACAAATGGAAATGTTGCAGGTTTTAAATGAATTGCCTACTTTTGCTGCAGTGCAGCCTTAACATCTTGTTTTTGTTTGAAGTCCATTATTTTTTCCCTAGTAAGCTGATCCCATGTGCACCGGCATTAAGAAAAAAGAGATTTTTTTTTTTATTTATTTCCCGCCACCTCCCAAGCGCCACTGTGTTCTGGGAGGACGATGTTCAGCTACTGATGGACACGGACTGAGCTTTCATGCAGACATAATGCAGCTGGATAACGCACTAATGCTTTATCACAATTACCAACATGTCAGTGAGCTTCAACTGTTTCCATTGGTTTTCAGAGCCTTTCAATCGACCAGCTTCGTTCAGCGGTCTCACTGCAGTGGGTAGTAATGCCTTCGGGGGACTTGGGAACCCGACAGTTAGTGAGTAACCTCTTCGCTTATGAATTCTTGTTTGCTGTGTAATTCGGGATATTGAGTGATGGTGACTGTTTGCTGTCTTTTTACCAGTTGCTTAGATTGCATACTTGTAAGGGATGGGAATTTGAAAAGCAGCCTTTTTTCTTTTAAATAGCAACGTGTTTTAGTCATCAGTAAAGTATTTTCTATTAGTTCCTCATAGTTTGGGTTCGATATATTGCTAAATGTCACCATTGCATTCTTTAGTCCAAAAAGTAAAAGAATATAGAACCCATGAGTTTAAAGGAGTTTATAAAATTCTCATGGTTTTGTTGCATGGTCAGAAGTAGTTAATGTGTGCTGCTTATTTGTAATCCCTAGCTGTGGATGGGAACATTTTTTTTCCTTTCTCACCAGTAATTCAGGACATGTGTCTGGAAAAGATCACTAACCTGCATTTATTTGTCCAGGATCATCAACATTTCCCTAGATTTGGCCAGTCACAAAAGACCATCCTTTTAAAAATCACTCTTTTTCTCCATACTTCAAATTGACATGATTTTGGTCACATTATTTTACTTTGGGTCAGGATCAAATGCAACAAGTTCCATTATTTATAATCAGTATAATGATCATTTCCTGGTGTCTTCAAAATATTTGGAATAAGGATAATTGCAGTGTTATCCTAATGCTTCATCCCTTGTCAATTTTATCCACAGAATTTCCCTTTCCAATTAAAACAGCTGTCAGATGCCTGCCCATTTTTAGGAATGAGACCCTCTAATGAATCTCTGTTAATTTCCTTTCCTTTTCCAGCTCCCAATAATATGTATTCATTTTAACTCTGAGTGCTGTAAAAGTTTTTTTGGTAAGTACCTTCACTAGAGCATACCTTTTTCTTAAACCTTTTTGTTTTCCACTTCACCATTTCAGCACCCAACTCAATGTTCGGCCACAAGGATGGCCCCAGTATGCAGAGCTTTAGCAACCCTCACGAGCCCTGGAACCGGCTGCACCGAACTCCTCCTTCGTTCCCGACCCCTCCGCCCTGGCTGAAGCCAGGAGAGCTGGAGCGCAGTTCATCTGCTGCAGCTCATGACAGAGATAGAGATGTAGATAAACGAGACTCATCTGTTAGTAAAGATGACAAAGAAAGGTACGAAAGAACACTTCCAAGAATTGTCTAGTTCAAAGCGTGGGGCTCTGTTCCGCTTTTAACCCTTCCCAGCCTGGCACATCGTTAAACCAGAGCTTCGGTAGAGGAGCACCTGCAGAGCTAACACAATCCTTGCCTATGACACTAGGCTGGCAATACGGAAGATAGATTTCTAACTCAGGTGTTCCCTACTACATCTGTTTCTCTTCTCGCTTCCACCACAGCTCATCAAAGTAGCTTTGCTGGAGTAGAGTTCAGCTAGCGTCAAGCGGGAAGAGAATCAGACCCATACGATCTATTGCCTTGTGGGTCACATTTTCATAGGTCTTTTGAAGACTTAACATGTAGATAGGTGTCTGACAGGAGGAAGAAAGGATTATAAATTCTATCAGACACCTATCTACACCTTTGAATACTTAAATACCTTTGCAAATCTGACCCTATCTGCAAAATAAATCCCCCCACACACACATGCACTGACCAGAGAGAGCACTGCTGAAGTTGTTAAATTGCAGCACTAGAAAATGCACTGCGCTGGGATGTCATGTTCCAGTCCTACAGTAAGTTTCAGTGCCTGCAGTTGGTTAAATCAGCCTTATGTCCCCTCAAGAAAGCCGCACGCACGCATGCACTGCTGTTACACACCTCCAAGCACAGCTTTTATTCAGTGTTTTACATGGACTTGCACTCTAACATGTCCAGGCTGGGAAGGGTTAATGAAAAGTGAAACCTGGTCATATTTTTTTTGTCAGGACTGTTCCCATTATACAGTTAACTCAGTAACAATTCCTCTTAACATTTAAGTACCAAATTATAAGAATTTGCCATTCATCAAGTGTCATGCCTTCCTTGGAAAAATGTAGAGAGGCTGATTTCAGCTTTTTCAGTTGTGGCTTAATGGCTTTCCTGTTAAGTTTGCACATTACTTTACTTACATAATGGCTATTTGTTTCTAATTTTTTAACATAAAAGAATATTTAGGAGATGTGCTTTTCTGACTTCTCTGTCACTAACACAAATATACGCATTAGTAGCCTTTTCTAAAAGAAGTTATGCTAACACATTAGATATTCTAAAAATACATTTAAGCGCTTTTCTACATTATTGTAAAATGTGAAGAGCAAGTCAAACTACAGATCTTTTCACCTGCATTTTCCATTTGGAATATTTTCTGTTTGGTAGCATAGCTTCATTATTTTCATGTCTGGTTTTAATGCTTCAAAATAAATTGCTGTTACAAATTGGGGATTCTGTCCTGCGAAATGCTTAAGCATGTGAGTAACTTTACTGGCTTGAATGGCAAAGCATTTTTGTTACTAATGATGCGGGTAGACTGTAGAATTACGTGATTATTTCAGTTGCTGTTTTGTTGTTTTGTTATGAAGTGTTCCTGCTGAAGAAAATCCCTTTCAGAAATACATTCCTTGCAAGCTGCTTTGGCATTGCCTGAACTCCATATCATAGCTCAAAACATTTATTTTTAATAATTTGAGAGCTTAAAAAATGAACGTCATTCATACTTCATAATTCCGCACAATTACAGCTGCCAGTTCAGTACAATAATGTTTTTGCTGATCTAGTATTGCTATGCATCCATCAATGTGATTTTTCAGGAGTTCTACTTTGCAGCATGCTCACACTGTTGCCTGTATGAGAAGATGCTGAAAATCACATCCTGGAAACCTTCTCTCTATGTAGATAATGTCTGCAGTAGCTTGTGAGCCTCTCGTACCTATTCTTCTATCTTCAGTACCACCTAGCAGCGTGAGGATGTAGCCTCGATATCTAGTTGAGGTCCTAATCTCAGTTTCCTATTTTAGGCTAATGTGCCCAAACAGGAAGAACTGGGAACCACCCCTTTAGTTCTGATATGATCTCATCTCAAAATCATCCTGTCATCAAGCGTCTAACTTCTACGTGCCCCCAAGCTGGGCATCTAGCCAAAAGCCTTCATTTGTCTTTCTTCTGTAATCAGAGGAGAGGCACCTCGGAGGTACATCTTGGCTTGGCACATCCCAATCTAAGACAGGTACCAGTGGGGTGGGGTGAATCGCCCTCAGAAGGCATCAGTCCCTCTTCCCTGAGAGCCTGCACAGCCAGGGCGCTGTGGCAACTCCCTCTCAGCACCAGTGAGATACAGGACATCCCTCCCAGGGAGTTTAGATAGTATGAAATTAGCATCAGGGAACCTTTCCCAGGTCCAGGATTGGCTGCTGTGCTCTGATACAGTCCCCACTTTCTTTTGGACCATTTTTTGCAATATTTTATCTTTGGTTTTAAGGACTCTGCTACTCCAATCCAGCATTAGAAAACAATCAGTAAAAGTAGCTAGTGTACAAAGTAGGATTTGTTCCTTCTCAGTGGTATTTAATTTCAAAGATGTCACTGAGCAGTTCCATTCTAATGATGACGTTGATGTCTATGTAATCCTAGAGCATTAAAAAACAACAAGAATCTATTGATTTCTTTATCAACATAAATGAAGAAAAATATTTGTCATAAGCTGTCTTGCGCAGTATCTTTCAGTGTAGCGTACAGCCTCAGAACATATTTAGTAATACTAAGTGAATTTGAGAACATGATGTTAACTTTCAGATTTGGGGAGACTGAGGCTTAGAGCTTTTCCCATATTAACCTAAAGAGCCCGTGACAGATTTGAATGTAACAAGATGTTAATGATTCCCTCGCTGACCACTGAACTACAGTGTACTTAAATGAGCTATAGAATAATCAATAGCCCCTTGAGATAATACCATCACTATAACTGAACAGGGTGGAATTGGCAAAGACAGATGGTTATTTTGGTTGCACGTTTTTCTTTAGTTACAGAAAATGCCCATTATTTTCTCTACATTTTATGCCTGATTTAAAATACATGAATTACATAGAAAATTGATTAAATATCAGTGAAAGGACTCAGTGAGCTCCCCTAGTGAAATAAAACAATTAAGAGTGCCCTCTAAACTAGTCCCACAAGCAAAATAAATAAAAGACTGGGTATTGCAGAGTCCACATGCCAATGCTTTCTCTGGAAAGCAAGAGAATTGAGTCTTCATGTTGAGAAGCATTCGCTGGAGCGCCTTGACATGGTCTCACTGTGTCCAGATCTGGAAGCTGTTAAATCAAATGCCTCAGCATTTGGTGGAGAGCAAGAGGAGGGAAATTAGAGCCAGGATGCCATTTCCAGACTGTTTAGAGCACGGTCAATCAAAGCGGAGCCTGATACCAAGTGCAGACTAGGCAGTACTGGTATCAAATGCTCCAACTTATAAATGTTTTCTAACAGTTGCATTCTGGACTCTCTGAGGTCTCCCAGAACACCTCAGACATGGACCATAACAAGACAGTTTCAACAGTTAAGCCTAGGCACAGCAAAGGCAGAGATGCTTTTGGTGAGGCTCTTGTATGAGAGTTTCCCATTTCAAAGATTTTTTTTAGCAGTTGCTGCAGTTTGACCCTCCAAAAATATCTACAGTTTACAGGTAGAAATCTTATGCAGGGCAGCTCATTAGCAAAGGAATAGGTAGGAAACACTGTAGAGGTGAAGGAGCAAGGAACACTTTAAAGTCACTGTCAGAGTTGCTTCTCAACCAACCAACATCGCTCATCTTGTCTAGAATGAGTTTCAACCTACCCGCCTCATCCAAGCGTGTTCAGATTATGCATTGCTAAACAGAAGCTGGATCACCCACAGAAAAACATGTGAACTGGAGCTGGTTTGGGGCTTCAGACTACCTTGCTGCTTATCCCTCACTTTTGCATTGAACAGCATGGTGTCCATCATCCGTTATGGAAGAGAATTCCCATGCCCAGAAAATGGCATGTGTTCGACACTGAAATACCTGTGGATGTCATTATGGAGAGACTCCAAATCACTACTGAATTTAGGAACCTTTAGGACTTCAGCACTCCCACTGAGATCAACTGAAATTAGTGACAGGTGAAAATCGCTGGATTTGAGGAATCAGGTTTACCTTTGTAAATTGGACTCATTAGAAATAGCAAAGCTGTTCCACTTACTCTTGCCAGCAACTGTGCCCATAACAAGAATTTCTTGTCAGCAATGCTTCCTAAAGATGGTTGATACGGGATCCATTCAGATATTTAGTTGTCTGCTGCCAGGAGATCATTCTCTAACCTATTCTGCAGCATAAATAGGTTTGAAAGATCCAAATGGAAAGAATTCAGGCTATTTTGAGACTTCTTGGCAGTGTCAGGGAGATGCACTGGCCCTGGCCCTTCTCGGCCTGCTCCACCCCAAAAATGAAGGTTAGGAAAAGAGTTGGTACTCAGAGAATTTACAGACTCCAAAGAGATGATGTTTTGAGAGCCAGCAGAATGATGGGCATATAGGGTAGATTTGTCTCTGTCTGGAAAATCAACACGTGTTCTCTGCATTGTGGCTGCCTCAGTTACAGCCCCTGCACTGAGGCTCATTTCACACTTAGGCCTGTTCAGAGAGAGATGGGTTCTCACCGTCAGTAGTAGTAGTGTCCTGAGAAGGATTTTGTTTTCAAGCGCTTTTCAATTTTAGGAAGTAAATTGAATTGTGAGAAGTAAATTGAAAAGAAGAAGCTAGAAGGATGAAGACAATATAGATAAGAGATTAGTAATGTATATAGGCTTAGAAATTTTTTTAAAAAGTCAATTGAGCAAAATGTTGTCCATTTTTCCAAATGTATTCGTAACAGAAGTAGTGGGTAAAATCATATTAACTGTGTAATTTGGATTTAATTGCCTTATCTTTTAGGATGAAGTTAGCATGCTTTTATTTTTCTCTGTTCTCTTTCCAAACAGTTAAGGCTGTTTTCTTAAAAATATGAGTATTGGAGCTAGATTCCCTGGAACTTTCTATTGACTTCAGTGTTTGGAATCTCAATCAGATCGTTCACAAAGCAGCTTCAGGGAACTTCCTTCTCCTGACTCTAGATACTAGAATAGGCCTAGTTTAGAGATGGGATGTTCTTCCGGTGTTTTGGGTGTGCAAAAAGAGCAATGCATTAAACCGTGCATGCTGTTAGCTTACTGCAAAATGAGTAGAAAGGCAGACACCCTAGATGCTTTGTTTTATTTGCAGAGTTTCTCAAGCCTTAATGTTTACACTTCTCTTTGTTCTAGGGAGAGCATTGAGAAAAGACACTCCAGCCATCCTTCGCCAGCACCTATCCATCCAGTAAACTCCCTCGGACATAATCGCAGCTCAAACGAGCAGATCAGGAGCCATCTGAATCCCGAGGTTCGAGAAAAAGAGAAACCCAAAGAACGAGAGAGGGATCACTCCGAATCTCGGAAGGAAATTAATGTTGAAGAGCACAAGGTGAAGGACAACTATATTTCGGAGAAAGAAGGCCTGAGCCATGAAAGCCGTGTGGTGGAAGAGTCTAAGCAAATGTCCAGGGTTCCTTCACCCTATGCTAGGCCCCCCGTTGTGGAGAGCACCAGGCCTAACAGTACTTCAAACCGTGAGGCTGAGAGGAAGAATGAGCCAGCGTACGATAATCCGAAGAAAAGCAATGACGTCAAAGTGAAGGAGGAGCGAAAGGAAGACCATGATGTTCAACCTGAGGGACCTCAGACTCACAGGTCATCTGATCAGCCACCGCCTATATCTACATCTAACGTCCATCCAAGTCCTTTAGTGTCTATGCCCATGACTGTAGGTGTGACTGGTATACATCACATGAACAGCATCAGTGGTCTGGATAGGACTCGCATGATGACCCCTTTTATGGGAATTAGCCCAATTCCTGGTGGAGAACGTTTCCCCTATCCTTCTTTCCACTGGGATCCAATGAGAGATCCCTTAAGAGATCCTTACAGAGAGCTGGATATTCATCGGAGAGACCCCCTGGGCAGAGACTTTTTGCTAAGAAATGACCCCCTTCATCGTCTTTCTACACCAAGATTATATGAAGCTGACAGGTCGTTCAGGGATCGGGAACCTCACGACTACAATCACCACCATCACCACCACCACCCTCTCTCTGTTGACCCTCGACGTGAGCATGAGAGGGGCAACCACCTGGATGATAGGGAGCGGTTGCACATGCTCAGAGAGGACTATGAACATGCACGCCTGCACTCAGTTCACCCTGCCGCCTTGGATGGGCACCTGCCTCACCCAAGCCTAATCACGCCAGGACTTCCGAGCATGCACTACCCCAGAGTCAGTCCCCCGACGGGACACCAAAATGGCATCCTCAATAAAACTCCCCCCACAGCAGCTCTCAGTGCCCCTCCACCTCTTATTTCTACTCTGGGACCTCGGCCTGGGTCTCCCAGGAGGACTACTCCTCTGTCAACAGAAATGAGAGAGAGGCCTCCTTCTCACACCCTCAAGGACATCGAAGCTCGATAAGCAGAACGAAACTAAATCAAAACCATACAAAGAGGGACAGAACATTGTAAATGAACATAATATAAAGACCTTCTTACTAGTCATTGATACAGACTGGGGATGTGACCCACTGTACCATATGTATAGACCTGAGTGCAAAGATTTTGAAATGGTTTTTTTGTATATTATATGTGGAAATTTTCCAGATCTTTTAGCCAAGTCCATATGTTCCTCGTGTCTCCTACTCTATTTTATTTCTAGTTTAAAATTTCAAAATTTGAACTGAAGAACAAGACATTAATCTGAATGATTTGACTAGAAACAAACCACCACCAATGACAACCGTACAAAGCTCTTTCAGACCAGAAGTGAAGACAATTGTAGATATTTATGTAAAAAGATTGCTTCATGGGTTAATGGTTCATATATGCAAAAAGGGTAAGATGAAAGCTTTACTTTGTACAAATGTAAATAGATAAAATTAAGTAACATAATACATTAATACTTCTTAAACTGTGCTATTTGCAAACTTAATATTGATCAACACAGTCTGCTTATGCTGTGTTACATATATTGTTATAGACAGCTAAACCCCTTCAACTATGCAATGAATTTTAAGGCTTTTCACAAAAGCCTTTATAACTCAAAGGAGCCTTTTCAACACACAACATAATTAAAGTCATATTTTCCCTGAACAAGCTCATCTGTAATAGAAACCTCTTTCTCTTGCTTGTGTTGGCAAAGAAACAACCCATTAGAAGTGTAAGTTTCCTGTCTGAACGCCCGCATCAAGATGCTGATGTTGCTGTAGCTCATGTATTCCTTAGAACTCGTCAGGTTAGCAAACTGTAATCACTAATACTGTAGTCACGACATACGGTTTTTCAGTCACGTGAATCTGGGTTATACAGAGTAATAATCAAATGCTGGATATTTTCCAGAACTTTTGTCACTTAACATGTCAAATTTATTTTTGGGAGAACATCTGGTTATAGCCATTCATGTCTGTTTTTATCGTCAGTGTGTCATTTTTATCTGTACACACACTTTTTTTTTTTGTTAAGTGATTTTAGCTACATTGAAACAAATTCTACAAGAAAGCTAATTCTTTTCTAAATGATGGATATGTTTTCATTGTGGATCAGTAGTTTAATTAATGAACTCCAATGCAGATTTCATAATGCAATTTATTGTATTTCGGTTGGTAATAAAGTCTGTGAATAGTTAACAGGTCAGCCTTGTTGTTCCCTAATCATAGAAGACATGAAATAACATGAAGAACACGATCCTTTTTAAAAATATGCATCGATCTTCTAAAAATCTCTGTCTTTTCATAACACACTTTTTTATAACGCGTTAAGTTTCTTGTCTAAATATTTGGAGAGAATATGACTTTATCAGAGAGAATTCAATATCTTGTCTACTGGACTGTAAAATATATGTATGAAATAAAATTAGTTCCATTGGTCTTCTAGTGTATTAAAGTGCTATCTGAAGTTGTTATCCTGTTTTGGCAAAAAAAAAAAAGAAAAAAGTTAACTACAGACAGTTGTTTCTAATGATCAGAGATCTATTTTAGTAGTCAACTGAAGGTTTAGTTGTGAGCTTCAGATTTTGTGAACTCCAGATGTTGTGCAGTGGTTTTTTTTTTTAAAGAACAAAAGGAAAAATACAAAAAAAACCCAACCCTGAAGAATATGTACACTGGAACCGTAGTGGTAGCTTTCAGTATTGTAAAGAGATTGTTATATACAAACCTTTTTGCTGTTTATCCTGTATGTAATAAAGTCCTTTCTAGATCCTATGTGAAAAGAAAAGTGAAGCGGCTCTCAATCTTCAGCATGTTTCCTCATCAGCGAAGACTTGTGTAATGTAAATTGTGCCATGTTATTAAAAAATGTGAACTAAACTGCTAGGTGCTTCTTTGTGTGGAGTACCCCATCATTGCTATGGGGAAAAAATCGTACTTTTTCCCAAGAGTGGGTTTTTGTTCAGAGGAAATAGCCATTAAAAAAGGAAATGACAAGCTTTTATAAGCCATCTTATGAAAATGATTATCATCATCAGGAATAAAGGAACAAAAAGGAGACCAGATCCTTGGCTTGTCCAGATTCTCCAAGATATAAATTAACACCCTATTTACATTAGCTTTCAATTAAGTGGCCAATTGCTCTTTCAAGTTAGGCCCATACCTCAGTACGTGGCTGTATGCAAGCCCTTCTTGTGAATTGGTGCAGTTCCCCACAAGCCCATGGCATTTTACCAGTTTACACGAGCTAAGGATATGGCTCTCAGTCACTACGACCAGTTTGTACATCACGGCATAAAAGACATTGATACATAGGGTATTCTTTTTAATTTGTGCATAAATATATTCTTTCTTGCAAGTCATTCAGTTCTTCGTAGTTCTGCTTTCATGGCATCCTTTTCTGGAAAAAAAAATATTGCTCCTCTTTGGTGCATGATTTCCAGAGCTTTTTTAGTTTTTGTTGGTTACAAGCTTGTCGCAAACGCTTCAGAAGTCTTTCTCCAAGTTCCTTTGGCAGAAGTAACTTGAGACACTGAAATTTGCCTTCTTGTGCAAGACTTAGGAAAGCTTTCTTCTCCCTCAGGAGCTTGGTTTGGGGAGCAATTAAATGTATGCAGCCATATATTCAAGTTTGGTTTTGCTTCTCTCTCCACCCCTCTAGCATTTCTGTCCAAACTCTCCTGTGTTACTCCCATGTAAACCGGATGAAAGTGAAATGTCTCTGCATTTCAGCCATGTAATTAAGACAAAAGAATAGCTCTGTCTTTTTAAAAATCCAGTTATGTGTGAATTGTGCATATTCTCAGCAGCAATGTACAAGAGTTGCATAATATACCAAAACAGCTTTCTTGCCTTTTTTTGCAAGGAACCAGTATCTTGGTCCTTCAGATACACATCATTAAAAACCATTCCAACTTTCTGAAAGAAACCAGTTATAGATGGATGTAGAAGAATGAATCCTACTGGAGGACGTTTGCACAGATACAGTGCAAGGGGCCCCACAGTAACGAGGCCTAATGACAGAGCATCTTCTTCCAGGCTCATCTCAGAGCATTTTACTGAGTCCTGAGGGCTTTGTCAGGGTCTTCAGCAGAGAGAAATCTGGTGTCCGATTGTACAGACTATGATTCTTGTCCTCCCAGTTGCTGAACGTAATCCTGCTAATGGTCCTTAATTCCCAATCAAGCCAACGAACACTTGGTCCCAGAAAACATTCAGGCATTTGACACCCTTTGAATTCAATACAATTTAAGTGGCATCTGGAGAGTAGAAAACTCTGAGCTACTATGTTAAAAACATGCAGGTCCTTAGCTTTATGTGTCAAAGATCTCCATCCCACCTTCTGCCATTCCAGCTAGCTTTCTGGTTTGCAGCTTCCCATCACCAGCCTGGATGCCAGTTCATGCCAAGTGTATATGAAGTGATTCTTTGAAAGCAATCATGTCATTTGTTCCCCGCTAAAGTGTGCGTTCTGCTCCTTGCTTTGTCCATTCTTTTTTTAACCTTCTATATTGTTTTTCCTTAGTAGATGCCTAGCTCTAGCCTGTGTTTTTGCTATTTATACTTTACTGATGCTGTAATTTTTCTCTTGCCTTTTTGACAGTCATGCTTTCTTTAATGGCTTATGACAGCTAAATCTATTAATAGCAGTAAACACTATAGATGAATTTTTCCAAGAGCCATACCTACCTGCTGTATATTTTTGTTCCTTTTTACTTTTGCCTGTGTGAGCCTGTGAAAACAGAATTTGTAGTCCTTGCTGGACTGAAAGACGGGCAAATGGAGGTTGGGAAGGATTTTACTTAGAAGTGTTTTCATTTGCTATGGCTATGCCTTGTGAAGTAAATATTTAGCATGATTCTTGATATTTTTGAGCTCTTAACTACTCCTTCACACATGCAGGTGAACTCTGCTGAAACCCACTTGGGGCACTGGAGCAAGGTAACAAATTGTTGATGATACTCCATTTACGAAGAAGCTACTTGTTTTGTTTCTGGTAAGAAAGAAGAAAGAGCTGTGGTTCCTAACAATGGCCAGAGACTCAAACGATACAGGGTTTTGTTACTCCCGTGGTGACCCTAGGTAAGAGGATCTGCTTCTTTAGACTCCCACTGCCATCGTGGGAGACATACCTATATCTTCAGAAGGCAATTTGGAGCAGGATCCCAGCTTAAATGATCTGAATTACCTTTTGAAGGTGACTTCCTTGCCTCTAGAGGGAGATTAGCCTCTAGCTTAAATGGTTCAGTCAAAGCCATAAAAGCGAGTGGTGGGATTACCTCCTCTCTTACTGTTTTTGCAGCCTCTTATCTGTAACATGGAGGTCGGATTTTCCTTCCTCCTGTTGCACAGCAAAAAGTGCCAATCCTGGTCATTCTGTATGTGCCAAACTCTCCCTGAAGCTTTTGGGGTACTGTCTGTCTTTTATTATGTGATTTCACTGTGCCTGGTCCCCTGATTGGGGCAAGTGAGCATCCCTCACTGCTGCTGTAAAACAAAAAAGCCTTTGATAATACTGGGAGACCAGAGTGAAAACTGAGGCTCTCAGTGAATTAGCCATGGTGACCATGTCCAGAGCACTGATTTTTTGCTAGCCAGTGACAAAGCTACAGGCCAGGACAGGCCCTGTTCTCCCTGTCTCGGTCTGGAGGGGCTTTGATGCTTTGTGGCCATGGACGTGGTGGAAGTGCCCAGCCGGTGACTCCTCCAAGTGCTTACTCTGGAGTCGGCAGGCAGTGCCCAGCACGGTCCCCTTCTGCCAGCTGGGTGTCTGGATGTGGGCCTTTCTTTTTCTGCAGGTATCTTGCACCTAAAATCATTTTAGCACAAAGATATTTCCTGCTCACAAAGAATACCTCCCCCTGCCTCAGTTGTGCACTGCGTTTGCCTGTGTGTAGAAACATGTGCATTTGTATATGTACATATACAGACGCGGTATCAGGAGCCGTACTGCAGGGATGAGGCTGTATGTAACAACCGGCAGAGTGTGAAATCATGTAGGCACCCTGTGATCCAAGGTGTCCTTTTTGCTGGTTTCTGCTGAGGTCATTCCTGGAGGTTATGATCCTTGTATTTGATGTTTCCTCTGCTTTTCTGGTAATAAAGACTTTACTATATCATTATCTCCATTTTACAAATGGGAAAAAAGTAAGGCTGGGAGCACAAAGCTGAGCGTCACCAGCACAACTTCTTGGGGGGGGGGGGCTAGATTTGCTAAAATTATCTCCATGAAACAGTTGTTTTTACTTGGTTATTTATCAACAGGATAATTCAAGTACCTCAAGTATTGAGGAGAGTTGATAAGGGCTGTGGTCATTCTGGCAGTGATTTACTGAGGGCACGTATGCCATATTTTACGACTGTGACTTGTTTAATCGTCACGATCTCTCCATATTGAAACCCATTCGCTGTGTAGCCTTCTCCTTGGTTGGATTTACAATCTGTTTCTCTATTGCAAAAACTTACATTTAGCCCTAGGTACCTAGTCATCCACCAGCAATACAATCCTCTTTGTTCCCAGTCCAAAAAATAAAGCAAGAACTAAATCAATGGATTAAAATGAAGTTTTAGCTATCAAATACACAATATTACTATATGATGATGACATGCAGCTTCTGCTTTGCATCTTTAAAGCCCTTAACTAGTTTCCATTGAATCAGTTGCAGATTGCCTTTGACACAAGAGCAACTATGTTTAGCATCAAAGGCCTGGGACTAGACTTTAAAAAGACAAATAAAAATGCAAATATAAACTTCCTGGGATTTTCAGGAGTCCTGCGTTTGAAGGGCCTCAGTCCATCTGAGGCAAACGTGATGTATTTGGAGCTCATTTGAGGAGAAAACCCTCTATAATGAGCACCACATCCTTGCCCTCCAAAAGGAAAGTTTCGTCTGGGTTAATAAGAGAACAGCTGAGTAGAACTGGATTTATTTTAGTCTGTTAGAATAGGCTGCCATTCTTCGGAGATACCACAAGAGGGTAGTTAAAGAGAGACTGAAATACATGTAGGCTGACGGGGTGGTTATGCTGTTTTGTGCAAGGTGAATGTAGCCATAAATTATTTTTACATTAGTCTGATCTTTGAGGAGCGTTCTTGTTCCCCTGCATAAAAGATAGAAATCTCAAAGGTGTTGTGGCAGTGATCAGGCAGACGAAGGAGTGACCTTGCTTTATCTTATTTTATAAGAGCGAGTAGAAGTGGTCCCTACCCAGAGCAGTCAACCAGAAAAAGTGAATCAAATTTGGGGAAGTTAGAACAGGCTTAAAGCGCATAGCACTACAGCCTAGCCACAAAGCACACTGCTTATGTTAAAGGAAAATAGATGCTACTCTCAAATAGTGTGTGTGAGATTAGCTAGTATATCATCTTATTCCCTCAAAGCCTCAGCTGTTAATGAGGCCTTCAGTCTGTTTTTTCCATTACCTGGCTTTGGAAAGGATTAGTCAAGGACGAATGGTAGTCAGCAGTGCATTGTACCATTTGGCGATGAAAAAAAAATTAAGCCTAAATTTTCTCAAGACACAAATTTCAGTAGTTTATCTGCCATCAGCAGAGCTGCCTGCTCCTCACGAGCAGAAAATGTGGCCCTCGATTTGCCCTGTTCTGCGTGCAACCCTGTTCACCTCTGTCGGCTGGTTTGCCTCTGCAGCAGAGAGCTAACACTTCCCTGCAGCTGGAAAAATCCTCCTGACTCTCAAGAGAGGCTCCTTTCACTGGGGAAGAACAGGGAGAGTGACGTGGTGCCATTATCTCCGGTTCCCATGTAAAGGAGACGCTGCCAAGCACTTGTTCTGGGCACGTACCAGCCTGTAGAGCCTGGCAAAGCCTGTATGACCCTACAGAGACCAGCATGGACGTGTACGAGCCCATACAGCTTGGCACAGGCCCCTGCAAGCCTGTAGAGCCTGGCACAAGCCTGAATGAGCCTGTAGAGTGTAGCACGGACCGATAGGAGCCCAAACGAGCCTGGAACGGGCCCATACGAGCCCATAGCTCCTGACATGGGCCCATACTGCCCGGCACAGGCCCATACAAATTCATAGAGCCCACACAGACCCATAAGGGCCTGTAGGCCCTGGAACAGGCCTATATAGGCCCGTGGAGCCTGGCACAGGCCTGTACAAGCCGGTTGCACATGGCATGGGCTCACAGGAGCCCCTAGAGCTTGGCACTGGCCTATAGGAGCCTGTAGAGCTTGGCATGGGCCTGTACATGCATGTAGAGGCTGACATAAGACCCACACAATCCTGTAGAGCCTGGCACAGTCTTGTACGAGCCTGTACAGCCTGGCACAAGCCCATATGAACCCATAGAGCCCGGCACGAGGCTGTACGAGCTCGTAGAGCCCGACATGAGCTCTTGCGAGCCTGCAGATACCAGCAGGAGCCCGTACTAGCCCATAGAGGCCCATAAGAGCTCTTACAAGCCTGTAGAGCCTGGCACGAACCCGTATGAGCATGCAGAGGCAGACACAAGCTTGTACGAGCCCATAGATTCCAGCAGGAGCCTGTACGAGCCTGTAAAGCCCGGCACAAACCCATACAAGCCTGTAGAGGTCGACAGGAGCCCATATGAGCCTGGAGAGGCCGGCAGTAGCCTCTATGAGCTCACAGAGGCTGGCAGGAGCCCATACGAGCCCGTAGAGATCCTCATGACCCCATACCAGCCTGTAGAGACTGTCAGGAGGCCATACGACCCCACAGAGGCCGTCGGGAGACCATCTGAGCCCAAAGAGTCCTGCACAAACCCCTATGATGCTGTGGAAACTGGCAGGAGTTATATGAGCCCATAGAGGCTGGCAGGAGCCCATATGAGCCCATAGAGGCTGGCAGAAGCCCATATGAGCACATAGAGGCTGGGACAACACTGTACGAGCCCATAGAGGATAGCAGGAGTGCGTACAAGCTGGCAAACATCAGCACGCGCCTGTACGAGCCCGCAGAGGTCCACATGAGCCTGTACAGGCCTGTAGAACCTGTCAGGCGTCTGTGCAAGATGGTGAAGACTGGCAGGAGCTGGTACGAGCCTGCAGAGAGCAGCACACGCCAGTACAGGCCTGTGGAGCCCAGCACAAGCCCATACGAGCCCGCAGGGCCTGTCAGGAGACCATATGGGTCTGTAGAGACCAGCACAAACTTGTATGAACCCGTAGAGGCCTGCATGAGCCCATATGAGCTAGGCAGGAGCCCATAAGAGCCTGTAGAGGCTGGCATAATGCCCTGTGAACCTGTAGAGACTGGTACAAGCCCATACAAGCCTGTAGAGGCCTGTCAGAGCCTGTACAAGCCTGTAGAGGCCATTACAAACCCATATGAGCCCACAGGGGCCGTCAGGAGCCCTTATGAGCCCACAGAGTGTGGCAGGCGCCCGTACGAGCCCACAGAGGCCTGTAAGAGGCCGAAAGAGCCCATTGAGCCTGGCATGAGTCTGTATGTGCCTCTAGAGCCTGGCACAAACCCATACAAGGTGGTAGAGGCCAGCAGGAGCCTGTACGAGCTTGTAGAGGCTGGCACAAGCCCGTATTAGCCTGTAGAGGGCGGCAGGAGCCCGTACAAGACCATAGAGAACAGCATGAGCCTGTACGAGCCTGCAGAGCCCAGCATGAGCCCGTACGAGTCTGTAGAGGTCGGCACAAAACCGTACAAGCCCATAGAGGCCTGCACGAGTCCGTACAAGCCCATACAAGCCAGGCAGGAGCCCATAAGAGCCCCCAGAGGCTAGCACAATGCTCTATGAACCTGTAGAGGCTGGTACGAGCCTATACAAGCCTACAGAGGCCTGTACGAGTCTGTACAGGCCGGTACAAACCTGTATGAGCCTGTAGAGATGCCCATGAGTCTGTACAAGCCCAAACAAGCCAGCAGGAGCCTGTACAAGCCCATAGAGGCCGGCAGGAGCCCATACGAAACCACAAAGGCTGGCAAGAAAGTGTACGAGCCCATAGAGATTGGCTCAAGCCTGTAGAAGTCCATAGAGCCTGGCACAAGGCCATACGAGGCTGTAGAGCCCAACAAGGGCCCATACAAGGCCATAGTTCATGGCAGGTGCTTGAATGAGCCCTTGGCCCCAGCACGAGCCTGTATGAGCCCTTAGTGCCCGGCATGGGCCCGTACTGGCCCACAGAGCCTGGCACAGGAGCATACGAGCTGATAGAGCCCAGCACAGGCCCATAAGAGCACATTGCTCCCAGCGCAAGCCCTTGCAAGGTTGTAGAGCCCAACACGGGCCCATACAAGCCCATAGAGATTGTCATGGACTCGTAAGAGCCCACAGAGGCAGGCACAGGTCCATATGAGCCTGTAGCAAGTGGCACAGGAATGTACAAACCCGTACAGTCCAGCATGAGCCCGTAGGAGCCCTTAGACCCCAACACAGGCCCATATGAGCCTGAAAAGTGTGGCATGTGCCCATACGAGTCTGGAGCATGTGGCCCAGTATGGGCCCATACAAGCCCATAGAACCTGGCACAGGCCTGTATGAGCCCATGGATACTGGCATGAACCCCTAGCACCCTGTAGTGTCTGGCATGTGCCCATTCAAGCCTGTAGAGCCTGGCACAGGCCTGTACGAGACCGTAGAGCCCAATACTAGCCCACACAAAGCCCATAGAGCCTGGCATGAGCCTGTATGAACCCACAGAACCCATAGAGCTTGGCACGGGCCCATACAAGCCTACAGCGCCCAGCAGCAGCCCTGAAAAAACACACGTGCTCTTGCTGACAACCCAGAGCATGAAAAAGCCCCCTGAGAGCAGGGTGGTGGCCGGGCCACCCTGGCAGCAGCATCACATGGGCAGCCCTGCCTGCAGGCCTGGCGAAACCCCACGGCCCTGAGGCGGCGAGGGGGAGAGTCACTGCCTCACGGCGCACACCTGCGCTTGCAGCCGGCCAAGGCAGCTGGGCATCGCCTGCCCCCCAGGTGACCTGCGTACACAGCCAAGGGTTTAAGCACCTCTGATTCAATTTGGCCCTCAGATAGAGCTGATTTTGTGCTGGGGGTGGCTGTTGTGTGGTGAGTGCTTGCCCTGCTGGTGTGGCCGTGGGTGTGTGGGGCTTGCATAGGGGCACAGCTCTGCACCCAGCCTGCCAGCTGCCTCCTACCAGAAACTGGGGAGTGAGCTGTGAGGGAGGTTTCTGTGGCACTGTGCGGAGAGATGGGTCAGAGGAGGGGTTGGGTGTGAAGCACGGTGCGGAGATGGCACCTTGCTCCGCTTTGCCCTGGGCAGGGCATGAGTGTTTGGGCTCCCACATGTGTGTGCAGTCAGGGACACCCAGCAAAGGCAGAGTTGCCCCAGGCAGTGAGGCCAGGGGCCCAGCACCTACATTTACTGTGTGCTTTGCAATGTTATCGGTTGCTGAGAAGCACTGGTGCTATTGTGGTATGTTGTTGTCAGTGGAGCACTGTTGTGATAGTCATTATGGTATTAAATGACTCATTTTCCACTTTTAACTGTATTATTGCGGCTTATAGAGCATGTGGAGCTTTGCAGCAGTGAATATGTGACTGAATACCACAACAATATACTAATCTACTTTGTTTTTTTGTTTTGTTTCTGAAGAATGTATTTACCAAAATGCAGTGTGTGGGGCGGGGGTGGGTAGGTCTGTCTGAGCTTACATAAGACCTGCCTGCACTTCTGGGCCTGTCTGAGGCCTCGTTAGTGTTGTTATGTCTAGTATGGTAATGACAACAACCTACCTGCTTGGGGCAGAAACATGTTCTGTGGGCTCACGTGCTCACACAAACCAATTTATATAATATCTGTGCTTAGTATAACTTCCTTCAGGATGAATTTGGCATTTTCTTATGAGAAAACAAAGTAAATCATGTAAGACATACACAAGAGACCCTGTGTAGATGTTCAGCCATGCTGCCAGCCCTGTGAGATGGCACATGTAGTTGGTGGAACTCCTTGGTTGGTGCAAGGAGAAAAGAAATAGGGGGGCTGGAATCTAGTCTTTGGCAGTCCTGACTGGAAAGAGCCCTATGAAATCACCTGGATCTGTTTTGCTTCAGCTTGAGCCTTTCAGTGCTCACTATGTTTGTTCCCCGCCTTTGCCTTTGGGTCCCAGTGTCTGACTGAACCGGGCTGAATGGGGACAACCGGAGGGAGGTTTGCTGAAAGACCAGAAGAGGGAGGATGGATGGACTCTTTCCACTTCCATTTTCCTCAGCTTGCTCCCAGGTGGAGGAAGGCTTTCTGCAAGCTGGACACCCAGTGCCTCCCTGCAAAGGGCTTTGTATGAAAGGCAGCAAACTTCAGGCCAACTTCTGGCGCAGGTACAGCTGGGAGAGGAGCTGTAGAGGGCAGTGTGGGAGAGAGAAAAACGTCTCTGTGAGGAGTTACTCTTGCAGGCATGCAGGTTCCAGCGGGTTTCACTGTCAGGGTCCAGAAGGCAGTTTTTTAGACACTAGAGGGAGATGCTGTCCCAAAATTGTAGGACTGTGACCCTGCGTTGGTCTTCAGTCAACACATCGCTTACCATTGCTGTGTGAGTAGTGCTGGGGTGGAATATCTGAAGTCTTAAAGGCTGGCTTTCTGGACTGTTTTGTTTTGCCTTTTTTGTGTATGTGCTCGTATGTGGTTTTTTGTTGTTGGGGGTTTGTTTGTTTGTGCCCCCCCTCCCCAAAAGAAAACCCAGTTCCGGTGTCTCTGTGGCCTTCCAGGTGCTCTTGCCTCTTCTGCCAAGCTGCAGAGATGTGGTGGCACGCTGCCCCTCCTGCAGCTCTGGCTCTAGATCTAAGCAAAAATGGACTATCCTGTGCTTCTGACTTTATGCCCTCAAGGTACTAGAGTAAGAAAGATCTAGGTTTGAGTTTATTTTGATAAACATCTTGAGGAGTGCAGTGCAGTGAAGTAAAGGGGGGAAAATTGCTCCAGCTCTAAGTTCCACAGTAGCCTGTGGTGATGGGGGATAAAAGAAATAGTAGGAAAAGGACTAGGTGCAACAGACTGGTGTGAGTGCCTTTTTTCTATTCTTTTGTCAGCAAAAGACACAGTAATCTCCTTTCTGTCTCTTATCAGCACCTCTGACCTGTTGTCCCTTGCATTTCTGGGCCCTGGTGGCCTTCTGCTGGTCTAAACGGAGAAGAGAGGGATCAAATCTTTCATCTTGCCGTCATGTTGACGTGTGGCTTTCCCAAGCTGTACGATCAGAGCCGGGTTTGGCAGTGAGCAGTCGCCTCGAGCGAGACAAGGTGAAATCAGTGAGGCATCTGACCTTGGCCTCTGCTTTTGGGGACCTGCACAGCCTCATAGTAGCTGTTCAGAGAGCTCCTGTCACAATAAAAGATACTGGGGGGGGGGGGGGGGAGGGGAATCAGTGTCAGCATTTCCATGTAGAACTGGCTAAAAATAAGAATCCTTATAAAAATCTCTTCAGGGAGGGAGAAGAAACCTCAATAACTTCTCTCTCTTTTAGTTTTTTGTCATCCATATTCTATCTCTCACCTCTTCCCTAATACCTAATGGTTACTTTCCATTTTTTTTAATCTCAGATAAGAGGAGGAGGATGCTGGGGAACAAAATAAACAGTGGGTTTTTTGTTTTTTTCCCCTTTTCCCAACATTTAGTTTCATCAGACCATATTGAGTAGGAAATGTTGTTGTAGATGCTGTCACAGTGAGACCTTACTAGCTGAGGTGGTCCATCGGGAGGGATGGCAGGACAGTGGTGTGCCCCGCCAGAGGCCTTTCCTCTCACCATGCCACCCAAGCAGCAAGCCCTCTGTCTCAGTACCTGAAGGGCTGCGTTCTTCACCTTGCCTGTAAGAAGCAGGACCTTCAAAAAACTTCATTTTTTTTAACTGAAACTTGTGTGCAGCTTTGACCTCATCTGTCATATCTTCAGTGTGGTACCAGGCATTGGTATCTCTGGTACTGTGGGGATACAGCATAATTATGTAAAATTATGGGTAAAATTTGTCTTTATTCCGCTTGTTTGGAGACAAACCAAATGTGTGGTGGTCTGTGGCGTGTTTCTTCAGATGACTGAAATGTTGTAAAAATCATATTTCAAAGCAACAGACTATAGGGCTTGAGTTTTGATTTCTCTTCTAGCCTGCTGGGGAGTTCTAGGCAAGTTATATTGGGAATCTGTGCCTCTGTTTCTTCCTCTGTAAAAGGATAGCTTCCCTCAACCCCCCATAAAGAGCTTTTAAGATATATTATTAGAAATTCTATATGAGAGGTTTCATTGTAGGTTTTTTCTTATTACATTTGCTAATACCCATTAGCAACGCAGTAAGCCTATTTTGGCAGGTTATTTAGTTTTATCTTTAGATTGACTTGAATTATGAGGGATTATATTCAAAGTGGGCATTGGATTTTTAAGAATTATTCTGTAATGACTGCAATAGCATTATATTGCTGCTACTTCTAAACCTCATGTATTTGGAGTCATGTGAACTTGTACCCTGTCTCTGTAGCTTTGACTTAGTAAACTTTACTCTGAATGGCACCAAGACTGCCTGATAAAATGGAGAACAAGCTCAGATAAATCTAGCATCAGTTGGACCTCTTTCTATTTGAATATTCAGATGAATTTCCATGAAATTCAGGCATCTAGATTACTGTGGGATCAAAATGGACATTGTTTTTATGCACATATCATGGCTAACTTTGGTTCTATTCAAATACGCAAGGTTGAATTTGCCTGTCATTGGAGGGCTGTATGAAGGCTGTCACGAATGTCCTTGCCTTTCACCTCAAAAATAGCTTGCATGTGAATGCCTGCAGCATTTTGGTGTGCAAGGTAGGCAGAGTCTTTATGTTGAACCTAGGAATTCGACTGAAAAATAGAATGACTGTTCTGTAACACTGAACTTAGCGGTGTTGGAAGATGACTGACTCTTTGAATTATCAAAAGCAGATTAATCTTATGTAAAATGTGTTAGCAGGAAAGGGAAGGAGTCAGTGTTTTGGTTTCCTTTTTTATTATTTTATAAAGCTATGACTTACGTGTCTGATTTTTCACTTTAAACGCATCCCATCATTGAAAACCCAGTGAAGGACCATCATGTTGCAAGTTTGAACTCACTGGGACAGGAAAGAGCCCTCCAAGAAATACATATGGGGGTGGGAATGGTAAATAGACAGATGTGATGGTTGAGATAAGTATGGGATGGTTGAATTTTTTTCTCTAGACTACTAGATTTGGGGTTTCTTTTTTACAAAGAAAGATCAGTCTGCTCTTATCTCTTTGGCATGTGGCTGTCTTCAGGAAATTCTGAAGTATTATTTGAGTAACTTAGCTATTGGCAAATATGGGCTTTGTGGTCTGTAGTCTAAGGAGAAAAAAAAAAAACAAAAAAAACAATGAAACAAAACCTAAACCACCCCATCCACTAATGGGTATAAAAGCAGTCCTTAAACATCAGCCTGGCAGTATGTTTCCTGAGTGCATATATCTTTCTCAGGAAGATGCTGAGGACTGTCTAATGGGGAGGACAGATGAGCAGGAATGATTTGTATGTAGTAGAACACTTGGATACACTATAAGATGCCTTTGTGAATTTCTCAAGCCGCAGGCAGTGCAAAGACAGATTAAGGTATTGCTGATACTTGTGAATCTTTTCTGTCCTATAGGTAGCTGGAGATCTGTCAAAAATAATATTAAACTCTTTTTCTCTACTGAGCATCAGAGAAATCCCAGGAGTTCCTAAATTTGCCAGAGGTATGAAAAAAAATTATTAGAAACATTGCTGGAAAAGCTAGGGCTGAATAACCCCTTTTGATTCACTTGGCAAGGCTATTGCATGTTTATTCCAAATGTGGAATGCAAGGGGAACGGGCTATCAGGCAGTAGCACCAGTTTGGGATTACGGAGCTCTGTATTGTCTTTTCAGTTTCAACAAACTCGTAGGATTACATAGCTTACCCAGTATGAAAATGAGCCTAATTTTCCAAACTTGTCCTTGAATATTATACATGAAGCTATGAAAAATGAGAACTCCATCTGGTAGACTTATGAAAGTAACAAACAAGTTATATTCTGGGTGGAGACTGAAACTATTCTGACAACTTCAAAAGACAAAGCAGGAAATGTCACTTTGAAAGGTTCTACCGAAAGTGAAGCAATGGCTTCCAAAGCCTTGGCATGGCCAGGCTCGGGGGTTCCTTGCCAACAGAGTGAACAAAGAGCTGGGACCACACCAGCTTCAGAGAAGTGTGTGGCTCTCCATGAATCAGACCCTGGGAGCTGTGTGTATCCAGAACAAGCCAAGTTTCTGAGGGCTGCTGAGACGGAAACTGGATCTTTACAGGAACCAGACTTTCAGGTTCCCAGAATACTGACACTGATCAGTAGAGAAGCCCAAAGTAGTTTCTAATGAAGTTATTTTCCCTTTGAAGTCTGACCACAAGCTCACTTCTCTTGCTTACCCTGAGAGGTCCACAGGTTTAAAAGTGCTGCCAGCTTGGGTGGGTACAAGTTTAAGGTTGCTGATTCTGTAGCAGTTAGGCTAAAAGCCCCTTCAGGCAATTTGTCTGCTTTACCTATGACATTTTGAAATCCTGATGACCTATTAGGTGAGTGTATGGGGAAACTTGCCTCTGGTATTGGAAGCTATGTTTCCATGAAGCATTCTGGCTTTGGTTCATTGCTTTTTCCCAGTGTTTTGCTAGGAAACTCTCAGCAGCTCTAATTCTGTCTTATGTGCTTTGGTGGTAAGCACTGTAAGGCACAGTTTGGTCCTCTGTGTGCGGATGGTACTAAGCCCTATTTGCAGTTGAGGTCTCTAGGTGGTGTAATGCCTAAAGACTGCCACAAAACTCCACAAATGCAGTGAGCACTGACTTTGTACTTGGCTAGGGCATGTCTTCCACCATGTCACAGACACCACATAGTACTCAGCTGTAAGAGCCTTGATACTTTCTTTAGGACCTCAGATAGCTACAGAGAGAAGACATGGCAAACAAGAAGGTGAAGAGCTGCCTACTGCACCAGGAGGATGCTTCATCCCAAAGCAGCTGCTGCATGCCATGCCATGCCATGATGACTTCAGCTGTTCCATATGGGGCATCTGCTTATGTAGATTTATGTAATCTTGGATCTGGGTCACCTGTGCTAGGCCCTGTGTAATGCAGGAAAAGAGCTCCCTACCTAGATATGTGACAACCAAGATTGTACAGAGGTAAGGATGCAGCCTTGCTTAACAAATGGGTTTTGGAGCCAGAGTTTTTCAGTGGTTTAGATGTTGTCCCCTCTTTCAGGTGGTAAAGAGGTATTTTAGAAGGCATTTGATGGAAGCTATAAACAGTAGCCTTGTTTACCTTTCTGGGGAGCCTCTCTTGCATGTAAGGTTATAGTGTGGGAGAAAGTATGTAGGTGTTTTCTCATAGGCAGCAGAAGCAGTCATAGCTTCGAGAATGAGCAGGGCTGGAAGGCTGGCTCCTCTCCTTTCCTGTCCCAGTTCAGTTATCCTAAACCAGGTACGGATACTCAAGAATAAACTTAGCATTTCCTTGAGGCATGGAAAATAATTGATTTGCATTTACCATTGAAAACTGAACTCTTCTCAATATTGTGGTGAGTACTTTTATTGCCAGGAATCTTGGCAAGTCTTGGGTTTTGCTGAAATCTTACAGTAGGTGTTGTGCTGATGGTCTAATGATCAAAACAGCCTGTTAATTTAGTATCTTCATGGGGGTTAATGCCTCTTTCTTCGTGATGCTTCTAAGAGGAGTTTTATAAATGGAGAACCAAGTCAAAATGAAGTTTGAGACTGCATGGAGCTGGTAAAGGAGGAAGGGACCAGACCTGAGCCTTGGTTTCCCAAATCCATCACTGTTCCTTGCTTAGTAGGCATCATTAGCAGTCTGTTATTCCAGAGATTAACTATCCAGATGAACATTGGATTAACACACTCATAACACAGTGTCTCAGAACTCATGATTCATTGTTAAGTGAAGTTAGGAAAGAAGGAAGGGACACAGAATAATGTTTTAATCCCAGAGCTGGTCGCCTCAAACCATGAATGACTTCTATTTTGGAGGAATTCATTTCAATGTTATCTATGCTCAGCTTGCTCTTTAAATGAACAAAAGACTTAGCTCTTCTGGGTTGCCATGTAGTGTTTTTTGTCTGCCCTAAATTCACTTAATTTTAACTTAATCGCTCTGTATTTTCAATGTTTCTGTGAGATTACTGTGTTGCTGTCTCAGCAGTAATGGTGAGAAGTTGAAAGAAGTTCTTTGTGCTGTGTAGCTCGATGCCTTATGGTTCGTTATTAAACATAAAGACAAGTACTCTGCTATTTTATCTCTAATATGCAGTTAACTTAATTCCTAATGCTCTAAAGAGACAGTGTTCTTCCTAACACTTTCCTTTAGCTTCTGCTTTGCTTTCAAGCTGCACATAAAACTTAAAAGCCAAAATGCTCAGTGCGAGAATTTGCATGCATAAGTTGGTTTTCATTTGCTTCTGCTTAAACATTCAGGGAGAAGCTTTCCTAAGATTGGAGTGCCTAGCTGGTATTAACGTGTAGGGGGCTGCTTTCCTGCTCCCCTTTTTGTATAGTGTCCACTGATTCATCAAATCTTTTAAATAGATATGTAAAGACTGACGCAATACTGGCTTAGTTCTGTTTTAAATGTTGATAACTGTCTGAAATACCTCTTTGGCTGCTAGTTCTTTTCTTAGCCTGGCCTCCTCCTCCGTCCCCATTATTTTCATAATTCCTTGCTAGATCTGACTGCTTCAGTATTCACTGAGGACTTGTGGGCTGTGGTACGAGTTAGTAAAGCTTCTCCTAGCAGCTAGTTTTTTTACAATGGTGATAGCTTGCTTTCTTTGCAGTGTATTGAAGTGCAAAGGTATTTAACAAATAAGCTTCAGCTGTAGAGTTGTGACACTGTAGTGTTTTCACTTGTGAAAAGCCTCATCTGTTCTTGGCCTGGGAGCCTGTGGTGCAAGCTCCAAAGGTGCCTGGGTGACGTAGGTGCTCGGGTTAAGCTTTTAAAACCATACGTAGGCATGAGAATCCCATTGAATTGGAGCATTGTTTCAACTGCCCTGCTCTTTTGGGTCCACTTAATTTTTGATCAGTTCTAGCCTCCTGAAATCTTCCTGCTTACAAATACCCCCCTTGTTCCTTTTACTCCATTCAATTAATTAAATAGGATAAATATAGTAGGTGCATTAATCCTGCAGAATTGATTTGATAATACTGATCTCTGGCTCTTGACCTTAATTTCAAATTTTCTTTGGCTTCAAAACAGCATTACTAAACTCCCCTTCACCCTCACCTTGGCACCTACTCACTGTTGTGATTTTGCATGAAGTCTAAAACCCCTAAAGCTAGTCATGCCATGGACTGAGGGCCTGAGAGCCTTGCACGCTGCCTAAATACTGAAGGCTGAGATGTAGGTGTTGGACAGTGCTCCCACATCTTTTAATAGGTGCTCAATGCTGATACAAGTGAGCTCTCAAAATCTGAGCCTTGTGGTTTTACAGGTGTTTGGTACCTTTTGGGGAGGTTAAGCACCTCCAATATTTGCTTGTCCATGCTTACCTTTCAGGGTTCAGATTTCCAAGAAGAGCTCAACATCCAAAATCCCTGGTGACTTGTGAAAGGCTTTGCCTAATTTTCTAATGTATACAAGTCTTCAGCTTCTCTGGAGTCAAGAAATGTTTGCAGCTAGGCAAAGTGTATTTCACTGGAATTATTGGTGACTTTCCAGGAATTATGGATGTATGCTGATATTTCCTATAAAGAAAAGCTTTTTTGACGGCCAGCCAGATGTGCAAGTTGAAATCCATGTGGACTCTGCAGAATTTTCAGCTTTGCATTTATATATATAAATGGTCTTCCCCAGCTTCTCTTCCAATGGGCTGATGCTTTCTACCTACCTGCCTTTGCTGGTCTCCACGTGGCTGTGTTGGGCAGGAGTGTGGGAGGCTCCAGCTACCGCAGTTCCATCCAAAGCTTTGCGCCAAGGCCAAGCTCTGTGGAGGAGAGAGGTAGCCGGAGCTGGAGTCTTTGAGGAGCAGCTTACGCTCTGGACCCTGGCAGGTCTCCTTTCTCCTCCAAAACATTGCCATAATAAAGGCAAGCCATTCTTATGCAGAAGGCCACTCAACCTGGCTGTTTGGTCCAGGGCAGAGAAGAGGTTAAGGAGTGGAGTTTGCATTCACACAAGTGTAGTCTACTGGTGTAGGCGGTCTCATGTTCTGTTTAATGCTGCAGTTGTCAGCGTTGAAGAATATTTTCCTTATGCTATGGCAGTTGTAAGATGCTTCTGCAGTTTGACAGCTTCTACATCAGCATGCTATTCTCATCACACAAATGCATTTCTCTTTTGCTTTCAATACCAACATTTCACTTTTTTGAAATCCAAAGCTGTAGCATAAGCAAGGAGAGGACAACCACGAGAGAGTAATAGGCTGTAAACACGAGGTGTCTGGGAATGCTATCGCGAGGCTGCAAAAAGCAAGGTAGAATGGGGGAGATGAGGGGTTTTTCTTTTCTTCTTCTGCAAGTTATAAATTCATTGGCTTCAATTTTAGTGCATTCTTTAAAAAATCCTGAGGCTAAAACTGCAACCCTGGACAGCAAAGTTCTTGGGGGTGTGGTGCTTTCTTTTTATTAAATATATATTTTATTTGCTTGCATTCGTGGGGAGCCAGAACCTCCAAATCTCCCTGCAGACTATTGCAGGAAGGTTTTGATTTAAAAAAAAGAGGAAATTTCTGCCCCCTCTTGTAGAAAATGGCATTGAGGCCAAGTAATCTCTTTAGACAGTTATGGGCTTTTTGGCCTGGTCTTCCAAAGTTTTTATTGGACCAACTTCCCTGCTGTATTGGGCTATGACCTGTTTAATGCCAGACCTGACAGGCAGTGCAGGCTTTGGAGTCATGCTGGGCATTTTTGGATTTGGGTTCTGCTAGGCTTGCGTGCTGCTCCTTGCTCCTGCATGGCCTCTTGCTCCCAGGAAGCTAATGCCAGATGGTGCTTCAGCTGGAAAGCTTTGCATTTCATGACTTTTGTTCTGCTCCTAGTGGGGTTCAGGGATAGCTGATTAGTGCTCTGAGGTGCTGCAATAAGCCTGTTTCATGATAGTTTTGAGAAACTAATTTGTGACACTTTTCTCTCTATGTTAGAAAAGGCATCCCTTTGGGTAAAAGTGACTTCTCCAACTTTCTCCCATTGGCAACACTTCTGCCAGGCTTCTTTCCAAGTCTCATGGAGCCAGTAAACATCTTTGACCTGTCACTGTTGCTCTTCCTCTAGAGTGTTTTCCAGCTTCATTTCCTTCCTGCTCCCTTTCCCCAGAATGTCTCTTCTCTGGTAGCCAGGTGGAATATTTGACGTGGGTTTGAAGTAAAGCCAGAATGGGAAGTGAATGGCAGCGGGACCTGGGCTGGAGGTGCTTGTGGTAACAGTTGGCTCAGCCCTGTTTCCCCTTCTTCCTTCACCCTCGCAATGTGTGTGTTTGGGGGCAACCTTGCCCACCTCTGGGCAGGACTGTGCAGCCAGGAGCTGGGTGGCCCAGACTTGCCGGTTGGGTTTTGGGGGCGATTGCTGAAGGGTTTCTATGCAGTCTGGAGGTCAGGGATTTGCAAGCAGAAAGTCCTGTGACCTTCCAGAGCCCTTCAGAGGGCTGGGGCTTTGCTTTTGGGGCAGGAGCTGCCAAGCAGCGAGAGACTGCGGGGAAGCCCTGTTGGAAATGGGGAAGCAAGATTGGAGAAGCTGAGTGTGGGGTTGGGGAGAGCCAAGGGGTTAAGCTGGATGGTGCAAGAGCTGGCTTTATTGCAGGGTGAGTATTTAAAGCTAAGTATTTGAGAAGATGCTGTGTTTGGAAGGGAATGGAGATTGTGGTATGGGGCTTAGGACGGGACTAAGGCGGGGGGGACAGAACCCTCTGTCACTTGCAAAGAAGAAAAGGCAAATCCCTGGTGCTCAAGTGGGGGAAAAACTGATTCTCATCTCAATTGAGTGCAAATGCTGCTTTTCTGATCTAGTTGCTGTCACTGCCTGACATGAGCTTTGCTGCCATGTGGGTCATCTTGCACGAGGTGGGAGAGCAGTGCCCTCTGCTCGAGCTGTTGGGGATGAGGGCTTCTGAGTGCACAGGACAGCTTGTGTTTTAGTCAAACTGCTCCCTTCAACAGGAAGAACAAGTATTAACTACTACTTTAACTGCCTAAGCATGTTGGAACTTCATTTTTATGGCCCTTATTTGCTTTTGCAATATCAGTACCTGTTGTCATTGTATAACGCTGTGTTGTTGAACTTTATTTTAATGCTGAAAAGCCAGGTGTGAAGGGACTGCAGTGTAACACAAATGGGAGAGAGCTTTTACTAAAACAGCCTTTTTAAACTAAAGCCAAGGAACCTGTTGCTCTCCATGTTAGACTGTGGTGGGGGAGAAGATATGACTAGTCAGCTCTGGTTCTATTTGGATATTATATGTTGTTACTGATGCTGAAACAGATGAAACACCCCCCCCTTGGTATCATCTACAATGATCAAGGTCTGAGAAAATGGGTTAGTCAAAACAACAAAGCCCTGTTTTAGGATGGAAAACATCTTTTTTCTTTTAGATGAAAGTTTTCGGAGGTACTCGAGCTCTTGCATCAGGCGGATTACAAAGGAAGGTGGTATGCTCTTGTAGTCACTGTACCAGGAAAGCAGCTGCGTGATCCCTGCTTCTCAGTGACTGCCGCTGTGATCTGCACGACTCTGTGCACAGAAACAACTTTGCTGTGAGCTGGTTTGGGTACTGAGAGATGATTCTCAAATTGTGCTGTTTGGTATTTCCCAGTCCAAAATCCTGCCTGAGCTCTCTTTCAGCATTTGGTACTGAACCTTTCTCTTGGACTTTGCTGGGTTTGTCTGTTGCTTTTTTTAGTGCATGTGCTTCAGAGACCTGGTGAAAATAGCTACAATGCTGAGAATGGGTGGTGAAAATAGCTACAATGCTGAGAATGGGTGCAGAGGGAGAAATGTAGCTGGAAAAACTGGTAGTTGTATCTGCTTGGCCTGAGCCATTACTTGACCAGAAGAAAAAATCCTTCCCTTGGGGCAATTTACTTCTGATGAAGGCTTTTTATTTATTCTTTTATTGCTAAATAAACAAATGTATTTTCGCATCAGTGAAAAGGATTAATTACTTCTTTCCCTTCTTCGGTCCTAGGAGTTGTGTTAACAAACAGCATGGGAGCTGACAGCATAGAGCTCTTGGGAGGCCCAGCCTTGGATCGTGGCTAGCTCAGGATCTGCAAACAAATGTCTCCCCAGCCTGGGACTCTGTCTTCAAACTTACGAAATGTGAGTGTAAGCTAATTCATAACATGCTGTTCTTTTGTTGTGATGGAGTAAATACTTTGCAAGACAAGCACATCAAACCAGCTCAGCCCCTGCTTCGGATGAGCATCCATCTGGCAGGAGAAGCCAGGAAAGCGTTTCTGAGTGGGGGGCAGACAGGCTTGTTGTGGACTTTGCCTGGTTGCATCACCAAATAGAGACAAGTCTCTGAAGCAGCATTACTTAGTAGTGGCCAGCTTTGTTTAAAAACTGGAGCTTGCAGATTGAGGTGGTGTTTCTCACAGTAGCTTCTCATGAATTTTAAAGTCTGCCTTGTAAGTTCCTGTGGGGCAGAGGCATCTGCTGGTATAACTTAGCATTGGTCTGTGAAAGTGAAGTGTTACTGTGTGTTGGAGCAGCAGAAAAGCAGAGAACCCTTTGAGATGCTTAAGGATGATGTACTAACTTTGGAAAAAAAATTTATAAACTCTTGTCAATACAACTGAAAGAGCTGCAGTACCGTGTGGAGTAGTTTTTTTGCATATTTTACCTGTAAAATGTGTTGAAGTTCGTAAACTCTTAAGAACTAATTGCCATTGACTGCAATTCCAATGTAATGAGCTGTCTTTTGACTTCAGTTGAGTTGCAAGATTCAAATACTGAAATCACTAAAAAGGGAGGAAAATATCCCGGGAAATACTGCTGGATAACTGAGGCTGAGTCTTCTATATACAGTCTAGTATGTGCTCAAGCACAGCACCATACTGTCCAACAAACTTAAAACTGACAGTATATTTTTCATGGCTCTTAAAACTACTGAGAGCCAGATTAGGATAAACATAGGGAAGTTTATATAATGAAAGTGTATGCTTGTGCAAAAATAACAGCAAACAGGTGGCCCATACTAACGAGGCAAACAAGAGTAAATTATGATTTGGATGCAGAGCTGTTGCCTTGCTGAAGTTATCCAGCAATTTAATAAGCTCCAGGAGCATAACAAATTCCTAAGGGCCCCGTCCAGCAGTGCACTCTGCAAATGGATTTAATTGAATTGTAATGAGGCTAGTTACGGACAACTGTTCCACTCGCATGCAGCTCATTGCAGGATCAGGATCCAAATCATGAGTGCGACATATGTTAGAGGATTACTTTAAAAATAAACAAAATTTTTTTTCCGGTCATCAGAATGCCATCTGAACACCTTTATCTATGCTTTTAATGTTACTTAAAACTTGAAATGCTTCTTCTGGCAAATGAGCAGCTGATGAGGAACTGTCTGAATGCAGCCAGCCATGGGAAGTCTCTTTTTTTTTTTTTTTTTTTAAAAAAAAGAAGAACCCTACCACCTTAAATATTCATAGCAGAATTTCTGAGAGCAAGTGAGATCATTGTGAACAAGATTTTCATTCTTGGTGCTGCTTACACTTTGACAGCTTAAAGAGCAGCAAGTAACTTCAAATGTTTGTTTAGAAGTAAAATTGGCTATAGGGCTGGCTAATACTGCTCACGATAATTGGACTCCAATTATATGCCGTATCAAAGGACACTGACAAGTAGAATTCCCTGAATCTGAAGTTGTGGGGAACTATCCGGTGCAGCAGTGTAACTTTTGCTACACCACACAATTTTCTTCCTCAGATGCTTCCTCTGGAGGTGAGAGAAGCATGTTTTAGTAAAATGCATGACTTTATTTCATCATATTTTGGGTGGAAAGTAGGCGAAGTTTGAAGCTACTATATTAAGCGTGAGGTGAAGTCATCTAAACTGCATCCCCACATAGCAAATTCTTCTCTCCTTGCTGTGGGCGCAGTACTTGTCCAATTCTATTTTACTTGCCCTCAGACTTATGTATAAATCTCTGCTGAAATATAATACTATGATTACTGTCTAACTGTTTTTAAGTAGGCTGAAATGACTTACCAATACATAATAAACAGAGATAACTGAATTTTATTCATGTTTTTTGAAAGCTTCAGTTATTTCTATTTGGATATCAATTAGAGTTTGCTTTTAAACAGAATTCAGAGTAGCAGCATTCAATTCACTTACTCTAAATTAGATGGCAGTATGTTTCACTTGATATAAATTGTGTGTGATTACTTACAATCAGTTTAAATCAATAAGTTTGTGATGGATTTTTACCCTGTGCTGTGGTTTCCCAGTAATAAATCCCTTGTTTAGTCCAGAAGGCGTAGCTTCTTTTGGCAGCTTTCCATGCATTTCAGTAATGAGTATTGGATGGGCACAGTTTTAACAAATCAGCATTTAAGAAAAAAAGTCCCTATAGAGGATAAACACATTAAAAAAAATCAATTTAACTCAACCAGCCCCAATTCAAATAAAGAGAATACTCAGTTTGCAAGAATCTGAGAGGCAGTTCCTTACAGCTGAAATTTGTATGTATCCTGGCCTAATAATACAAAGAGGAATTAGAGTATGTTGCTTGTATTTCAAGGGTGGAAGCCTTGCCATAACACTGCAAAAACTACAGAAGAAAGGTGCTAAATATTACTTTCATGTTGGATTGAATTGAGTCACAAGCTGGCTTGACTTGTTCCAAAGTCATGCTGCCTATCCACAGAAGATACCTTGTACAAAATTACCTGCCAATTTTTTCATGAACTTTACAGAGACTCGGACATCGACTATGAGATTCGGTCTCATTTATGAAACACTGATTGTAGAGTCTTTCTCCCAGGAAAGAAGACTCCTAAGGACGATAGAGGAAATGATCTGGAGAAGTAGCATAGTGCTTGCTGCAGTGCAGAAGGAAAGGGATCCTGTCTGCTGCAGAACTGCTTCTGTCAGGCTCTCGCAGGGGCAGGGAAGAGCTCCAAGAGGTGGTGGCACAGGTAGCAGGAGCTTATGGATGGTGATGGCCTGGACTTGTGGTTTGCTTTGAAGTGTGGCTTGCCAGTGAGACGGGTGGAAAGGTTGCCCGTCAGCTCCTAGGAGGTAAAGGAGGCTTGGGCACTTGGGAAAACAGAGCACAGTGAAAGCAGCGTATGACACTGCAGTTTCATGAACGGCAGCCTCCACCTTTGTTTACTCTTGTAGATCCTGGTGCAAAGCAGGTTGGGCCAACAACATCTACTCTGTTTAATCACATGAGGGTAGCTGTAGTAATTCATTGATCCAGTGTGAAGAAATCAATTTTCATCTTCCTGAATGGAAAGCTGTTTCTAGGCCAGGTAGCTGCTCCCTGCTCTCCTCTGAGCCCTGCCCTCCCACTCACTGATGCTGTGCCATCAGTATGTATATTCTCACTTTCTCCCAGCTCAGGCTCCTGAATATAAAAGGCACGCACTAATACATGGTTGCATCTCAAAACTGAGCAGACTTCATGAATGAATTTTAGAAGAAATCAAGTATGGAAGTGAATTATTGAAATTTTGAGACTTAAAGACAGACATCACTCTCCGCCCCCTCCAAAACTAGGGAGAGCCAAGTATTACAAGGTCTGGCAGCTGGGAAGCAGTGAGGGAGCAATGAAGCATCTATAGAAAGAGCAACACGGTATAAAACAAGCACTGTTTTGGTGCTAGCATGGTAGGCTAGGGATAATTTGCATAAAATCGCTGAACCTTAATGCAAGCACAAAGGTTTCAAATATATCCCCATTCTCTGTAGGTATCTCCAGTGAGAGCAATGACTGAAAGAGCTATGGTGAGACTAAACATGCATAGACGGCTTTCTCTGAAACCACTTGGAGCAGCTGAGTCCCCTAAGATGCAGTTTTAAGTCTTTTGACACAGTGCTTCAAGTAACCATTTGGTCTGCTGTGTAACCAAGCCTGCAGGGAAGATCTGTGCTCTGCAATAGCAAGTCCTGTACTGGTGTCTCGCGAGCTGCCTTGGCTTTGGGCTGATCCTGTTTCACTTGTTGAATGTTTGTTCTTCCTATAAATTGGTCCACTTTTCTTTCTCTCTTCAGAATGAAGCGTACTGGCTTGCATGTTTTGGTCTGTCAACAGTTTTCTCTGCTGTGGTACAGAGGTGCGTTGAGGTCATGCACAGACTAACCCCACAGCCTCTTGCTACGTGCTTTCTGTGCTTGCCAGGCATATGGCCTGGGCCTGTCCCATACTGCTTTTTCCAAAATACACTCCTAGTCCCTCAGCTTGAGGGGTTATTTTGTATTTGGGCTACCTGAGTTCTCTAGCTTATAAAGTAATTGCCACTGAATCCCAGCCTTGCTCTTTCAGCACTAGCCTTGATGCTGTTAAAGGTGTGTATTTTAATTTGACTTAGCTGAGGCTATTAGACCCCTGTTGTTCACAGCGTGGGTGACTATTTGCAAACTACATAAATCATAAATTCTTCCCTTGTTAATCATTAAGTTACACAGTACACTACTTAATGCTCTTCTATACAATTCCTTTGTATGGTCCTTAATCTTGGAAATACTTCCAAGAGATAAGATTCCAATACCCCACCACCTTTTTTTTAAAGGCCAGATATTGTATTGCATACAAATCTCACTGGCTAAGCAGCATGAGGGCTGAGAAAAATCAAGTTCCAGAGTCCTAAGCATCTTATATAGTGACTGCACCAGGTTAGGTTTGATATGCAAAGCTGTTGGCCAGCAAAGAACAGCTTCAAAAGGAGTGTGTGTTACTTTCCTGGGAGCGAAGGTTTCTCAAAATACCTCCTGCTTTAGAATGAAGACGGCCTTTCTTCACAATGGCATCTCTCAGTCACTTTTGATATAAAACCATTTGTTTTTATTCTGTAGGCAAGGCTTTTAAATTTTTTTTCAATTAAAAAAAAAATTGAGTAGCTTAATGATAACCTGCCACAGAGAAAGCGCCATGCTTTCGAAAGCTTACATTTGTTTTGATAGCTATCTTGACTATTTTGTGATAGGTATGTATTTTTTCTATCCTGCTTTGTTTATGTGCATTTGGGAGTCCTGTGCCACGCACGTCTCCCGTGCTGCTTTTCAAAAGCTTCTGATGGTAGACACCACGCTTCATTAGTACATCCAAACTCTGGATATATTCTCCCACTTATAAACTTTTTAAAAAAAGAAGAAAGCAAACCAACCTATGCAAATCAAGGTCTTGTCAATACAGACAGTAGAACTTCGGTAGGAGAGAGAAAAAATTGGCCAAATTCTTGGCATCAGTCCTCCTGCATATTACAAGAACTGATGCATCTCTTTAATTTATCACTGCCTCAGACCTGGATGGCTTTCTAATACTTCGGGCACGTTTTTCTACCTAGAAGCAGGGATCTGGTAGGCCAGATCAAAGTGACCTCTTCAGAGGAATGTTTCTGAAGCAATTGTGGTTGATGCCTGAAATTCTAAGGGCACATTTCACCCTTCTGACTGCCAGTACTGAAGTGTCTTTCTATTTCAGTCCACCTGCAAATCTGCTTCTTCAAGAAGCAGCTGCCCAGAAGCTTCAGTTGAGAAAGCTTCCACTTCTGGACATGTAACAAAGGATTTCATTTTATAAGCTTTAGTAGGAATGATTAATTACTGTGTCAGACAGCATAGTACGTACATAGGCTCTAAAATAGCCTTCTCATTATAGAGAGTAACTTTCAGAAAACTCATCTTTGGGCTCAAGGCAGTTCAGAGGGAGCCGGTCAGCCTGCTTTTTCCAGTTCGGCTTCGATATTACATGTTAGAAAGGTGAAAATTTCTGCTAAACCTTTATTTTGTGCTTTCTGGCATGTGTGGCACGAGGAGGTTATGTCCTACCTGCAGTTTGTGTGTGGTGGGGAGTGGGGCACTTCCACTGAAGTGGAAATGGATTTTTAGGAAAACTTGCCTAAGAGCACGGCTGGAAGGGGAGCGCAGGAGACCAAACTCAGCTGCTGCTGTTAGGCAATGAAAAGCAAAGATCTCTTGCAGCCTGTGCCCATCCTTTTCCCTTTATTGTTGTATCTGGTTGTTAAGATCAATTTGCAGTAATCACAACAGTTAGCATTTCTCAACCTTGAAGCCTTTGGGAATTCATCCCTTCAATACAGTAACCACTTGGGCTTCCCGACCTGTGCTTTAAAGCCACACTCAAGCTGTTCCAGGGAGCTAGTTTAGGGAAGAAATATGTTTGTTACACTCATGCTTACACTCTTTTCTTCTCTGCGTATGGATTCCAGAGCAATTGCACAATAGCAAGGGCTACAGGTAAGGGGCTCTGTGATCTTAAGTGAAGTTTCTGAAGTTACAGGGTTGCAGTGGAACACAAGCCTCTTGCAGCAGTGCCGAGGGGTGTGCAGTTACCTTCAGCACATTTACCACATTCAAAATGGGACAGCTCAAAATGGCTTCTCCCGAATGCTCATCTGGCATAGGGCCATGCTCCTGCCTCTGCTTTTATTTTTATTGCTCAAGACTGTTCATCCCAGTTCACCATGCTGTTTTTCTTGCCTTGCCTTTTAGGCAAGGATCTGGGTAAGCCTGTGCCTGTGAGCAGTTCCACGTAACTCCGTTAGCAGAATCCCTACCCACAGCCACCTACGTTGCTGCTGAAGCCTCTGGCTGAGCAGTCCTGCTCCCTTCCCTAGGAAGGGGCGGTACAGACTGAGGCTGTGTCTTGAATGGTAACAAGGCTCTAGCCAGGCTGCAAAGAGGTAGGGGTGCGTATGTATGCTTTCCACCCAGGAAGGATGTATGTGTTGGTGGATGCAGGTCCTGAATGGAGGAGCACAGGCTTTTCCTCCCACCTCCCCCACAGGACCTAGTGTGGAGCAGTAGAGCTGTAGCATCGCTAAGCACATAGTCACACACAACTATTTCTTAGCTCTACAAAGCTGCATATGAGAATTCAGGTTTTATATCTTCCCCCAGTCCTTGTGTGTGGCTGGAAGCACGTAGATGTTCCTGGTGTAGGTGTAGTTGAACACCTTGATTAGCCATTTGGAAATGTGATTTGCCTATGCCTCTTAGAGCATCAAGTTTTTCTAAGAAGTTATTAGTATGCTGCTGTGTCACTACCCAAAAGCTTTTCATCTTTGGGTAGCTGTGCCTGCTACTACAGGCTTGCCAAATACCTTAGATGTACATCACTGTTGCAACTGATCCATATCCCTATGGATGGTTTTGCATTTCAGTGCTGTGAAATTTCAGGGAGGACTTCAGCTTGGCTTAGCCTTACCTGTGGCTCATTAGTCATTTCTGGAAGGATACCTACTGACAGCCTGAACCCTGACAGGTAATGAGGCTGCAATCAGCAGAGGCAAAAAAATTCTCAGCAGAAACTCTTCTTCTTGCCCTCCTTTCCTGGAAGGGAAAACGTGCGAGTTGGCGGATGCTGAATCTGAACAGCAGAATGTGTTTGCTCCCTCTCGCCTCCCCAGGAGAATGGGGGAGTGACAGGCTGAACTGCCTCTTGCTCCTCTGGCTTGCTGCAAGAGTCGCATGCTGTCCCGTGTCAGCGGCCTGGGAATCCACCCAAATCCTGCATGTCTCCTGTAGCTGTTCATTTGACAGGTAGTGTTCTTTAAAGATTTGTGTGAAGTCAGACTGCCTGAAGAAAGAACAGGAGTTGGAGCAACTGGAGGTATTGTTCCACCAAAAACTGGGAGGTCTCTGCAGTCTTTTTTTATGCTTAACAAAGAATGGACAGGGAAAGGGAGAGGGAATGGGCCAATTCACTCAAAATCCTTGTGCAGTTGGCAAACTCGGGCAGTTACAGTTGAATGCTCAGTGGCATACGTCCAGTGAATTCAATGCATGCACATTCAGATTTCCCTCTTGTGTGTTAAACTGTTTCTTATCTCTTGCGGAAGACTAGGAGTTAGCCTCTTGTGAAAAAGCCTGCTGGTGAGCAAGCAATCTGCTTAAGAAAATAACTTTCTTTTGCAGCTGTATTTTAAGTATTTCTGTATGCAGTTTCTGCAGAAAACTGTTTCCTGAAAAGTACTTCTGGTTCCTCTGGCAAGAATGGACTTGACGAATGTGCAGTCCTTTAACAAAGCAACTATTTTTGGAAACTCAAGTCTCCTGATCTCTAGAAGCCACAGATTTTTCTTCCTTCTCCCCCAGTTGCATTCTTAAGTCAGATTGCAAGTCTAATGGATGAGGCTTGGCTTTAAACAGTCCTTATTAATTTAAAAAAAGTGATGAGGTGGCTTCTCCCCTTCCCCTCTTGCCATTGACTGTGTCTGTAAGGTGATGATACTAAAGTTTTTATATTGGTGAAGATTTGACCAATGACCAGTGCACTCCTTGTGCTTGATGCCGAAGCTTTCAGGGCATAGCTGCAAGCATGTATGTTGCCTGCTAGACAAGGATCCTTTTCGTAGGAACAGTGTCCTCAAATAAAACGTTTTCTGCAACTTATTTGCTTCTCAGCCTTCTGTAGCTTGTGCCCTGTCTCTGCCCCCTGACTTGCAAAACAGATGGTCTTCATGGTTTCTGCTGCAATATGTCTTCATTTCAATTGCAAACTATAGGTATTCCATTTAGGCACTTGGGTTTGTCAATAAGAAAACTCAGAACAGGAATGGACCTGGTATTTAATACAGGATTTTTTTCAGGAAAACTCGGTTGTTTTGCCCTGAGGCAGTCAGATTTCTTCATGTGACCTGGGCTAATCTTATAATTGCCCCCAGATAGTCTTCACAATAGTTCCTCCTCTTTCTAACAGAGGTGGTTTCTTAAGCTTGCATTTTATTGTATGCTCTCCTCTTTGTTGGTCCCAGGGAGTGGTACTTGGGGATCTGTCCTGGGGCTCTGGCTAGTCATTCTTCCTGTCGAGCCTTCTGGCTCTGGTTTATCCATGTCAGATGCCACCTCCAGGAGAGGTGGGATGGAGCCCAATGATGGTCTCTTCTAAGCTGAGTTACCGAGTCCCAGGGACTGCCGCGGCATCGGTACGTAGCAGCCGATTCGGCTGCAACCTGAGAAGAGGAGCAGTGATTGCTTGCTGTGGCTGAGCGCATCTGAAGAACGTAAAGGCATTTGGGATGCACAGACTGTAATGTCTTTCAACTTGCCAGTGTATTATCCTATAGGATCCTTTTCCAGAGCTTTGAAATTTTGCAGGAATAAATAGAGCTCTCCAGTGACCTGTTCACTTGCCCTCTTGTTCCTGTGGGGGAGAGCTTTTTGGATCCCTAGACGTTCAGCATGACAACGTTTTTAACTCTGACAAGTTGTTTATTTTGTTTTCTCTTTTCTTGCTATTTTTCTGATAGTTGAATTGGGCTGGTTCCAGCTCAACTTTATAACAAAACCCTTCTGTCTGTCGTGAAGGGCTGAAGGCATAATCACTGCTTTCTTATTTAAATTCTAAAATTGCCTTTCAATTCTTACCTTTTCATTTCTTTTGTAAAAGTCTTCTCTGGCCTTTTGAGGGATGAGCAAACACAGTTTCAGTATTGCAGTTTATGTAAAAGGCTATAAATGGCTCCCCGTGGTCTTAACACAGAATTTACATAATCCTAAACCATGACATTAGCAGACTGACTTCTGACTGCTTAACTACATTTAACTTTTTCCAAAAGCAGCATCCGTGTCTAGGGAGTGTTGGTTGTAGCTGGGATAGTGAGAGGGATGGGGGCTGCCGGGGCAGACCTGTGGCCAAACCGTGGAGGTAAGGGAGCACCACTTCCTAGAGAGAGCTGAGAAGAAGCCAAGGAGAAGACCCCATCTGTTTGCTGCTTCCCTCTCTGCACGATCACCTAGCAATGGCGATACTTGTTTCAAGCCCTTTTATTTCCATCTGTCACAGTTGGTGAGTCTGCTTTTGCACTCTCAGAACTTAGCCTGCTCTGGTTTGTTCTCCAAAACTAACTCTGGAGATTCAACATGCTCTTGGTATTTTCATCGCGTTCACTTGAAAGGAAAGGTGTAGGCAGCTCCATCTCCGGGCTCTGGTTCACAGTGTACTGTCACATAAATCGGAGCATCAAAACGAGTACACTGTGGAGGAGGGTCTGCTGTGTGATTATACTGCCTTATTACCAAATGTGTTGCTCTCAGGAGAGTGTGGGGAGCCTTTTCTCCGCTAAAGACTATATAGAGCTTTCAAATAACTCTGACAAGCAATACACTAAAACACACAGTTGTGGTTTTTTCCCCCCTTATGTTGCTATTGAATAATTTTGCCCTGGGCTTTATGGAATAAGTAGGAAGCTGTAGTCAGCCCAAGGGCTGCCGACTCATCACATAAGTTTGACAGACTACTAAGCTTTCTCTTAGCAATGTCTGCAAAGCTGATTCTGGTAGAACTGCCATGTTGTTTCTCAACTCTAGGTCAGATCTTTCCAGTCACGCCTGCCATGCTTTCCCAGCCTTGCTAGCCATTGCAGAGCAGCCGTACCTTCTCCAAGACTTTGATTATTGAGGCATCTTTTGCAGGGGAAGGGCCAGAAAGCTATCTTGAGCAGCTGTCCATCCTGCTGCTTAGGGGGAAGTGAGCAGGTACAATTTTATGCGATAATACTTGTAAGTCAGGAAAAGCAAAAATTCCCTGGTGCATAGGACATCTTCCAAAACAGTTTCTGTGGGCTGTGTGAATCCTTTTGAAAGTGTTTTGGAGGTTTTTTTGTTTTCTTTTTTCTTTCTTTCTTTTGAGAGAGGCTTGAGTGGAGACAAAGGACTTCAAAAACAACAAAGCTTTCCAGAGGTAACAGTCTACTACTTGTGGTCAAGGTGTTACACATTTAAATTGAAGTTGGGAAGACTAAGGCTTTCAAAACAGATAAAGGTGTAGTTAAAGAGGCACTGAAATAAGTTGTCTTTGGAGATGGCAGAAATCTCATCGGTGGTGCCTTTTAAGGTTAGAAAGGGCAAGCATCTTCTGGGAATGGTGTGGGTCAGAGCTGATCATATCAAGGCAGAGGCATGGATGAGGCAACCTTCCCGCCCTCTTTGCAATATTCTGGGGCTCATAACTTTGTAAAGCAGCAATGATATAATGAGTTGTCTTCATGGCATGTGCTGGCCTTAACCCTTGGCTTTTTCTTTTTCCCAAGGAGGATTTTGAGCAATTTTGAGCAGTTGGAGCATTGACTTGTGCTTCAGTAACGAAAGGATCTTCCTTGAGTGCAGCCTGGGCAGTGCAAAGTCAGCAGTACTGTTCACTTTTGAAGATGAGCGCTGGGAAAATGTGTCTCACGATGTAGGCTTTTGAAGGGACTTCTCTAATTCTTAAAGTTTTGTTCGTCTGCAGGTTAAGAATGCCAGTAGGTTATGGGGTGGGTCAGTAAGGAGAACGTTGTGTTGAACCTTACCGTTATCAGACTTAGAGATGTCTTCCTCCAATTATTTGCCTTGTTGTATAAAGGAGTGAGTATGGAAAATACTAATGAGAGCATACTGTATTTTTTTTCAAGCAATTAAGTAGGAGATAGCTTTTTTGGAACTGGAAAGAATAAACAACTAGAAAATTGGTCATTTGACAGCAGGAAACTTTTTTCTTTACCCTATGTTGGAGACATCAGTGAAAGACCGCTTAAACCTTGATCAGCCACCTGCCAACACAGGATCACTTTCTCTTCCCTCTTTCTTCACTTAATTTCATTGCTGAGATTGACAGATTCAAGTATGAAAAGCTTTGAATATGTGATCATTCCAATCTCAAGGATTTGACTGGCTTTTTTAGTTTTCAAATCTCATTTCAGAATACTTTGCATTAGGTGATGTGAAATTACCAAGTGCTTTAATTACTTTTCTTTTTTCAAGTGTTTTTATCTATTGCTATTCCTTACAGACTCCATGGTGCAGCAAAGTGTAATAGTTTACTGGTGCAATGCCACATTCCCTAACTGCATTATCTGTCAGGACTAGAAGTGAAGAAAACTTATCCGGCTACAGCTGTGTGGAGGGAGCTTAGGTAAGGAGAATGCAACTTCTAGCGCTAGAATTGGAGCTTGCTGAAAGACTCTTCCTCTGAAAGTATCTCAGCATCTGCAGAGCCAGCTGTGTCTCGAGTTTCTTTTGTGGACGAGAAGAAACTGATCATTGATTTAGAAACTAAGATGAATGGGATGTATTATGTTTTTAGGTGCTGCTTCTATAATAGTGCCAGCGCTTGCTTGCTGCTAATGTAAAGTTTTGTAACCCTGGAAGGAGGAGCAAACGAAGGCAGAGCAAAATTGGTGGAGGGATAAATTTACAGAGTTTCTAATAAAAATGGAGATGAAAGAATTGTTGTTTCTAATTGGAAAGGACAGTGGGATCTTCCCATGCAAATTACCATAGCTAATTGACTTGTAGCAGAGTGCTCTCTGTGGTTTTTCTGCAGTGGTGTTGCTAGGAAATGTTGCTAGGCAACTATTCAATGACTGAACCGACCTTTAAGATAAATATATGTATTTTTTTCCCATTCTGATGCTGGAGAGCAAACCTCTATTTTTTTTTTTTTTGTCTCACATTGGCCTTTCTCTGGACAGTAGGAGCTATTTGGAGATGGAGGTTGCTAAATAATAATATCCCTAAGATTTGGCAAAGCTGTTTTGTAGGCACAACCTTTTTGCATGTAACATTTTCAGGAACTCAATTTCCTCTTTGCGTTGTGAGCAGTGAAAGTTGGCAAATAATGTTCTGAATAATTTATCTGATTAATCTTGTAATCTTTATTGAATAAATCACTGAAGAAACATTATTCTCTACTTGCCCGGCTACACGAGGAAGGGTAGGGCGAAAGGAGAGCACGAGATGACTATTGGTGCAGCCTGACAAACAGGATTTTGAAGACTCTCGTGTTGATTAGACCTCCTAATAAGATGACTCGTGGCACAGCACAAAGCAACCATTGGGACCTATTGGGAATACTTTCCTTTTACCAGCTGTCTTTGAAGCTAGTCCCTTTGTTTATTATAATGTTCAAATGAATCGTGCTCTTTGCTCCAAAGCATTTTTTGAGTGCTTTTTCCAATCCAAAATGAGTTACCACACTTTTTTTCCCCAAAAGGAAGCATGTGAATAATCTTTAAGCATCATAATTTAAAAGTACCTCTAGTTAAAGCCAGTTTGCAGAAAGCTATAGAGATACTCTAGGTTTTTCCTTGGCTAAGGCTGGCGCTTCGAAATGCCAAGCCTTGCTGAATGAGCATCCAGAGTGCCAGCCGTGCAGGAGTCTCCTGCTTTGCCTACAGCTGCAATAAGAAAGCTGAGATGGAGAGCAGCTTCTGCTCCATCTAAGGGCCCAGACGGAGTTTTGCATCCTTCGGGGAGCAGGAGGGCAGCTCTTCTACCGCACAAAGCAGCAAGGAGGAGGGTGGATCCTGAGAGCTGACTGTTTAGCTACTAGAAGCTGGATGGGACTGTTCCCTCCTTGAGCCCTTCAGTGAAAGGCTGAAAGAGGGCAGTAGTGAAGGAAAGGGAAAATGTGAGCGTCTCTGAGGAGGGAAAACAGAGCAGCACCCCAGCATGTGCTTGCTGTATTGCTCTGCTCTGCTCCCCCAGGCCTAATGGAGCTGTGCATGAGGATATTCGCCCACAGTCTATAACTACTCCCTGCTAATTCACACCTGTCCCTGGACCTGTGTTTGAGCAGGTCAGGAGGATGCTGTGCTGCCTTTTTTCAAGGGGGGAGCTGGGGGCACAGTGCATGGGTGAAGAAAGTTTGGAGTGCTCCCATCTATCCTGTTTGACATTTTGCTTTAGCCCTGCTCGAAAATGTTTCAGAAAGCCTTTAAACTTCAGCTCTCCTCTTCCCCATGTATTTCACTTCCCTCACATATACTCTGTGCAGAGAAGATACCCGATTTCTTGCAGAGTGGGCTGCAAAGACACAGCCAGCTGATGCATTTCTGTTTTGCTTTGTTTTGAAATAAACCTAGATATCCACCAGTGTCAAAATTAAAACAGGTCAAATTCCTTCCAAAATGTATAGATTTTCCAGTGCCTGACTCTCCTGTGCTTGTCCCAAGGAGGGGGATTTGTGTCCCCTGACTTGCATGTCATAATTTTAGGCATTCAGCTAGGCTTCTCCAGGTGAGGGAGAGCGATGGGCTCTTCCTACTGCCGATCCATCCCTCCTCGGTTAGATAGCTGGTGTGGTGGGGAATTTGCGCTCTCTGGCTGTAGGTAGGCCAGAAGAGTTGTCTGAGCACAGCAGTGGAGGTGAGAATGAGACCCTCAGAGAGGAGGAGGTGAGTCTTGCAATGAAGAGCTCTGCCCTGATTTCTGAACAATTTCTGCACCTCTCAGGGCATGGTAGGACTCGTTCCTACTACATGTAGCAAGCACTTGTCATGATTAGCATGAAATTGAGTTTGTGTTAATCAGTCCAAGGCAACAGGGCACAGAACTGACTGGTGCTTAATTTCATTCCCTCCCAGCCCTGCAATAATACGGAGTTTCAATCCAAACTTGAAGGGGAGCCTTCACTCCAGTGTCGTGATAGGAAAAAGCCAATGCTGTGGCTTGCCTGTGATGGATCATTTCAGACTCACTGAAGCAACCCAGGCCTTTACTGGGGGTGAGCCTGGCCTGTTGTCATTCATTTTTTGTTTTTGCTTTCTGCCCTATGCCTATGAGCAACAATTGTTTTTAATTTGGTCAGAGTAGAAGTATTAAGACTGCAGTAGGGTATTTTTTGATACTTTTAAAGCCATTTTTTTTCAATATAAGAAGAGTTAGTAACCTTCTGATTACTGGAGAAAAAAAAAGTATTCTTCAATCTGTGCAGATGGACTTCTATTCCTTGTTTGGAGACAACATCAGAGACGTGTAATACCTTCCAGAGGCTGAAGGCTGAAGTTGTGCATGGGTGTGGCGGACAGATGAATGAATTTTTTGCCTTAAACATTTCTTGGTGCATGGGGTGCAGGCAGGCCATAACCCCGAACAAGCCATCTGTCCCTGGCGGAAACAGGACTGGGCTGCTGCGACCCCTGAGATGGTCTCCCTACGACCACCCGGAACACACCGAGCCTGCACTGAACGAGACCACAGTCGGGCAGAGACTTTGGGATCTGTTTTTAGCACAACTTCTATAAAACTTGCTTGGCATGAGTGGCTAAATTTGCTGAAGCCTTAGGCCGCACTCCCTAGTTTGGTGAGAAAGGGCCCCAGAGCTGGTGCAGGCGGGAACGATAAGGGAGTTACCAGCAATTTGCATTCCTGTGCACTGCTGAAACAGTGCTAATTGCTGGAGTTACCACCTCTTTGTCAAGACCTTGAGAGATGATGGTGGGACCCGAGGAAGGAAGACACACCTGTCTGCAGAAACTGCAACAGAAAAGATAAGGGAGAAAAGAAACAGCCTGCCTAGGAACAACGATGAGATCCAATAAGGAGCAGGAGACCCCAGACTCAAAAATTACTATTGGTCTGAACTACCACGTGGGGGGGTGGGAAACTTAATTTGAAAAAGCTATAATTGCCCAGGGATCTCTTTGTTCAGGGTCCCTCTTTGGAGGTACCCAACTCGAGCTGTAACCACTGCACGCGTGTCATTCCGAGCTAACCTAGGGTCGGACCCAACTCGAGTTGTAATTACTGCACGCGCACCACCAAAACTTACACCCAGGGTGAAGAGGACCCACCTACCACCAGACGGGAGCCCCCCCCCCACTGCCGAGACTCCCAAAGGAAGAGGACCAACAGGACGCCGCTGGATCCACGGGTGGTGATATCTTTCTCTCTCTCTCTCTCTCTTTCCCCCTCTCTTTTGTTGCATGTTGGTAAGATCTGTTTTTGTCTAGCTAGTTGCAGTATTCGCCATTGAATTATCCTATTTGACCACATGCCTTATCTTTGTGTTAATAAATCTTAAAACCGGTTGGCTGGTGTCGTTTCACCTTAATTCAGTCCAAGGGCATCACGAACTTGGTCGTTTGGCCCCAAGGGGAGGGAGGTCGTCCTGAACGACTCCTTTCGGGCCGCGACAATGGGAAGTCTAGATTCTGCAAATAATAAACTCCCAGTGCATGCATAGCCACAATGAAGTTAGGGGGTATAGCTCATCCTGTTAAAACTTAATACCTGGAGGAGGGAGGCTTTCATTACCTTTCAACAGATAACACTACCCAGATGTTAATTATTGAGAATGATTTTAAATGCTTGCAGAAAGACTATGGAAACATAGCTGATGTGAGGTTTTGGTTTGGATACCCCTCTAATACCTAGGCACTATTAGGAAATGAGGCATTAACATGTATTGGGCTTTAAAATGTTATGTAGACTAAGTACAACCTGACTCAGTGATTCTCAGACTGCTTTCTTCTGAAATAGTGTGCTGTCATGGGAAATTACTTTTAATTATTTAAAAAAAGGAAAAAATGGGTAAATTAAACAGTTGGGAAATGATTCAAAACTCTAAAATTCTACCACTTGCCGCAGACTACTGGAGCTTTCAGGGTTTTTTCCCCTCTCAGCATTAAATAGTATATGCTTTGCCAGGGCCTAGATTGAGAATGTGTAGGATGAATAATTTACCACCTAAAGAGATTGAGCCTGTCTACAGGAATAAGAAGAAAATCAGCATTGTGAGCTGAGACTGTTTTCAAAGCTGTGAGCTTTCTTGGAAGTTGGAGCATCTGATGTTGAAAGACCTCAGGAGGTCGAGACTTGTATGTGAGACAGTCTGTGTGCCAAGCCAGAAATGTGTCTCATCTCATGGCTCCCCTTCCCTGCGTGAAAAGATGAGAACCTCAACAGCTATCTTTAACCTGGGCAAGGTTTCAGGTCTTCTTGGAGGAGACAGACCGGGCTTAAGGTTCAAACCCTCACCCCTTCATGTGGTGCTGGCTGGCTGCAGTATAGAGGGTTAGTGAGATGGATTACTTGCGCATCAAAGGGAACGCACAGTGGTTGAAAGATGGCTTCTTGTTTAGCTCCTTTGGGTTTTGGGTACGGATTTGCTGCTACAGGCACAGGGATGGCTGTTAGAGAACTTGCCCTCATTTCTTGTGGGTTGGGTCAAAGGATGAACCTGTCTGGAGTAGTGGGCTACCTAGCAGAACTGGTGAGACCTAGGGATCATTTCACAAAATGAATAATGAGACAGTTTGGTTTTTTTTTGTTTTTAATTCTGTGGAAACATTTAAAAAATAACTATCAACCTTTCACAATTTTTTTGTTTGTTTATTTTCTCTCCCTTCTCTCCAGAGCTTCTCACTTCTACAATTTTTTTGTTTGTTTGTTTTCTCTCCCTTCTCTCCAGAGCTTCTCACTTCTGTGGCAAGACCATTTTCTGAAAGATATCGCTGACCATTTTTATTTGCTTTCTTAGCACCAAGTTATTTAAAAGAAAACAATTCTTCTGCCCTCCTCCCTCACCCAAAGCATCTATAGACTGTGCCTCCCCCACCCTTCTTTCCTTTTTCTTACAGTAGAGGACAAAGAATAGAAATAAGGCAAGTAATAACTGGTGACTACTACCGTGCATTTCAAGTAAACCAGCAAGCATTCTGCTGGTATGACAAGGGAATGAGGAAAGCAGAAATTGATAAAGATAAAAGATGGATGGCTTTCTGCAAGCAAACCAGCAACAGAAAAAATATGGCAATGAAGTGCTTCTCCTTTCCCCTCATCTTCTTTGTCTCTTCAGCCTCCCTTTACTTTGATTTATGTGAAAACTTGTGGCTCAAAGCATCGCATCTTTCTGGTCAGCTCACCAAAACCAAGGAACCTGCAGAGGTGGAGTCAGTGCTCTGCTCTGCTCTTGCTCCTGCGTGCAGTTTCATTTCCCTGTGCTGTAGTCTTGCTCTCCCAAATGGAGCAACCTCAGGTCTGTTCGTATCCAGACCTTGAAGAAACTTAGACTTTCAAAACCCAGCAGGCTCTCTTTGAATCCCTGGATAGGAACTTAACGCGATTTTTGACATTTTCTAACCACAGTCATACACTAATGCTCCCGACTCTTCTGAAAATCAGCCTATGCAGGTTGTGGTACGTGCTCTGAAACTCTGGGGTACCTGCAAGTGCTAATGGATATTAGCTGCACTGAATGGTTCAGTTCTTGGTTTTCCAAAATTGATACCACCTTCTTCTGTGTTGACTTATGTTTTGTTCCAAAGTACAAAATCTTCAAAGCACCAAAGCATGGCTTTTGTTGTAATTCCTAGTGGCAGTGTAAAAATTGACTGCTCAGTGTTCTCCTAACTTTACTGAAGACCTGAAAGAAACATCAATAAATTGCAGTTCTGGGTTGGAGTAGTGTTAAGACAGAGGGGAAAACTTTGTTAATTAACTTGTACAGTTTGTTTGGGGGTAGTGATGCAGATAACAGGTCATGCTATTCTCTCGTAAGTCCCTAAGCAGATATCTTGCAGGCAAGCAAAAATATTTAGCTGCTTTGTTAGTACAATCCTTACCCTGCCTGTGTGTCATTGCCTCCTCTTGCACCTTGCAGGGGCTTGTAAGGTCCCTACAAAGCATGTATTTGTGCTGCTTGAAAAAACAATGCTAATTTTACCATTGCTAGAGCAAAGGGTGACCTGGAAGTTTCCAAATGCTCCCAGAAATGCAGAAAGCTGTTTTTCGTAAAGGTGGTGAAATGGTAAATAGAGGCAAAGGTTTTACCGTTGCTTGTTGGACAAAGGGTTAGGGAACGCTTTACTTTGCTTATCTCCTTATGTTACAGGAGTGGTAAGAATGCTGTGAAGACAGAACCACAGAAACTGAAGCTGGAGTTTTGTGTGTGTACCTTGGTATGAATCATAAAAGCCTCGCATCGTACCTGCTCAGCAAGAAAGGAGTCCTGACTGTGCTGAGGGATACAGCAAGAAGGTAGTTTTCGAGAATATTTTTCTTCTCAAAGTACAATTTTGTCATTACTAGTTTGCTTTGCAATTTCTCACTAAAAATTTCAGAAACTCCTACTTTTGTGCTTTTCTATTTTCCAGCTTTGTTTCTCTCATTGGGAATGAGTAAAGCTTTGTGAAAGCAGCTTCACTTGAGGTTTTGTTAGTTAAAAACAAATGAGGGAAACCTGCCACTTCCCAGTGTGGAAAACATCAAAAGCTAATTTCTGCATCAGCTTAAAATCACCCCATTCTCCCTCTCAGAGATGTTTCCTGAGAAAGGGAGCAACCAACCCGCTCTGCAACTGAGCTACCATTGATCAGAAGTAACAACACCATCAGCAATTTTTGCAGTCCAAGGGATGGAAAAATCCTAAGCTTCTGATTCCTCAGGTGACCCAGCAAGAACGTGGGTCTACTTGAATCTGCAGGACTGGTGATGGGAGTGGAAGCAGAAGGGTTTCATACCCTCCTTGCTGTAAAGAGAGCACTTTGCTCTAGAGGCAAGTGTGTGGGAGGAGACACAAGTTGGGAAAGTTTTACTGTTAGCATTGATCTTCCTCCTTTGGAGTTGCGTTTTAAGGAAAGGAAGCGGGAGAGGTTGCACGCAGGTATTGCCCTCGAGCTTTACCCTACGTTCAGTAACTCTCTGGTTCAGCCCCAGCCCCACTCTCATGCTAGCCATCCAACCCATGTTCCCTTGTCTTGTACCCAGACTTTGCTAGTCTGTACAAATCTGAGGTTTCCACCTTGATCCTCGGTAACTCGGTATTGCTACATAACGTACTGCAGACCCAGTAGCGGCCTTGCTAGCTGGGAGCAGCCCAGCGTGTGTGGCTGTACCAAAAGCTACGTGGCTCTTCTCCCTTTGCTCAGAGGCCAAGTGCTCTAACACTGAGTACTAACCCGCTATGCAGTGGGACAAGTGAAGTGCTTGCAAGCAAACGCAGCCTTGGGCTTTTCGCTTAGCCTCGTGCCCCATGCAGTCTGGTTCTACCAAAAAAGTGTCTTCTGAAATTAAAACAAGCCTGCGATGAATTTAATGTGATTCCTCAGTTTCATCTCGTAACAAACCAACTTCATCATGATAGTAAAAGAGAGGAGCTGCTGGCAATTAAATTGGCTTAGTTTCTAGACAGAGTATTTAATGAACAATTGGTATGAGCATACTGCCCGATACTATGTCTTCATATTAGATGATAAAATTATTTGCTGCCAAAAGCTTTCTGAATGTGGGAAGCTAGAAGATATCTTTAAGCCTAAAGATGTTATTTAAGGATTCATAAAAGAATATTGGAAAACCGCTGCATAACCTATTGCGAACTGCACTTTCCTTTTAAAAAGGAGAAGTCTTGTTATTTGGGAGACCAAGTATTCCTTTTTCTGTTTAAAAATTAAACAGGGCTTTTCCACAGTGGTTTAGAGAGGCTTCCGGTTTCAGATGTCCGTGCTGAAGCATATCAAATATTTTAGTTCACAGTCAGAAAGGGGCTATGAGCCTCCAGCTCCAACATCTGCTCAAGAGTGAGTAGAACAAAGAAAACATAATGGATGTGAACAATATGAGGGAGATAGTATTCTTCTTTTTCTGAACAGGATTTTTTTGTACCATGGTCACCACAGTAACATTTGAACACTTCCTGTAGTAAATTAAATAATGGCACTAACATCTGTATTCTCTTATCTACTTCTAGATTGTAAAGAATTCATCTGGCTTGTACGAGTGGCTATTTTTGCTACTAAGGACACACGGTAAAGTTGTTGCATGTTGTATTATCGGCATTCAGGTCTCTTCAAAATGCCCTTTACCTGGATGTTTGCTTTTGATAGAGTTGTTCGGCATTGCGGCGATAAGCGTGGAGCGAACGCAAATTGGAGTTCAGAAAACGGGCAGAGCCGGGGAGGCTCCCTGAGCATATCTGCTTGCCTCAGCCTCCGACTTTCACCTGCGTGGCATTTTTATAACGTGAACCGCTGATTACTGTAACGCGGCTGCAGAACAGATTACGCTGGAGGTTCTCATAAGCACCGAGCCTCATGGGCAGCTAAGCGGGAAGGAGAGGACAAATGTGTGCCAGGAAGCACCTTATTCTCTAACAGGTTGCCCACACTTGTTAGCTGCAAGCAGGGGGCAAAAAAAAGCTTTGAAAAGGGAAGAAATGTTACTGTGTTGTCACTGACAGCTGTTCCCTTCTAACTTAAAAGAAGTCTAATGACCCCCCCCAACATGGGTAATAATTTCAGTGGTCTACTGAAATATGTCAATAGGCCAGGAAGACAGAGCAGACCCAATTTACCGTTGTTTGTGTGCTATTGAAGAGTTAGAAGTTTACAATGATATTCTTGATTTTTTTTTTCCTCCTGTTTGTTTTATTTTCAGTCCCTTGGGAGAGAATTCAATGACCTGTATCCACAGCATGTGTAATAATTTATCATATTTGCGTTCTTGGGTCCGTCTGGATAAATATTCAAGGAAGCCTAGCCAAGGCAGCGGGACACTTTTCTTGTCCGCAAGGGATTCTTTGGTGTCTAGAGAGGATGCGTCATGGGTTAAAAATGAGGCCTTCTTTCTGAAGCATTTGGATGGTGTTTGTTACGTAGACTCTGTGACTTGCTTTTGAATGAGCATGAAAATTAATCTTCTTAAGAGGATATATAGATTAGGGGAAGCTTGAGAGATTATTATATCCTCTCTGAAAACATATCAAATGAATAGAGCTCAATATTACTCATAACCATACGTTTCTATCTAGCTTTAGCATAATATATCTGCAGAGCTACTTAAAAAAAAATCTATTACTTCATTAGTGAAGAGCATTTGCAAGTTTACTGTAATGCTTCAAATCGTCACTTTTGGCTACGGTTAAAGGTACAAATTATGCACTTGTATTTCTGACTAAGGCAGCTGAATATATTGCGAATGAAGTCTGTTGTATTAATGAGTCTTTGAGCAAAGCTGCTGTTTAAAGGCCCTCACCGCACAAACAAGCCGTGGACGGGAAAGGCAGGATGTGTCTGCTCAGTTGCTAATGAGGGAAGAGCAGCTCCTTGACTTTATGGGTGAACAGTGGCTTTCTCTGGGGTTATGTTAACTGGGGTTATAAACCCCAGGATAAATGGACAGATTTATGCCTCTAACTATGAGAAATAACAGGAATAGCCATCTTTATTTAATTTCTGTCTTCTTGTTGCCACTTCTTGTGTGTTGTCAAAGCAGCATCCATAGAAAGCACTGAATTAAGAGCTACGCAAAAGGTATTCAATAAAAGTTGAGTGTTTTGGATTGCCCCACTTGTTCTCACTACCTAACTAAAATATTAATTAGCATCTTCAATTTTGACTTCATCTAGTAATTAAGGGTTTGTGTATCTAGGAATCTGCAATTATTGAGAAAGCAACCTTTTGAATCCTTTAGGACTTGTTTTCCTTTTTAAAATCATAAACAATTTTGGTGTTGACCTACATGACATCAGGTTTTTAACCTAAATTGTTACATAGGCTACTAATAATAGGCTACTCAAAAATAAATTAGTAACCCATCAGCAAAAAATGCATTAAAAGCAACATTATTTCCCATAATGTTAATAAGCGCTTTTTCATGTGATTTATTTTTGCAACAATTACTGTAAAGTCTCCTGGAAGATGTATTTCTGTGTAGTTAATATAATATACATGTATGCAATTTTCAATTTTAGTGCCTATTGATTGCTTCATTTTTCATCTGTATTAGGCTATTCTTGTAACTTCCTCTGGGCTTCCAGAAATGGCAGACATCAAGGGAAAATTGTAATGGCTAGTCCTATGGGAAATGCAAAAAGCTAAATAGATCAGAGTCTAAGGGAAAGAACTGAGTTCAAGTGCACTTGCGTCATGAGAATTTAAACTGCCTTCCAACCTTTTAGAGATCTGAAAGTATTTTATTGAAGTAATTTTACTTTTATGTATTTTACAGGGAGAGATGAATTCTAATTGCAAATGGAGGCCTTGCGCATGTAAGAGAAGTGTGTGTCCGTTCTGTTCTGTCTGGCAGTCTGTAAGGTCAAAAGGTAAAGATTACTATTGCTCAGTATCAGCTGTATCATTTGAAAACTTAAATTCATGTTCTAGGTAGCTCAGGGAACTTGCACCATGACCAAGGACTAGTTCCCAAAATTCAGATTTGTTACCTAAAACGCCCAGAGATCTAAGGCACACTAGTATTAACGTATAGGAGAAGGCAAATTCATATGCATCCAGTACATGTAAGCTTAGAAACAGTTATTTTAGTTTAAAAAAAATAAAAAAGTGCAGACAGTTGCGGTCTAGATCCTTGTAATTAGTCGGCTCTTATCTGCTTTTACCTCTTGCTGCTTCCCCACGGTGGCATGCTCCCAGGGACAGGTTCTGTTTTCAGTTCAGTTGATGCAAAGTTAATTTGGACTCTCAGACATGACTTTATCTTTACAGCTCTGTGTAAGGTAATTAAATATCTTTCTTCTTATTAATATATCATCAGTGCCGCAGTATGTATCTGTTTATAATATAGTCTGAGATAATGTAGTTAATTTATGTCATGATGACAGTGGTAGCTATGGCTTTTTGCTGTTTCAATGATAACTTGCATTTTTACAGTCACTCGACACTTTGGCTATGATTGCAGAGGGCAAGAGTGACGTTAGGATGAAGGAGCTGACCTCTGGTCCTTTAAGATCACGTTGGCCTGCTGAGATTGAAGATTTGGATCATGGACACGGGTGAGATCACTCACAGACCAAACTTTTGCACAGCTCCAGACAAGTGTCAGGCCTACACCAGGTCACTAGTACGATCTGTATTTAGTGGGGGTAGAAGTGTTAGACTGGATGATTTGTTCAAACTATTTCAGGAAGGGCCAAAACTTAGATGAATGAAATTAGGAAAGAGAAATCCAATCTGTCCAGGTCCATCTCTACATATCTTTTTTTTTTTTTTTTTTTAAAAAAGACCTTCAGTTTTGTCAGAGAAAGTGGTACCATCAGAATCGATAACTTGGTCCAGCTGTGATGGCTATAAGGTATTTTGGTTTTGTTTTTTGTTTTGTTTTGCTTTTTCCAGAGGAACCCATAAATGAGTTCTCATCAGATGCCCAATTAATCTCTTTGGTGGGATTTGCTTATCTAACTTCACCCTTCTTGGAAAATCCTGGTAGCGGTAGGCTTTCTGTAGTGAATAATTCTGCAGGCGACATGGAGAAGGTGTTGTGGCTTTTTCACTTAAGACATTTGTTTTCTCAGTGTACATAGCAAAATGTTTTAACGCGGCGTTTCCTGCAAACAGTTATTTGGAGGTTATATTTATGCCCTTCCGGAAAGGTCGGCTTCAAAACTCACTTGAAAGATTAAAGATGGGGTCAAAAATCAAATATTAAACAAACAGTATAAAAGACAGAAGTTCAGCTCGCTCTCCTTTGAATTCCCTTAAAACTCTTGGGTGAGCACTGTCTTGTGCTTGTGATTTGGTACTGTTCACTCTTGCTACCTGTGCTATAGCTTCTTCCACTGGCCCTTGAAATTCAGGTAGATCTTCCAAGCCTGCTAGCTCCCACTGACTTGAAAATAAAAGACTTCTAGCACTGAAAATTTCCCACTGAAAAGAAAAACGATAACCTTCTTTTATTGTGGCTGTATCTTCTGTGAAAGTGCCTTTGCTACCTTGATCATCCGTTGGCCCTACAGACTCTCTAGCAAGCTACTGCTTATGACATATTTGATACAGGATTTGTTATTAGATGTTAAAACATGGGAGTTCCTCATAGTACTTTTGCCCTGTTTTGTGCTGCCTCTACACTCAGCCTGCTAGTGTAGTACGTGACTCTTTATTTGTACGACTTCAGCTTCTTGAAGCCTCCCTACAGTGTCTTTCCGTAATCTGTCACCTGCAAGGATCTTGCTCTTTCTGACTGTACTTCTGACATTCATGGGGGTTTTCTGGAGGTAGTTCAAGTTGTTCCCAGTTTCAGAAAGGGATTCTGGGCTCTTTGGTGTTCCAGGATGGATAATGAATGCAACACACAGCGATCCCTGTGAGAAGGCTGATCCATATGAACCGAGATGAGGACTAGGCCCTCGATGTTGGCCAGGGCCGAGTCAAGAATTGCTTTTCCTGTGGGTTCCCTAATTAAACTGCTCTGTGAAGTAGTTATTAACGGTACAGAAAAATAAGCTTTGGCATTATGCCTGGGTATGACATTTAGTTGATGTACATGGGGGTATCTGATTTTCCCATTAGAGCTGCATTTTTTGCCAGTAAGTTTTCTCCAGTCTCCCTCTGCATATCAAAATCATGGCTGCTGCCAGCAAGAGGCAATTGATAATAAAAATCTGTTGGGTTATTTCTCATTTTAAGGCCTGGAAGATGTTATTACTAAGCATACGTGCAAGAGTTCATTTGTGTTGAGAACAGGCAGATGGGACAAGTGGCTGTCTAGCTGTTTTTATTATACAATATCTGCATTATGGTGCTGCATGTATATAAAATATCTCCTTTGAATTCATAACTTGCTGCACCCAAAAACCTCTTTTGCTCATACAGGCACATGCATGTAAGATCAAGTTTATATAAAATACTAGTGGTCTTCAGGATAAGAGGTCTTATCAGGTGGGATGGGGGAGGATGAGGTGTTACAGAGCACACTGTACATACCAGCCTTGACACCCTGATCAAACCTATTGGGAAATCCCTGCTCCTTGAGCTGGCTGCGCCGCACGTGTGATGGAGCTGGCTACCAGCCCTTCTTGCTCACTGACTCTTTTAAAAAATGCTTTCCACTCCTGCTTCAGGAGGATGCCAGTTCCTGCTGTACCAACCTTGCTTTTGTCCTCTGAACTCTCATCTGCTTCCTACCTTTGGGTAAGCTCAAGGAGTTTCATGATTTGATTTACTTTGTAGTTTTTAAGCAAGCATCTCCTGTAGTAGCACACACATGTCCAGTCCTATATTTTTGTTGGCTCTGATAGAAATAGAGTGAATTTCTGCTCTGGAGAGGATAAGCTCAGGAGACCTGAGGATGAGAATATTGAATTACTGCTCTTTATTGCTTGATATAACTTGTTTAGCTTTTCATTCGCTTCCTCAAAGGTGGCTACAGCTAATAATGGTAAGTTTGGCTATTTTTCTGAAGCAGCTAAAGATATGAAAGCTTTGTATGGCATATGTGTAATCTTGCTAGCCTGTTCTGTGGCAGTATCTTTTGTGAGGTACTTTGTGCTAAAGGAAAGTAGTTATTTTTGCCAAAGAATTAATATGAAGGACAAACTTGTCAAGTCAATTTGTTGAGATAAAACTGGAGCGTTTTAGAGATGCATTTGAAAGGAGGACTAAAGAAGAGAGCAAGAAACAGAAAATTAAGTAGGCAAGCTGTCCCCTCTGAGCTGACAGTGCTCTCGGAGTGCCGAGACTTTCTTCTATCTTATGGGAAGCATTATAAGGACACAGATTCAGGCAAAAAGCAGAGCAGTTCAAAGATCATCCGTCTCTTGCAGTAATAATAATTTCTTAGCTTTTATCTCACTGTGAATCTAAAAGCACTTATAAAGGAATTGGTATAATTTTCCCCATTAGCCTGTGGTCAGCTAATAGCTAGACTGGAAATTGAACTTGAGTGCTGCGTTGTCAGTCTGAGTCACACTGGTACCACGGGGTCTTTGCTCAGAAAAGGGGATTTTCGACTAGCAAAGAGCAGATATGGCAATGACCTGTACTGGCTTGGCATACTGCTGTAACTCTCCTTCTGTTCCTGGGATTGCAGTCGGTTCGATATGAGATACGCAAGGCATGCACCGAACCGAAGGCAGGCTGCACTCATTGCCCTGCGCAGCAAAAACGCAAGAGAAGACATCAGGGTTAGAATTCGTGCTGGAGCTTGTGAGTCCAGTTTGCCCCCTCTTTGGGATGAGAAAGGTAGATCTCGTGTGACTGGATTTTCTTGCAGCCATTCGGCTTGCCTTGGGTATCAAGCAAGGCTGTTAAATGGTTTCCTAAATGTTATAGCTTTGCAATGGGGCTGAGTGAAAAATTCAATTTTTTTAATCTCCTGAATCTGTTGTTATCAGATGAGTTTCTGTATACATCCAAAACTTATTGAGAACACTCTCAAAACAGACCCTCAGCAGCTAAAGTTGTACTCCTATGTGTCTGAAGAGTAGGCTGGCTGTTTTTAAAGAAATAAAATACAACTGTCAGAAGCTAGTTTAATACAAGTGGTTTCAATACATGAGATAGTCAATCTGTAGTCATTGCAACATTATCTAGTTCTCGCCTCCTAGATCAAGCTACTTATATTTAAGTAAAGCTATTTTAGAATCCCCAAAAAGACGTTATCAGTGGACTCAGGCAAGTCCAAATGCTTGTTAGAATATTGCAATAAATGTAGAGATGTAGGTATTCTGTTATTACCCAAGAGGCAGATAAAACCTTACCCTAGGTATTTGCAGTAACCCAAACATGCATCATATCTGGTTTCATTTTGTATCTTATTATTCCGGTTGACAACAAGAGTCAGATGTATCAGATATGCTTAATGTGGAAGAGTGTCAGCAGTATCAATTTTCTCTGCTTTTGTTTCCTGCACTGCTAATACACTTACCTGGTGATCTGATTTCTCCTGGCCACACTTTCTTGGGTACTCTTTTCCTACTTCTATTTCTCTTGTTTTGTGCAACTTGCTGTGTATAATATACAGATAGATGCCCTTACTTGGTTCTTCCAGGAGGAAAAAGAAACTACAGTAATAAATGAAGTCAGGCTAGCTGGAATGAAGGTTGAAATAATGTTGCAGAGAATATCATGTCTGTGTGTGTAGGTTACTTTGTGGTAGATCTGTGTTTATTTTAGAAGTGTCTTAACATCAAAAAAAATTATATATGCACTAACAATTTTTGTACAGCAAATGGCAAGGTAACGTTTTGTGACTTTCAGGGAAGATCAGGAGAGAAGCACCTCTTCTATGCAGAAAATGGTTCAAAATTAAAAATAATTTATACCATTCTTCATCAGGAATAATAGTTAAGATCAAAATATTCCAATGCTTTTAAGAAGAAAACTTGTGATTTGAAATGGTGCACTGAAATTCTCCTTCTACAGTCTGTGTGAGAGCCTTAATTACCAGGTTATGGATTATTTGAGGGTTAGTGTATCAGAATCTCTTTGCTAGAATTTATTCTGCTTTGTGCATTTCAGGTTGGGGAGTTTGAATCAAATCTCCCATGCAGGTGAGTGGGCACGCTCGTTAGTGGTCTATCAAATAACTCCCTCGAGTCTGAGATTTTGCAGTGGCAGTGTGGAAGGGATGCACAAAGATAACTTCTGCCAAGGTTGAGGAATAATTGTTGCAACAACAGAGATGTCAGCTGGTGGCTTGACCAGGATTTTAACCATACTCTTCCATGGTTGTGTTCTGAGGTCTTGTTCAGGAAGCTTTTGCAGGGAGTTGTATTTGGAAGGTCAATTCAAGATAATAGCCAGAACACGAATCTGGGAAAGGATGGCATAGGGAGAGGTTGAGGGAGAGTTTCAGTGGTGGAAATGGGCCTTTCAATTTGAGTTTTTTACATAGCAAATGTCGTAAGGAAATGGTGGATAAGTCAAGACTAGTTTTTGTAGAAGGATGCTAGTCAGGAATATAGAGCAGATCTTGGTATAAGGCTGTGGAAGGGACTGACAATCATATCTACAAAAAGAAGAAAGAGAAATTGTTAGTGCGGACAAGCTGGAAATTGTGGAAAGCCGTGGGAAGCAGTGAGGAGGTGTCCTGAAAGGGGATGATGAGAGACTGTGCGTGCATGTTTTTCATGATAAGGACTATCAGTTCAGCTCTTCTGACTGGGAAAGTTGAGCCGAGGCTGCAGACAATAAAGCAAGGAGGGCAAGAGCTCTCCAAGTGTGTGCATACAACTGAAGTGCTTTCAGCAGCCTTGCCTGAGCAGCACTTCTGCACAGAAAAACCTTCAGGGATGCAACCACCAATCTGATCACTCATGGTTCTTGAAATGAATCAACAGTAAAAGAGATCTCCCCCCAACCTTTTCCCTCCCCCTTCTTTACACTACTGGAACTGGTTTTAAGTAACTGAATGTCATGATGAATACAGAGACTGAATTATTTTGAGGGCCAAGCTATCTGTTTTTTAATGGATGGGGGAATAAGGAGTTCAGGAAAGAGCTTTCTTTTATGCTGGTTTATAGCTAAGCAAAACTGAACCTTCACATAAGGAAAAGGAACTAGAGAAGTCTTAGCTCTATTACTCCGTTTGAAAGCCCATTTTTCATGTTGTTTAAACCTCTGCAGAGCAAACCTTATATATGACACTTGCTGTTACAGATGGTGTGGATTGGCTTCTAAAAACTCTGGTATGAATCATTACCCCTATGTAATACACCATGGGCCAGCCATGCATAGTATTCTTGAAAGGATAAACCCAGCTGGCTCACATTAGCAGGAACCAACATTTATTTCAGTCTGCTATTGAGTGATAGTCCCTTCAGTGTTGTTCTCATTGACAAGTCCACTTTCCAAAGCCCCCCCAGATGCTGCTGAATGTCATCAGGAGCAGTGATTCTTCACACTGTCGCTCTTGCAACCATCTCAAACTTATCCCCTACTTTCCAAGGGCAGAACTGTTTTCTTAATCATCTAGCAAGAATGTATCAAATGAATTGCTATGATAAAATAAAGTGGGGAAACTCTTCCTGTTTGTTCTGGAGAAAGCTTCGTTCAAGTTATGGAATAGGGTAAGTGAGAAGGAGTATCTTGGTGCCTGGTGCGTGTTGTTTTTTTTTTTTTTTTTTTTTCTTCTTCCTAAACAGCTGAGGAAAGTACCTAAACAAGAATGCAGACTTTCAGCTCTTGAGAATTAGATACTGGAATGACTCAGGGACCTGTGGGTCAAGAGGCAAACCTGGTGAACTTACACACGTAACATACTGTCCCAGTGCTATGTTGTAATTTCACCAGTCCTAAAATGTGACCTGTGCATCGGGCAAAGAGAACCAAAGGACATGTACAGTGACAGCAAAGAGGAAAACAAACTTGGGAGGGGGGAGGAGTAAACCTGTCTAGGCAGTGAAGAATTACCAAAAACAAAAAAACAAAAAAAAACCTGAGATGTGAAATTCTTTTTGAAGGATTTTTGACTTAGAAGTTTGAAGGTAAAGAACTAATCCAATGCCCTTTGCTATGAGTAAGGCCTGAGGACTACAGGACAATATGTACTGTAAAACAACTGTGTATCTTTGTTGATATTCCTGTAAGGAATTTAGTGAAATTAAGGTCTGCTTCTGTATTATTGTAGTCAGTGGGCAGTATGGCATTGCTTTTGTGGGGAATGAGCCGCGGGCTGAATTTGACCCGGCAGGATATCTAAGACACCATCTGACTGAGAGCTTGCAAATAATCTTATTGCATCTTCCAGTGTGGCTCCAAGGTTTGACTAAACTTGTTCCCAAAGATTAAGAGGTTTCTATGGAGAAACTGCAAGCTTGAGGAAAAAAAAAATTTAGAGTAAGACTGAGAAATAACTCTTAAAAGGGAATTTCACTCTTCAAGCAAGAAAACTTATCTTACTATTACCTACAGATTCAAGACAGGTACCTGTGAACATTTCCTTTGATTTGCCTACTGAGCTGTTGAACACAGGCCTTGCCTTGGTTTGAGCATAAAAGCATTCAAATGGCCCTCCCTAGCATATGTAAAATTATCTTAGTTTATCGAGTTTGCTGTTGTTTTTCCGTTCTATTGTCTGGATTTTTGTGGTCATTACTGAGTACCCTGTGTTTCATTGACTCTTAATTGATTCTCATATTCTATGAATGTGTTTGGATTTTGTTCTGCACGGAGAAGTCTTGGCTGTTGCATTTCAAACATATCCTGGCTAGAGCCTTTGGACATGTAAACAAGACAAGGAGACAGGCCACAAAAGAGAAACCACAGAAAGCTGACTTGCAGTGGGAAAGTGCAGGGAGGATCTCAGCCCAGGAACAGTGTAAACCCTCTCCTAGAGAGAGAGAGAGAGAGGAGCAGGGTTGCAGCGGTTATTGCAAATTCTGGGCTCCCTCCTGCACACAGGAGAGCTGCAGCGGCACCGAACAGGCAGGACGACGATTTTATCCTCCTTCCCTTTTGACCTTCAAGCTCTTTGCTGGAAGACCAACACCTCCAAGAGCTCCTGTCCATAAAGCTTAAGTCCTCTCAGAGGAACAAAAACCCTATGCAGTGTAAGTGTTCATTATACAAAGGACAGCATCAATTGCTTTGAGCAGGAACCGTAGGGTGCCAACTGGCGGCATTGTTCAGCTGATCGGACAAGGACAACTGTGCACACCGCTGCTCTAGCCGGAGCTGTTGTGGGCAGGTTTGTGATAATGTGCAAAAAGCCTCTTGAGCTTGGCGGCAGGGGGTTGCGCGTCTCCATGTCAAAAGCGAATGTGTTGCTTAAACGAATGCTACTTGATACACTTGGCTGTGCTTCTCTAAAAAGTATTTACAGGATTGCACCCAAAATAAATTGCATTCTGATTACTTCATCACTGTGAGGTTATTGTAATTGAGAAGATGGTCAGAGAAGGCTAGCTAAGGAATTAACGGGAGCCTGGAGGATTTGATTAATGAGGAAAATTGCTAGAAGGTGCTGGGGGTGACAGTAGGAGGGGTGGAAAATAATCCACTATAAACACTTGAAGAGCAGAAGTGTGGAGGGGGATTATTTAAGAGAGGAAACAAGGTGAAGCTGGAGAGGTATGAAATAAATTCGGGGAAGGTGAAAGTTCCTGACAGTGAGATGTTTCGGGCTGTGGACACATTATCTCAAAGGAACACTTGACCGAGAATGTGTCTTAAAACTAAATTGTACTGAGGAGGAAAAATATCCTGTAGAGGACAATCCTTTATGGTAAGGGAGGTAAAGATTAGAACTGGCTGTTCTGACATTCATGGCAGAGACTAAGTACTGATGACCATGACCAGCTTTCTAATGTTTAAAAGCCAAGGCATCATGTAGGCATGCAAATAGGAATGAGTTATTCAAGCATCCTAATGCACAGACCTTGTAGAAGGGAAAAACTGGTGAAAGTCGAGACATTTCTCAAAAAAAGAATCTTATGGTCAGTACGACTTCTAATGTCATGTAGGATGAATGAAATGTACCTTTGTTGCACTAGAAAATGGATTTTTAATTGTTTACTAGATCGCTGTGGTTGTGTTTTACACCTATTCCAGTTGCTCCAGAGTGGTGTGGCTCTTGAGGATCTGCGAGAAGTCCCAAAACCATGTTGTGGGAGGAAACCTCTGGTTTTGCTGCAGGGTAGGACTTAACCACACCAAATACAACCCTTTGCTGCCTGCTCAGCACACTTAATAGAAAGCATCTCTTTAAAATGACTCGAACAACTTCATAATGCAAATCATTAGGTTTGCAGAGCAAATGTACCAAAGTTTTATGACGTGCAGAAGTACATAACTTCTCTGAAGGTGTATCCATCCGCGGCCAGGGAATGGCTTCCTTCTGTCTGGGTGCTTACCAGCAGCTCTGGTAACTGGCCAGCTCCTGTTTGGCCAAGCAGAGGCTCTCACGCTCTCTTGAAGAGCCACATCACTACCCTTCCCTCCTTCAGCCATCTCCTTTCACTTAATTCCATGGTACCAGGCAGCATGAAGTAGAATGCATATGCTCAGGTCTCTGCGATACACCTTTGTATGTAATGCAGCTTCTTAGGGGTCCAAAATGCTCTGCAGGAACACATCCCTGTAGATATCTATAGCTATCTTTGGTGTGTAGTATGAAGTCAATATTGTCAGCAAGAAAGATTATGTGCAACATGCTTAATGATGTGTTAGTTAGGGTAACATCCTATTTGTGTTAATGTGTAGTTAACTATAACCTAATAAAGGTACAAAATGCATGAAATCAGTTACCTACAGATTTAAGAAATGTACATGCGCAGAAATTGTTTTATCTATTAATCTGTTGAATACGGGCTTTGCATTAGTTTGGACCTAGAAGCATTCAGTTGACTCTGATATGACAATGAATTTCATGGTCTTTTTTTCTTGCCTCTGTATGGTAAGTCAATTTAAAAATACTTGGATCCCAGTTAGAAAATTCACTTCAGTTAGGACAACTTCAAATTATAAGGTATATTGAAAATTATCATTTGTCTTCTAACTGCTTATTAGTGTTTAAAATCTACATTTCAAGATCACTTTCAGGTACACAGAGGATTTTAATTCTTAATCAAATATATTTTTCTTGTTTTGGTTAATTTGTAACTTGAGAGGATATGTGGAAAGTCTTTTATTCAAAAAAGAGCTTCTTAGTATGTGATCAAGCCATAGGTTTTTTCTTTTTCTTTTTTTTTTTTCTTTTTTGACATGGGGAAAAATAGTATCAACTTTTTTGCAAATACAAAATACTGAGAGCTCTGTCTATAAATGTTAATCAAATTAGATCTGGTAAGAATAAAACCTTTCCACCTCTGTCTAGCTGGGAACCAGATTTCCATAATGCTTTTTTTATTTTGTAAAAGCTGTTGCTGAACTTCCTATAACCTTGGGACTGTAAATAGAGGCAACCACAAAGCATTCAAAAAAAGGAAAAAAAACCCAACCAAACATTTCTTTTGGTTAGAATTTTTTTTTTTGTGCCAGCCACAGACCTTATGTACATTCCTTAACTTCACTGACAAAACAAGCATAAATGAGTCAGTAAATTATCTGGATATCTGCCCTATGAGTAAGTAATGTATGATGGGTTGCTAATGCAACTGCAGTGAACTGATTGCGTTGCTGACTAATTAGCCTCTTATCTCTCACGTGCTGTGAACTAGCAGAGCTTGGTCAGTTTGGTCTGCTGGAGCTTTTATTCCTGCTGAAAAGCTGGTTGGGGAGCCCAGGGGCTGGAGGAGAGCCCAGTCTGGGAGGAAAAAATGGACACAGGCCTTGGGAAGGAGCCCCTGGGTTTCTCCATGCATTGGTGCTCATCTCATCAGAGCCTCACTAACGCACATCCTGCTTCTAGCATAACGTTGTGCAAGTTTCCTTCAACTGTCTTAGCAGAAATGTTTCAGGTTGTGTTTCGCTAGATAGATTTTAATCAAATTTTTTAAAGTTTAATCTCTCAGTATTTGCTCATTGAAAGTAACAGTTGCAGCTGTAGCTGGCTGAGGCAGAAGCCTGTGCTATGAGCTCACTCTGGAAACCAGAATTAGTAACCGATCAAAGTGGTAAAGTTATGATCTGACCTATGGTTGTGTCACCAAGCTTTTCAAGGGAAGTGCACTGAAGTGTGCTCATAAATGCTCAACATCGAATGAGATGGATGCAATAAAGAGTGGTGTTCAGGGACAGGAGGAATGAAGAGTAACAGATATGCCACACCGTGCAATTCGCTGTACTTGGCAAGAAAAATATGGGCATCTAAAAGGTATGTGTATTGGTGAGGTCAAGAGGATATACCATGCTTGGGATGATCCAAGAGTTTATGGCCAATGGAGCTCTACCGGGTGAGCTCCTCTGCTGTTGCAGTGATCTAGTTCAAGTTCTGACAGACCTACAGATAGAAAAGGGTTTTTTAAATTATTTTTATTGTTTAGAAACCAAGTGGGTTATTTGGGCCTTCTTCTTGGCCGCTAGCTGTGTACTCTAAGAACAGCTTTGGGTAGATCTTCTTTAAACTTTAAACACTCTTGGGCCTAGCTGAGACTGAGGAACCCTGCAGCTGTGGATGTTGTCTCCTGTTACAGCTGCTGGCAATGAAGTCTGAAGGGATTCAGAGAAAAATCCCACTGGGACCTTGCAACATCTTATGAAAACCAGGCTATAAAGTGACTTCAGTATTTGACAAAAAGTCCCTGGGCACAGCAGAGTTGTCATGGATACTCCCACTCCAGGATATTGCTATAAATCCTGTCCTTCATTACATTTATAAAATCTTCAGCACTTCTAAATCAGCTCTCAGTGCCATTAGAAAGCTATATCAAAGGAGAAGGTATGGTGCTGTAAGAATACTTTTTTTGTCTCCTTAGGCATGGTGAGGGTCCTGGTGTTCAAAGAACTCCCATGGTGACAACGAGCCATCACTTGAGCATCACTAGGACACCCTTAATGTAAATAAAGGTAAAATTTGTCATGGGCTGACTGGAGATTGTTAACTGGTATAGGTACACAACTGCCTTTTTCTGTTTAAAGTGTTCTCTATTCCCTTGATTGGGCTGAGCTATTTTGGATGTGTGACATTGGTTGATGAACACAGGCTTGCAACCTCAGAGCTGTTTTGTGTATTTTAGAAGTTGATGCAGAGGCCAAGATGAAAGGTTAGTTTGTTTATTTGTTTAATTGTAAGGATGTGGGGAGAAATTTTCTGCATGTTGAAGTTGCAAGCCAGAGGGCATAAGGAGAGCTGAAAGTAAGAGCCCTTATTAACCTGCCTTGACTTGGGAGTGGGTCTATATTTAGTAGCCTGGCAGACCACTTTATTTCCCTGCTAATTGCCTATTACTGCAAAAGTTTTGTACACGTTCCTGTAGAATTAATTTAAGCTGTACAGCAATATCCCAGGAAGAAGCTAGGTGAACAGAAGTTGGGTCTTGAAAGGCATCTGCTTTCATGTTTCCTGAAATGTTCCTCCTAGGAGCTGGCAGCAGCAGCAATACCTGGATTATTGCTCTTACAAGCAGATTTAAGGGAAATGGATGTCTTTCAAAAAAACTTGGGTTTCAGACTGGGTCCTAGTAGGAATCTTCGAGTTGACTCTCCAATTAAGTAAGCAGTGAAGTGTGCCAGCATTCCTGTGTCATCCCCTTTTAACATTATAAACACCGAGTTGCAGCTTCCGAGAACATGATGTGACATCTCATTGGCTTGAGTGAGGCAGATAGTGGATAGCTGGTTATGGTCTGACTGACAAACAAGTGTGTGCAAATAATATTGCCTTTTGGTTGTAGCTAGTATGGACATTTGTGAATGAAGGTGTTCACTTCCAGACTCTGTCTGCAGTGAAGAAATGTAGTCTTACTTGTTGGCTGCTATGATGGACCTATCTGGTTGCATGTGACCCCTTCTATTCTGTCCTTCCGATCTCAGCACGTGGAAGTGAATCCAGAGACGTGTCCGTATAGAAAAGACAAAGAACAAGTACTGTCTCCTCCTGAGCTGTGCTTCATGGTCTTGCCTAGGGCCTGCTAAAGATGAGAAGAAATTTTCCTGTTGCCTTCACTGAATTAGGCCCTTACTCTGTATACACAATGCATTTTCACGAGAGCTCTCCACCTCCTCTGGCTTTCTCCTGCTTTCCAGCTATGGTGTTGGTGATTGTATTTTACGCTGGCATCAAATCCTGCACTACTTTGTTTCACCTTTGGCACAGACTATTTTGCCAGTGTCTCTCTCATGTAAGGATAAGCAACAGTACAATATTAGTGAGAAATAGATGGGGAGGAAACCCTGCTTTATGCTGTAGTCTGTCAAAAAAATGTTCTCTTGGCAGTTTTTGAACTCTAGATACAGGAATGAATAAAGGAAGATAGCATTTCTTTTGGTCAATGATTGAATTGAGCTTGCATGTACCCTTTTTCTTTTTTTGTGTGGCTGAGGTGTACTAAATTGCATCAAAGAATGAATCTGTATCATAAAATTAAAAATAATGAATTTATGTAGGTGCTTATAGAAAATGGCCTGGTATTATTCAGAATGGTAGTAATAAAGACTCCAAGTTACACATCATACAAGGAGATACGACAGACCTATAAAAAGAGGTAGAATTGGAAGGTGCTCTGCTATAAGCCCTCTTTAATGTTTGGGGAGCCCACTGAGGTTGTTAGCCATAGAACAATGTTTGCAAAAAGAGATCAGCTTTTAGAGGTTTTGGTGCAGATGCTGGCATTCTCCATGGCAATGAACCTGTGTAAGGATGCAATACCCTTTTGTAAAGCAAGAGGAAGCTTTATCAAAGCAAGTTGTATAAATAGTTTTGTGGCCTGAGTCTTTGATGGGTTACTGAATTTATTCTTGAACATCCAGGAGGGACTGGAAAGCTGTCCTCACGGTAGGGTTGAAAAAGTGATTATGGTAGATCTACACTTCAATGGATCTCCAGTCATTAGCTTCAGCCTCAGGTATACTAACCTTTCAAGGAGAATAAATCAAAAATGCTCGAAAGTTTTAGATATGCTGAAGGCAACACCCACCTTTTGCATAGCAAAAACATCAAAAGGGAAAAGAGGGCTTGTTAATAATGAAGTTTGGAAACTTGAGAAATTATAGAGGTCACTTCATATCCCACTGGCCCTTGAGCAAAACTGTTTCAAGGCGCTTTAGTTCTTTGACCTTCTTTGTACATATTTGAAAGCCACAGCTTTTTACCTAAAGCGTTCTGAAGAAGATTAAACAGCTTTTTAACATCTGCTGATTTCACAGTGTGTAGAAAGAGCTATCAGTTTTGGTTGCTTTAAGATGGATGAGTTTTTCTTGATTTGGAAAAGGTGTTTAAACATATTTTGTTTTATGTTTGTGTGTTCTATTACACTCTGAAAATGGGGGAGGGAAAACAGCTTGCTTTAATATGGTGACTTTCATTGGAAAGTAAATAAATGCTTTAAAAACAAAGCAAGCCCTATTAGAGGTCAGTTCCCTTGCGGGGATAAATAGCAGCATCTGTTTAGCAGCAGGCAGCAACTCTACATAATGACATAATATAGAAGCATATCAATGCAAATGAAAAACCAGGAAAAAATTAGAGGATAAAAATGTGGAATAACTGAGCTGGAAGCGCAACTGATCTTTAAGAACCTTGTGAATGAAGGGCTTTTAGTAAATACTCCTTGCTTTTCTTATTTTATATGACGGTACCTTGCCTGAGGCTTTGTGTTAATTGGAGAGGACTCTCCTATTCCGGACGGAGCTACTCAGGCTGGAGAGGCCTCCCAGCACGTCGGGATTTGGTTTAAGTTAACACAATTGCAACACAGAACTGGGGAATTTGTCAGCACGCAGAGAGCCATCCTTAAGTAATGGGACCATGGCACTGGAGAAAGGTGCTAGTCATCTCACCAGGAGGTTTGGAGGCCTCTACTGAAACCCCCTGCACCTGAAGGAAGATCCTTGTGACGTTCCTGGGTGTCTTGCCCAAAGCAGAGCTTCTGATAGCACGGCAGCATCGGCTTTGTGGTACAGCTTTGACTGATGCCAGTGGCAGCTTCCTGCGCTCGGGAGGCTCTCATTCTGAGCGCCAATCCAAGTGCTAATCCAAAACTGCTCCGCTTGTAAACCCCCCAGGGATCATCTCATGGGACAGAAGAGCAGCAGGCATCGGAGGGGAGATGGTGGCGCTTGCAGTATACTCTTGTGCTGCTAATGAGAACCAGCATTGCAGCGCTGTGATTCCTTGGCTTTTACATAAATTCCTGATTAGGGTGCGTAACCTAAAAATACAAGCCTTCTGCTTGGAATAGCCTCACCATGAGATAGGGGGAAACTCGTCTGGAAAAATAAATGTGGATTTTTGAACTGCAGATGAGGAGACAATTGCTGAGTCTTTCTTATCCATTTTTTTCCTTGGCTTTAATAAAAGATTGAGCTGAGGACAGAACTCAGATTTGGCCTGAGGTTTCTGGAGTTCACATTTTGCTGTTGCCTGGTACCCATTGCCTTGCATCGAGTTAATTAGCCTGTGCTGAGGATCAATCTCTTTTCATGTTCTCTACCTGCGTGCTTTCCTTGGAGGTTACCTCTGCTGGGATTAAGAGATTGCCTCCTGGTGAGGTTATTCAGATGAGCAGTATAAAACTAGAGCTGAGCAGAGCTTGTCTGATGTCTGATAAAAGCATGCTGTAAATTAAGGCAGTGATTCTCTGGACAAGTTATATGCTTGTATAAGATGCATCTGGGGAGGAGCAGGAGGCTGAGGTGTCTGTGCACAGACACCCCAAAATCCCACAGCTTTGGGGGACAGAAGGTTTCACATGTCACCCAGACGGGACTTCACATTCAGGTTTGAACTTCTTGGAGTATGCAGCATATCAGAGTTTAGTGTGCTTTGTCCCAGGGATAAAAGCCTTAAATCTAAGGCCTTTATAGCTCAGCCTATTTGCTCAGTTCTCCACTACTCTCTCGGTAAGGATGTTGGTTGAGGAAATCAGTTTTGCTCCCATAGGAGCTGTGGTACACTGCCAGTTTGTAAATACACAGATGCCATCATTAAAAAAAAAAAAAAAAAAAAATTTTCTAAGCTGTGATGTCTGAAACATTGTTTTGTATTCTAAAAATGTCTTGCTTTGATATTGAAGGCTTAGATCTTGCAAAAGCTAATACATGTGACTTAATTTTTTGCAGGTAAAGAAAATTGTAAAATTCTAATGGCAGCTATTGTTAGCATATTTACAGGGAAAAATTACATAAAGCCTACTCCAGAAAATACAGCATAAAGTTTATAATAAGAGGATGTTAGTCATGGTATAACAAACTTCAGGATGGGGGGACAGGAATATAACCTACCCTTTATAACCTTAAACTAGCCTTTATAAGTGCACATCTCCTTTTGCTTCAGCTCTTAGCTTGAGCATCCCAGATGATTTGAATTCTTATGTCGAGCTGGAGGAGAGCGAAGCTGCCAGATATTTTAATGTAGCTTTATATTTGTCACATGAGGTGTTTGGCTCGGAGAAATTGATTTCACAGCTTTGTCTTACGCAAAAATGGAAAAACTTGCAGCACGCTAAGTGCCGCAAATAGGCTCCAATTATTTCATGCCTGAATCCTCTCTGAGATTACAGCGCAGCAACAGCCTTCGCAGTGCTCTCCCTCAACCCCAGCGGCAGGTTGGGCTCTTGGTGCGGGAGGTGGCATCTCACGGGGCTTGGGACCTAATCCCCCTGCATTTCTGCTCCCTTCTCACGGAGGAGGACGTCGCTGCTGAGGTGCTTCTGGCACTGCCGTGTTGAATTCCCGTGTTCACCTTGTTCTTCTTTGAACTGTGGATAAAAGATACGATTTGCACTAATCTCCAAGAACTGATTCCAAATCCCAGTTTTGAGAGATAAAAAAAACGAGGACAGATGAATCTACGAGAAACTGCGGGGCAAGAAGGCTCTGGAGGAATGATAAATTTAACCAACACCAGCCCTTTATCTTGATGCCATCGCCGCTTCCATTGGGGTGAAAAGGTCCCCGCTGCAGCTTTGAAATCAAGTTGGCTTCTCTGCGCTCTTTCCAAGCTGCAGGCAGATGCGGTATTGCAGAAGCTCCCATGCACAGCCGCTGCCAAGCTCATGCAGGCTAGTGTCTACTGCGGCTGTGTTGGTGCTTTCTGCTCTGCCGACGCTGCTGCGCTCTGTCCGGCGGCGAGGCTGTTTGTCCCTAGCTGCTAGGGATTGCTGTCCTGCTCTCCTCTCCCTCACGCTGCCTTAAAAAGCTTAAATACTTTGGGTTGTTGCATTGCAAGGGGCCTTGCTGTTTCCTCCCCCTCCACCGCAAGCCAGGTAAACAGGCAAACCGATACTCCCATGGCAAACGCATTTAATAGTTTATTTTTGGGATCCTCATCAGGAAAGGGGCGAGGGGGGGAAGAGGAGGAGAAACAACAGCATCTTTCCATGCCTCATATTTTTAGAAGCCATAAATAATGCAAGAGAACTTTCCTACAAAGTATTTGCTTTGTGAAAACTTGGCATTCTTACTCCACCTTGTCATCCATGTTCAGTCTCTTGTTTCTTTTTGCGTTTACTATGGCTTTCCTTTCCCTGGTAGTTCCCTAAGCCTGTCAGTGAATAGCCCTTTATTCGATGTATGCCTAATAAAGGTGCCTTGGTGATTAAAAAGAAAAAGCTTTGGGATTTGGTTATTCAAATCATTGCCTTGTCCCTGTGGAGTATCTCTGCAACTGAGACAGGTAAAATTTCTCCGGCTTGATTGGGAGATAAAGCGCCTTGGAGAACAGTTTTGGTGAAGGGCGGGCAGGGAGGTCTGTGGCTCTGATGTGGGGCTGGACTCTCTTGCTGTTGCTGCTAGAGGACCCTTGGGAGACCTTGGCATATTATTTAGGAAAGAGTAGCTGTGATATTAAAGATGCCCACTTAGACCTGTCAAATTCATTAATGTTATGGGCACGATCCCATAATAAAAGTGGCTGTATAAGGTGGTTGTGCAGGTAATTAAACCTGATGAGCCAGGAGGAGGTCCTTCCCCATGCTGTGAAGAGCTCTGTGGCAGAAGGAAGCTACTTAAATTACTTAGAAATATGGGGGATTCATGGAGGGTTATGAGGGTACCGGCAGTTCAGAGCGGATGCTGTTCAGCAGACAGCACAGCAATGCTAGGTGTTTCATGGTATTACTGTTTTGGACTTTGGTGTTGCTCGAGTTTGTGTGCATCACGGAGAGCGCCAGGCAGGCAAAGCATGAAATCAAAACAGAAAGAAAAGGTTCATCCACCTCGGACAGATTAATACACGCCAGACAAGTACATACACGACCTGTGCAAAGGAGAGACAAGTGCTTGATAACGTCTGCATAGGGCTGCTCTTGTGCCGAGCTGCGAGGTGTCTCCCGGCGCAGGGGTCCAGGCTACCTGCGGGGCTGTCAGCCCGGCGGGCTCAGGGGTAGCGCGCTCCTCGGACCTCTCCGCTCTGGAAATAATGAAGATGCGCTGCATTTGCAAGCTCTCACTTCTTGCTCTTTATATATGACCGCCAAAGTCTGCTTCCGATGTGCTTAGACATTAATGGGTGCAGACTGACGAAAAGAGGAGGGGGTCAGGGGATCCTATAAATCAGCCCTTTCCCTGGGGTATCAGTTGACGTGTGCTCTGAAGAGCTGTGGTGTGATGTTACCGCACTTGCATGGCCTCCACTCAGATCAGGGCTGGGTCCTTAGTAGTGTAGCAGGGATGCGATATTTGGTCATTCGAACTGCTGTTCATCCTGAAGCAGATTGGCCTTGGCCTATTACTTCAGATTTAAAATATGACTATAAAATGCATGTAATTTCGGATACTAATACTGATATGCAATAGGCACTTTTTGACAGTGTTGTCAGTGCAGGTCTGTGTGGGTGGATCCATGAGCACGATTGTGTCACGTACAACTGAAGGAGTTGTTGCTGGACTTTCCTGTCTTGTCTGGGACTTCTGTGGCTTTCCTCAATTCATGGATGGATGTGGACATTTGGATGCAAACATCATTAGGGATTTTGGCAAGGACGCTGCTAGACAGCGTGATCAAGGTGAGTTATCACTACTTGTCCTGTGACCTCTGCACCATAGAGTCTAGGCCAAAGCAATAGCATGCTTTGGCAGATACACAAGCTTTTAACTGATTTACAGAAATAAATCCACTTAGCACAAATTCAAGGTCTTACTGTTTGCACTATGTATGCCTGTTGTAAGGGTATATAGCAAGCAACAGTCACAAAAGGTTCCTAATAATTTCATTGTCACTTATATTTACTGGAACATTCATCTGCTGCTGCTCCTCAAGAGTTCGCAATCACCTCCCTTCAAATACTAGCCAAAAATGTTTTCTGTATGCACAGACCACTTTCCTGTTGTTGTCGTTTGCCTCTAGACCTTTGATTTGAGATATACTCCATACCAACGTGTAACAGGATACTGCGTTACGTCCCTGGGTGAGCAGATGAGCCTGTGAGCTGCTGGATGAGGCACTGTCTGTTGAAGTACCGAGTCAAATTACAGGTAGAAAATGCAAGTCACTCGCGGGTTGAAATGTAGAGTACGCTCTTTAATAACCAAAGAATTGTGTGCACCTAGGATTTGGAAGAGGGGCAAAACTGCCAGTTTTAAACCCCTGTAATTATGTGACAGGTGCACTACAGGTACGTTGCATTTAATTTGGTTGTAGAGGACCAGTCTTTGCTACTGTTATCTACAATAGCTTAGTGCTTTGTGCTCTGTTCTTGGGGTACAAATGGGGTAAGTTCACAAGTAAAGTCCTACTCAGTGTAAATAAAGATGTCAAATAGTAGTCCTTAATAAGAATGCATATAATGGGTGGCAGATTCATGATTTCATCGTGTCCCTAAGCACCTTACATCTAGTATGCCGTAAAAGTGTTGTGTTTTATGGCTGTGGCTTTACCAAAGGTGAGATTTTACATTTCTCTGCCTCCAATATTCCCTTTGAACACGCTTTTCTCCACAGCTACATACCCAGCAAATGCAGAGCCCAGTAACATTTTCGTTTAAGGACCATATGGGAAATGTATGGGGAAAATACCTCTTTGGTTGAGCTGTCATTTATTAATGACACCTTATGAAATTCCTCATTTGTTTGTTTTTGCTTAGATGTTCTTGCTTTCCCTTGAAATTCCCCCGCTCTGCCCTCGGCAAGCTGATACCGTTGTTTGCTTGCTGGGGAAATGAAAAAGATATGTCTACCGAGGGTTAAACTTCAGTTAGAGGAATAAACAGCAAGAGCAAATGAGATCCCTAATAAGGCTCTTGCTTCTGTGAAAGTGTCCTTGATGATGCAGATGGAAGGTAGATCAGTATGGAAAACATGATCTAGATGTTCTTTCTAAGCAGAACGCTTTATATATATACACATAAATATATATGTAATGTTGTTCCAAGCATTGGCAGCTCTTTAAAGGAGCAACGCAAGCTCCTTATTTCAGAGAAATACCACATCAACAAGCTTTTTTGCCTCAGCATAGTCCCTGGTGATTAAAGCTACACCTACAGGAAAAGCTGAAAGCCTTGCTGCGAGCCTTCCTCCTCCCTGATGCAACCGAAAGACCATTCATTATCCCGCCCAAGGCAGACTATCAGAACAAATCCTTTCCAGACCCCGTTCCAAAAAAAGCGGTTTGAACCATGCTCTCGTTCAGCAGCACAATCAACTGTACACAAAAATGATTTAACGTTGCTGCATTGATTTCTGTGTAGGATACCCATGCTATACCTATATATAGTCTTCTCTCTGGCTTTCTGTGAGTGCTCAGTTGATTTGCTGCTTTAGAAATTTTGCAGGAAACTGCTTTGAATTATGAGTGTTTTTAATGTGAAGTCTAATTCTCAAGGGTTAATTGTAACTGATACATTATAGACTTGAAGAGTTTGAATGAATGCTTGTGCTTATACAGGATGAGTTAGAGAACTGTCATTTTTACAAGTAGATCTACCAAATTATTAGAGACCATAACACTTGAACAACCATTTATTAAATGTCAACTTACTAAACGGTTAACCCTTTATTGGCCGTTATACGTAGTGTGTTGACACTTACTTTGTTTCCTGGTTGAATGGTAGCCCAAATTAATGTTGTGATCATCACAGATCATTTATCGCACAAGCAGGAATGGTACTACATAAACTGCAAGACAACCCAAACATGGAACTGCACATGTTGATGATTACTCACATGACTCAGTTCAGTGGGGCACGGTATTGGATTTTAAATGTAGAGCTCAAATAGGTTTGAGTTATAAGCAGTTTGAGTTATAATTCTGGCCCTTTGCATAGGAATGAATTTTAACCCCACTGGATGATTAACAGGCTGTAGTGAGTGCCCTCAGAATCCTATTGCATTATTGAGACTATCCACACAAAACAAATTTATCTTTGCAAGCAATTCACAAACTAATGAAAGGGTTAAATACAGCGACTGTAGTGCTTTCTTACTGACTGAATCGTTCAATGCGGGTAACTGGTTTCCCCATCAGCATTTTAAAGCTTTAGTCCAAAGCCAGAACTTTTCTGGGATCCCAGTTTTCCTCGCACTGAATGGGTGCGGTAGGTTTTGTCTAAACGAATGGAGCCGTTGCCTTTGGTAGGACGGTCTGTAGGCTTGGAGCCAGGTGTGCGTAAGCATCAGGAGTCTCGGCTCTGCAAGTTTTCTGCATGTGAAGTCTTGAACCCAAAGGGCGTTCTGCATCCGCACAGCTCTGGACACCAGACCTTCCAACAGGTAGCAGCAACCTGCAAGTTTAAGACCTGAACTTCTTAATTTTAATTGTTTCAAAGAATGCTGTAGCTAGAACCCAAAATAATTCGTATGTGGCATCTCTATTAATCCTGAAAAGTGATAGCTCGTATACTTCTGTGGATTTGTTACCCTGTTGAATTTATCCTATTGCATAGTTTCTTGTGGTCCTGTCTGTGATGCATCCTTTATCTATAGTGAACACTACAGACAGCTTAGTAGCTAAACTGAGTGAATAGCTTTTAATTTATGCATATACGTTATTTCCAAAATGATCTACTCAGTTTTTACTTAATGTAAACTTGTACAAGAAGAAAAAAACTCTATCCACACGTTTTTCTCTTTAAAGTTACAGATGCCCAGTTTGAAAGCAAGTTTCCACTGCTTTGTCCCCAAAGCAGAGAAAATATGGAATATATGTGTGCTCAGAGCTATGCCCATTTTAAGTACACCATATGCATCTCGTTCTCTGAATGTCTTTTCTGCATGTGCATGCCTTTCTCTACTCCCAGCTGGTGCAGAAGAGGCCTTAAAGAGTCAGAGATGGAAATGGCTGCAAGAACGACAAAGAATCTTTCTTCTACCTTTGCCCCGTCTTGGTTTTTAAAGACTAGAACACTGAACAGGAGAAATATACATCCTATATTAGCTTCTTACATCATCATCTTATGCTGGTGAACCTATCCCAGAATAGTTGTGCAAGGTATTTCTGAATAGCCTAAACCTAATAGCTTTTTGGTCTGAATTGTGGAAAAGGGAGGATGTTTCCTGGTGAGAGCAAAGCAGTCTGCAAAGCTGCTGTAAGACTGTGTTCAGTCTCTCAGGGCTGTGGCTCTTGTTACTGCTTATTTACTAGACCTCTGTGGGTCATAACAACCTTTCGCTCTTTCCAGAACTCTCTTTCTCACCTCAAGTACTTCCTATTTGAAATATTTGTAATACTAGTGACAGCACCATTAGAATCAGCCAGCTCCATGCTGCATACGCTCCTGGTGAATGAAGGGATGCTGAAGGTATGATTTTTTTTTCTCACTGAAACCTGTTTTTGACAAAATTTTGGAATTCATCCACTCATCATATCTATCCATATCTCTAATTGATATAAAACAAACACCAAAGCCTCTGGTACAAATCAGAGGTGCACCCCTATGCTGATGAGTTTTATGCCCCAACGCTTGTAGGTGCAGGAACACAAGAGCAGCAATGCCCCAGGTAACTGCTCTGACACCTCCCTGCCTTATACAGCTCTGAGAGCATGTTTTTTCCAGGAGAAAAAGAAAATTGTTGCACATACTAGGTGTTTTCCAGAGAAATACCAAAAGTATTTTTTCTATGAGCATTATCCCTTCTGCAGAAAATGCACAGACACCATCCATGCCACAAATAAACCCACACTGGGCTGGTCTGCTGCTTGGTTTCATCAGGTCTTCAGGTTTCCAGCCCTGCCGCCTCTAACAGGGGATCTGAGCACACAGCTAGAAGCGAGAAACTCGCCTTGCTTTCTGCTCACGTCTTCTGGACCTTGGGGTTTTTGGGAGCTTCCCTGAAGCTGAAGCACAACCTCACACGAAATATTTGATATGAGGTATCCTCACCTTGTGAGGAGGTAACTCTTGCACTCTTCACCTGAATCATTTTTCTCTCTCCACATCATCTTTCCCAGAAAATTCACCCTCCTCCTCTTTTCCCTTCTGTTTCACAGCCTGCATCCGCTGGCAGGAGGAAAGGGCAAGACCAGACTTTTACGGAGGCCGTGTGAGTAACAAGTTAAGGCTTTGGCTTTGCACGGCAGAGTCTCGAGTCGTATTTCTGCCTTGCAGTCCACAAACGCTCGCTCTTCCTGGTGACGGCATCCCCCCTGGCCTGGCCATTCCCGTCACAAAGCCCTTCGGAAACGGCCAGGGCCTTTAGGATTAATAGGTGTGCTTTAGTGTTTCCATCTGCAAAATGGATATTGCTCATATCTGGAGGTTATGCTCAGTGCTGATGGTTCTAAAGCTCCTTAAAGATATGATGCCTTATAAAAATGCAAAGGCTATTTATAGCTTGCTATTTTTTGTATGTTTACTACCTTCCCCTGCTTTCTCGTGTAACAGAATGAATGATATTCTTCTTCCTGAAAAAGCATGTGGTGGTGTTCAACAACTTTTCAAATTTACTTAATGCTAGTTTTCATACAGAGATTTTGGAAACTATGTAAAATACACTTTAAATAGCAGGAAAAAATAAATATCAGAGCTCTTGCAGCTTCTTCCACCGGTTTTCTACATGAAGTTGCTGAACAATTTCAGTGTTTTATAGCCTGTTGCCCCAAATCAAATTCTGTGTTGCTTTTGGTTTAAGGGCTAATAGCTTTTTGAAATATATTAGTGCTTCTAGTGACAGATCCAAGATTAGCTGTTCATCTGTAGTTCGAAGTGGTATTCTATAATCCTGTGGCACAGTAAACTTTATGAGGAGTTTTACAAGCTTTCATGAGTGTGTTGTGCTTTAAAATGCTAAAAAAAATAGTTAAGGGCAGAAGAAAACAAAGCACAGCAGTGTCTCCGTCTGATGGTCCCCTGTTCTTTCAAGCGCGTTGTTAGCCAGCGAGGAATACTGACTATGCAATGTACAGTGAATAAGGAAGCAACCAAGCCAAAAGCTCTAAAGCAATGCAAAACTAGTTTACTAGAGGCGTATAGGCTTAATATCATTAACAGCAGGAATGGCATAACTCGTCCCTGAGCCTAAGTTGCTGCTAAGGCAGGAGGTTTTGAGCATGCACGAGATAGCGGTAGCACTGAGAGTGACAGCCACTGAGTCACCTTCACTGATCTTCACTTAGCGTGCTTTCTGAGGCAGCGTGAAAGCAAGACCTTCTGACTGCATTCATTGCTCTTCTTCAGTTCTCCGCGCGGGTGGTTAATGTAGGGCAAGAAAAAGGCAGAAGGCTTCTGTGGTGAGGGTGCTTGCTTGGGGCTGACAAAATGCGTGTGTGTCTTTGCTCCACCGCAAACTTTGGATGTGGCTTTGAGTGGTCCCTCACTCTCTTTATGCTTTATTTCTCCTTTCCCATGGAGAAAATGGGGAAACATCTAGGCACTGTGATAACATAGACCAGCAGAGAGATCAGGATAGGCTCAGCACAGGAAGAACTACTCCTTTAAAAATACTTCTGTCTGCAGTGGCCCACCTCGTAGATGGGGGTGTACTTTCCTTCAGGGGGTACGTTTCAGAGGCAAGGTCTAGGGCATAATTCTCTCTCTCTGCTTCCTTGAAGATGTCCTGTCTTTCATCCAAAACAATTGTTTTTGTTGGGAAGAAAATAGAAAATCTTTCTGGCCGTTCTTCTGAAATAAGAGCAGCAGTGTTCAAAGCTGAAAAACAATTGCTTCAAGGTATCTTGATAAGTATTTAGACGATGTGGGGAAATAAGGCAGTTTGTGAAGTATCAACTGGCAGAAGTCATGGCAACTGTTTTTTATCAGATACTACCTGCCCTGTGGAGATGTTTTCATCTAATCCCAAGCAGCAGTTGGAGCAGTGTTTCAGTGGAGCATGGATGGTCTGTGCTTCCTCAGTCCACCCTGGCTGCTCGTGGCAGAGAAGACAGGTAATTGCTCAAATCCTGCTTGCACAACTGTAGAGAAAACTGAAGCCTATTTTGGGCATCGGTTTTCATTTGATGGAACAAGTTATAGATTTTACTCAGCCTTGGAATCCACTTTTCTTTCCAAGCCCCTTTGCCCTGTGACCAGCCTGAGCTGAGCTGGCCAGGCTGTACCTAGCTGTCCTCCTCCCATGTTCTTGCAGCTGGAAAGCATGATACAAGATTTCAATAGGCCAGTCCTCTGGCTTGTATTGTCCTGAATCTCTTAGAATAGCTTCACATAGACATAAAACAAGATGAGGAGACAGCAGTTTGCCCTGCATGACTTCCCAGCTGAGAACAATTGGAATAAAAAGGAGACACCTGCCTGAGACGAGCTGCTGGAAGGAGTCTCCGTGCTGGGTTCTGCATGTCTGCTGACCACATCTCATGGACTAACTAAGGCCAGTGACTGGGAATATTTAGGCAGCATTACTGAGCAAAGGATTTTGGTGTGCTTGGCAAGGTTCCTTGAAAATAGGAAGGCAGCAGGAGAGAATGTGAGTACATGCAGTATTTGTGCAGGAGGATAGATCTACCAGAGATCTTTCATTTCACTTAGGCACCAGCTTTTCAGAACTGCTTAGCATGTTGGAATTTATGCTAAAGGTGGAGCTGCTTTGAAAATCTAGCCTTAGTTGAATGCCTGGAAATCTGACCCATGGCTATCCTGAAAATTCAGCTCCGGGTAGCTTGCCTGAGGGACACCTAATAGATCAGTAGCAGATCTGGAATAAAATCCAGTTTGGTTCTTCTCACGCTACCTGCTACCTTTCACTGAACCCCATGAGGAAACATGGCACGTTGTACTTATCCATGAGGTACTGCAGAAACATGCATTTTTTCCCCCTAAAACACAGTTAATATACAGGTTCCTCCATAAGACAACAAAAGGCTACATGACAAGTGGGGATTCAGTTGTTTAATTCAAAGTATAAACATATATATCTGTTTCTTGACCTACTTATGTTTCTAAATGTTAAGAGCTGCTTTGAAGTAATTTTTGCTGGGATGCAGACCTCTTGAAATTTTTATGAGAAGAGTCTTTAAAGTGTGTAACAAGGATATTCATAGCTATCAATGAGATTAAATTAGTATGATGCAGTACATTGGCATTTATTAAGTAGTCATTGCAATTTGCGGTATCTCTTTATTAGGCAGTTTAAATTTTTAAGGTTAAAATAGTGTATTACTTCCAGATGGTCAACCACCATTCATAATCACAGCAGGATAAAAGCTGCCCTAGCATAATTGTAGCACAGTTTAAGCACAAATGTAATGCAAGAGATATTTTAATTATCTAGAAAGGAATCGCATTAAGAAGGCTTGCAGAAGCATGTATTTGTGCACACTGGCTTTTAAAAGTCACAGTAATTTGGGGTTTTCTTTAAGAAGGCAATCTTTGCATTGTTGACATCTATGCATGGAAAGATCTGTTAGATAAGGAAGGAAAACCAGGTGTCAGTTTTCCTTTGATATCTGTGTCTGCACCGTGGCTGAGACTTGAGTGATCCATCCGTAGTGCAGCCTCCACCGCTCCTCGCTGCTGCCCTCTGCCTGGCTCTGGGGACTCCCAGCGCTTCTCTTACCTGCTGGGGCAGGATGCCTAGGGGAGAGCGATGCATCTTGCATGTTGGGGGTCCCTGGCTTCAGAAAAAGCTTTGGGTCTCTTCCTTGGCCGTAAGTCAAACACTTAATATAAGGGATAGGTTGATAAATAATTCTTGAGCATGAGCTGCAGTATCTAAGAAGTCCGCAGAGCCGGGCTTAATGAACATCAGAGAAGGGATACTCCATTTCTAGGATCGAATCTGTTGTAACAGAGGCCAAACTTCTCGAGGAAGCGGAATGAGGCTCCTAGGGAGAAAATTAAGCCTTGGAAGTTTTGATTATATCCAAGCAGACTGTCTTCTTATCTACAGCTCCTTTGCACTATCAGAACTTTGCTTCTGAAAGTCAGATGAAAGGAAACCTCAATGTTAATCTTAATGGGAACAGGGGTTCCCATTACAAATTGGCTTTAATGAGGTTGTTTGATTCCCCTGCTTTCCATTGGCACAGACATACTGCACTGCTGACAGATACTCTGATGAAAGGTCTGTCGGTTATGTGTGTCAGCCTTAGCTTCAGATTGATGTCTGAAGATGCTGTACTAAAGGCTCTTGGTTTGCTCCTGCCAGGGTTGTTTTTGTCATCTGGTGATTTCCCTGGGAATTTAGAGCCCATTTTTCAAAGACATTTAGGCATCTGTTGGTGTGCATGTGTAATGTGAAGAAATAATAGTATTCCCCAGCCTAAATGAGATTTTCTGAAGGACTATGAGATGAATAGATGCTGTAATAGTATGGTCCACATGGGTGTATCGCACAATACAGAGAAATAAGCAGGAAAAACAGCAAAACAAAAGAACAGTTAAGCTTTAAGCTATGTTCTTGCTTTTTTTTGCATGAGTTCTTTCATTTCTAAACTCAATCAAGGTTTGAAGCCCTTCTAGAAACTTTAGCTGATTGTGAAAGATACTTATTGACAGCAGTTGCACAGATCTCTTTTTGGATCCTTGACGGAGCTATAATGCAATCTCAAGCTAAAAGCACAATATGTTGCTTGTTTTTTGTTCCATTTCACTGATTTGTCAATTTGAGCTGTCCATGATCACAGCCTGAGTTTAAAAATTCATGAAATATGAATGGAGTAATTGTAATGTAGAATTAAGTATGTTTCCAAACTTTGAAGATTAAGCTGAAGAGAAAGTTACTTTTGTGTATTGGCTGCTGTGGAGAACAGACAAGGCACTGTTTACTCCAAAGGCCTGTTGAAGAGGGGAAGGTGTCACTGTTCACAGATGGGGAGTGGGACCGGGCGCAGGCTGGGTAGTCTCTCCCTGCCCGTGGACACGCGCCCCAGCTTGTGCAGGGTATGACAACGCCTTTGTCACCACCTCCGCTATTACCTGCTGCCAACCACTTGCGGCCTAAACTAATGTCAAGAGCCTGACCCACACCAAAGCTGCCTCATAAATCAAGTGAAAAGGGGAATTAATATCTACAGCTACATGCTGATCAGGCATGAGAAACCATGATGGGGGGCCTCCACTATTTAGTTCTCTAAATCCGAAGGATGGAAACCTTTGTCATAAGTTTTCATTAATTTCTTTTCCCTTCCCTTTTGAAAACCCAGTCAGCAGGTTGAGCCCAGAGGAGCGTGTCAGAGTGACATAGGTTCTGGCTACTGATAAGGACGTCAAGAAACCTAATCACAATAGACATGCGCCTTAGAAGCATATAAAATGTGACAATAACAACAGCTCTTTGGAGCTCCCTCTCAGCTGGTCTGGGACCCACCTTATTGCGTCCTGCACACTTGAGACCCTTGCCCGACGTGGAACAGGTCGTATTACCCCTGCTTGCTCTGTATGTAGTGTAGTGTGTTATTTTTACCCTGTTAAAGACGGAACTTGCTATATTGTTTAAACTCTCTTGCTTAAGGATACTGGTGTACTTAATAAATATCTGAAACCTGATAACCGCCTGGCTGTTTGGTCAGTGAAGCGTTAAAAGAAAAAAATACAAGTCACCCCGCTGGCCACGAGCTGCTCCCATAGCAGAGGAAAGCTTCAAGGCTGGAAATAGAGATTTGCTCCTTGATGTTAAATACATGCTTAAATTACTGTCACAAACGAGTCTAGGAAAAGCAGGCAGTGTACAATCAGCTTTCACATTAGCTTCTGAAGAAATCTTTTCTTGCAAGTGTTTACTCCGTTCACAAGATTGGGCCTCACACGATCAATAGTGAATTTAGTGACCCTTGCAAAGCCAGCACTACTGCATATTCCAGATGCAGCATGTGGATGACGGTTCTGCATGGCCAAAGGGCCCTGTACTTCAAGTCATTTTGGACCTGCAGTTTCTGAATTTTTGCCAGCAGGTGAGTGCCCACCGCGCACATCTTGCAGAAGTTTTCAGCATTTTGGAGCAGATTTCTGGGTGGGGAAAATGCCAGCATGAAAAGCAAGGACTCCGCAACCATTAGCTGACCTGATGGGGGAGGACTCTCGGTGGTGGCTTCAGATGTGAGAGAAACGGGACTAAAGCAAGATGATCAGGAAGTCTCAAAAGCCAAAGAGGAAAAAAAGAAAGCCTGGCAACTCCTGGGCACCACCTGAAGCCTGAGAAACCCAGCTGCACTGGGCTAATGCTCCAGCTAGAACTTGGATTTTTGAGGAGAAATCTCACTGCTTTAAATTGGATCCGTGTGTTTTTCTTCACACAGATCATGGTTCTCACATGGCAATTCAAAGTCACAAGCTAACATCTGCAGGTCAAGCAAACTTATTGTAAGAAGACCCAAAGGTCTGCTTTCTTACGCTGGTGTTACGCAGAAGTTTGCTGCTAGGTGCTGAGCACCCGTCGCAACACACCTGCTCGCTCCCGTGCCTGGAGGGCAGGTTGGAGAGGGCACCAGGGGCAGCACGGCTTTGCTCTGTGCCCTTGGAAAAACTGCCAACCAGGTCTCCACTAAGTCTGAAAGCAACTTTTCCTACCGAGTGGCAAAGACACCACGATCATAAAGAGAATCTGCCCCATACGCCTGGTGGCATTATATTGCCACGATATACTTTTAAAGTGATTGGGATGAAATAACCTCCAAAAACAAGTTATTTTTATATTTCTAATTCTTCTTGTAACTGGCAGCTGGTGTTCATTGTATTTTAAGGAGCAGAGCTTTTAGCTAAAGGATTGCTATGTCATTAATCAATCCACTGAATATTCATGTTTTAATGGATTTCTTCCCCCCCACAGAACTAGAGAAGTAATTATTTTGGCCAACACTTAGCATATGAGCTTTTGATAGAAACTCCCCCAGTATTATGTGAAAGCAGAATTTTTCCAGTGTATTACACATGCAAACTGACCTTCTCTCCACAATAATGATAAATACCCTTTTGTTGTTGTTCTTGTCCATTTGTAACAATATTTGATGTCCCTTTTGTAAGAAAGTAATGAAAATGGAAGAACGAGGAAAAAAGAAAAAGCTGCAGTGGAGGTTGACCTAGTCCTTGTCGAAACCATGATTTAAATGGTGGGGTCTGGACAACCTCTTTCCATTTAAGGCAAAATGCCATTTCGCATTGGTGTTTGAGTTTTCCTATGTCTCTTTTGGTGTTGTGAAGAACAAATGAAACGCGGGTTTGCGGCGTGCACGTGAGGCTGTTCTCACGACTTGTGTGCCACAAAGCCTAATCTTTCCTGGTCTCCTGGAGCTAATATAACATATCCTGTCGGCGTCCATTTTCAGTGGACTTTGTCATTATGGCTTTTTGTTATCCCAAGCATGTTCCTTTCTCCCATGTCACCTTAGGGGATGTATAAAAGCATTCAGCGGTAAATAATACTGCAAGTCTCGTGAAAGGTGTCATTAGGCTACTTGGGAATATGATAAAATTGGTCAAGTCTCTTGCAGAGCATACTGTGGTGCTGCTCAGGACAAACTAAAGGGCACACAATGATTGGTCCTAATTCTTTGGTTTTTGGACTCCAACAGTTTCCAAAAATCTTGATCATCAGCACAGAAAAGATTGGCCCTGGGAAGACCGAGCAAAACTGGATTAGCTTCCTCCAAGTAAGAGAAATTGGGGGAAAACTCTCACTGCTGGTAAGAGGCAATGGAAGGAGTCCTGCGAAGCATGAGATGTTGCAGCGTGGTGCAGGAGAGGTGGATGAGTTCGTGCGGTGCCCAAGAAAAAGGCTCATGCTGCTTCATCCTAGGAGTTTTGCAGAGGCAAAGGACTTGCCCGGCTGCACATCATCTGCTGGAGGCCAGCAGGAGAAAACCTCTCTCCTTTGTAAAGGAGATGTTTTGCAACTGGCTCGGCTGGACTTTCCAGGTAGTGGCAATTTGTGGTCAGCTAGCAGAACCTCAAAGTCGGTGATGGTCAATTATAACCTTTGTGTAAAGAAAAATCGCAACAGTAACAAACACCTGGGAAGGTTTTTGAAGTTAATTCTCCCAGATAGGACAGCAGGGCCGTGTGGCTAATTGCTGGATGTATGTGTCGTCTTAAATTATTTAGAGAGCACTCATGCTATTTCCCAAACAAAATTTATGTTTTTTTTCCTTTTTTTCCCTACAGCTTTCCGGACATGTTTGTTTTGTCCTGCCATGGTCTCCTCACCGGTACGATGCACTTTCAAGGCAGCCAGGTGTCTGTAACTGTCACAGCAATGTAAGGTAACCATAAGATGAGTTGTAGCTTTTTGGACATCTCCCTCAGGACGTGCTTTGTTTGGGGACTTAATTCTGCTCCTTTCTGTAGAAAAAAACAAAAAGGACAAAAATATTTCCTTTTCTTCTACAAGGAACCGATTCAAACCCTAGACTTCAGTCCCAGCTTGCACATTCATCTGTCCAAGGGAGCAAACTGGAAAAAAAACCAAACCAAAACAAAAACAAAACTTGAATGTAATCACTTCAGTCAAGCAAGTTATTTTACAAACCCTCTTGTAATCCCAGCCAGGGTTCCCTGCACTCCAGCAGGAGGGATTTTAGCAAGATCATAGTTCAAGTTTTTGGTTTTTTTTAATTAGAAATAAAGGATTTTCATTTTTTTTTTTTTTGCCTTAGAGCCATATTATGAAAGAGCTGTATGCCAAACTTTCTTAAATCTAGCCTTATACTACTAGGGTTTTATAATTAAAGCAGACCTTGCTATTGCTGTCTAATGCAACCTTGCTTGCTTCAGTGGCAGCAGTGTACAGTGAAGGACTTGCCAGAATAGGCCCTCTCTAACCAAGCCTGCTTTTAAATAAGCAGCAGGTGATTTCCTCTAGGCATGAATATTTCCATCTTCATAGCTGGAGGCCTCGTGGCTTCTCTTTTTGGTAAACAACTCTACAAGATTTTCTTTTTTTTTTTTTTAAATAGTGCTTTTATTGATAGAAAAACAAAAAACTCAGTTGACAGCTCTGGAAATTGAAATCTGTTTATCGCCATGGGGCTGAACCCCCCCCCCCAACAACTCCCCGAACTAGCAGGTGTAACGATAGACTTCCCTCACCTCCGGCAAAGGACTTTCATGGTTTTCAGGAAATTCAAAGGTAGTTTTAGCTTCATCTCAGCACAACCATTCAGGGTTTTACCTTTCCAGTGGAAAGCCTAGGAAACGTGAATGGAGATGATGCACCACGTTCTATCAGGGTTGACTACTCCCACTGTGCCTATTAACTCTTTCCTTTAGGATTGTAGCAGTTTTCTGTCATTTGTCAACCTGGATCTGAACACAGGAACAGTAAGAGATTTCAGGGACAACTAGTACAAATTTAAGCCTCCCAGTCCTTTGAAACAGTTTTAGGTTTGTTTCTGTGGCATTGATTTTTTTTCTTTTTTTAAATTGTGGCTGAAAGGTAAGAGGGGATACTCTTGCATCTTGAAAAGGTGCCTTGTATAAGGCCGTGACTCAACATTGCTCAAATTTCTAATCCTTTTTCATGTAATCCTTCTGAAAATCAGGGCTAAGCATGGCAAACCGATGCAGCTCGAAGCGTGTAGGTCTGCTGGCCTCCTTCAGCAGCAACCATCCTCTCGGCTGAGGGTATTCACTATTCTGGCATTAAAATTTTGGATTTCAATTCTAGTTTACAATATTTTATACTAAATCTGCTTATCCTGCTTGGAAGCCCCCCCTAATCTTGCCTCTGCTAGCTATCTAGATGACTATTTCTTTGACCTGACACTATTCCCGGGAGGCATATTTGGGGAGGGACGTGCAGGCCCAGCGGTTGCTCTGCTTGTGCTGAAATGCCGGGGTGACAGGAACCCCCCCCTTTCCAACCGAGGAGGCTCAAGTTTTCATCCAGGAGGATCCAGGAGCAAAGTTCATGGACAGACCATGCACCGGCCTCAAGGGCGGCTCAAATCATTCAGCACCGAAACTTTCTCTGAAACAGATCAGCAAATGTGGTTTTTTTCCAAATCTAAAATGACAGCAAGCCCCACATCACCGCTGCTGCCTTCCTGCACCGGCAGCGGCAGAAAAGCCTCGATGAGCCGGGGGTGGAGGGGGCGGGCAGGGGGGGGCGAGGGCCGCTCGCCCGCTCCAGCCCGGCCCCCGGCAGCGCGGTTCCCACGGCCCCGCCGCGGGCGCAAGGCAGGACCCGCGCAGAGCAGCTCCGCTCCGGCGGCCCCCCCCGCGCCGCCGACCTCCAGGCCGGGTTTTCCGTGCAGCCGGCAGCGGCGGGGCCGCTCTCCGCAGCCACGGGCCGGCGCGGGCGGGAGGGCCCGCGGGCGGAGCGCGCTGCCGGCGCGGAGCGGCGCGGAGCGGCGCGGGCGCAGCGCTTGCCGCAGTCTCGGGGCCCTGCGCGCCCGCGCCGCGGGGGGGCGGCGGCAGTTTCCAGCTCCGCCGGGGCGGCGACTTTTCCCGTTCGCGGTCTCTCTCGCCGCCGGTTCGCGCCCCCCCCCCGCCCCCCCGCAGCGCATGGGGGTCCCGGCTGCCCGCTGCGCGCGGGCGGAGGGCGCCGGCCGGCCGGGCGCGCGCTGAGGGGGGCGGGAGCCGCGCGCCGCTCCGCGCCCGCCCCCTGCGCCCGCGGCTCCGGCGCGGTGCGGCGAGACCGCGGGGCGCGGGGAGGCGGAGGCGCGCGGGGAGGGGCGGCGGCGGCGGCGGCGGCGGCGGCGGGGGGGGGGCGGGCCGCCCCCGGGCATGCCCCGCGCCCGCCGCGGAGCGACCCCGCGGCCCTGCGCGCAGCGGCGGCGGCCGCGCATGCAGGCGGCGGCGGCGGTGCCGCAGGGCTCCCCCGCGCCGGGGTCCCGCAGCCCCGCGGCGGCCGCGTAGCGGGGGCGGGGGGGGGGGGGCGCGTCCTGCGCGGGGCATGAAGTTGCTGCGCGGCCGCGGGAGCGGCGCGGCGGCCGGCGGCGGCGCGGAGCGGTAGCGGTAGCGGCGGCCCGGCCGGCGCGTCCCCGGCGGGCGGTTGGTTCTCGGCGGCGCCGCGCTGCCCGCTGCCGAGCGGCCGCGCCGGGAGGCTCCGTGCGCCCCGGGCGTGCGGAGCGGCGGCTCGCGTTGCCGCTCGGGGAAGTTTGATGGCTTCTTTGAGGAGGGTCAAAGTGCTGCTGGTGCTGAACCTGATCGCCGTGGCGGGCTTCGTGCTCTTCCTGGCCAAGTGCAGACCCATCGCCGTCAAGAGCGGAGACTCCTTCCACGAGATCCACCCCCGGGCAGAAGCGGCCAACTTGACCGCCCGCGGCGGCAGCTCCATCCAGGATGCGGTACTGAAGCGCCTCTCCCTCCTGGAGGACATCGTCTACAGGCAGCTAAATGGTAGGGCAGCTCTCGCGCTCGTTTTGCCTTTTGGGTGCGTGGGTTAAAGCGGGGGTGCGGTGCGGTTATTCCTTGAAGTTTGCGTGATGGAGCCTCCTGCCTTTGCCTGCATCCTGAGTCCTAGCGCAGCGACTCCATCCAGCACCTGCTCCCCGACTTCTCCGAGCGTTTCGGGGAGGCTCGGGAGCACCGTGCGCAGGATGGGGAGCGCGCGATAGCATCACGCCAGCCTTCAGCCTTGTGGTGCTGGTCAGGAAATCACGGCGTCGCGATTTCTCCCTCCGATGAGAGGGGAGCTCAGCGGGCGGACGCGGGGCCGGAGCGGCGCGCTGTGCATCGATTGAGGGGATGGCTTTGACCGCTGCACCCGTGCCTTTTCGGAAGGGAGTTTTCGACAGGCTGAAGTATGTTGCATTATTTAAGTGCAGAAGGTCAGAAAGCAAATGCACCTTCTGTAACGAGTTGAGCAAACAATTCAGTATTTGCTATGGCTCAGCCTTGACAGCTGCTAATTAAAACCTCAAGTAATGCCGCTCTTTATAGCGTAGCGAAGGGTTTTCTATTAAAATCTCACCAGGTTCAGTAGTTCTGAGATGTACAAAGGGAGTTTTAAAGATGCCGTGTGGGATAGAGAAACATGTTGCAAAGCTGTAAGAAATCTAGGTGAGACAACTAATTAAAATGCTGACTGTGGGAGCCAATTTTTTTTTTTTTAAATTGTTCCCCGTAGATTCACAACTGGGATTGTGATCTCGATCCAGAGCCCCATTTATAGCTTCCAATCTCTGTAGCCGTAAAGACTGCAAGTTTTAGCATTGCAAAATTAGTACATGTGATGCTTTTGGCAGTGTCGATGCGATTGCACCCTTAATTCTTGGATAGGAACCTTCTGCACGATTTGGTGCCGGGTTAAACTGCGAGCGTTGTGTCTGTGCACTGAGTCAGGACTATTGCCGAGACGGTGCTGTACCCAAGATGTGAGACAGCTACTGAAATGCAGCATATGTCACCCGGTGCGTGCTCTTCGGTTGTTGGTTGGTTGTCTTGGTCGGCACCTGTGTATAAACGGAGAAGCACTTAGCCAAGTGGGAAAGGGGATGTTTATATTGCTACTTTATCCACTTGCATGCAAACATGCCTATTAAAGTGTCTAGCACCTAATTTGAATTTGGTGTTACCCACCAAGAGACACTGAAACAGCATCGCAGGGCAGCAAACAAGGTGCAACAAAGGTGCAGATACCCTTGCACAAGGTGCAGCAAAGGAATAGCAAGGAATAACGTTAAAAGACATGAATGCTATGTGCAGTGCAGAGTCTGTAGGCTGCTGTGGGCATTTGGAGTACATTTGCAGAGTAGTGTAGGAGTCTGCTTAGTGCTGGAGAGTCCCAGTGCACGGTCCTGCACCTAAAGGTGGGGAGGGGAGAGGTGATAGATGTGTTGTCCATAGTAAAGGAATAGGAAGGAATAATGTAAAAAACCCCAAACAAACAAAAAACCCTTGTGCGTTACATACAATGTAGCTGTGAAACTCACTGCTGCTGGATATCGCTAGGGCAGAGGTTTTCAGGAAGAATTAGGCACTTATTAAAAAAGGGCAATAGCAGAAATTCGTGAAGGGAGCCCTCATACGAGGACCTGGCTTGGTATTGAACATGTAACGAAGATGCCATCTAGCATTCCAGCAAGCACAGAGAAGGAGCTGAAATTGTTACTTCTTGCCCTTCTCCTGAGAAGGGAGAGCTGCGGAGATGCGCGTGGGACTGGCCGCTTTGCTCGGCTCTGCCAGCTGTGCTGGGAGCCGGCTGGGGCTGCTCGCGGGCACGGCGCGGCACGGACACCTCGCCTCCCCGGCTGGACGTGCTGCTCGGTCTGGAGGCTGCCGTGGGCACGGGGGGACGTCTGCAGAGCAGCCTGGGGATCCCCTTCCCACCCAAGAGCACGGTCATGCACCTAAAGATGGGGGGGAGAGAGGTAATAGATATGTTGCCCGTGCCACAAATGTTTTCTTAGGGCAGGCAGAAAGCTGAGAACATCAACGCGACGACTTATCTGGCCTCTGCATACGAGGGCAATTTATAGCAACGCTGATGAGTCTGGCTGGGGGGGGGGGGGGGGGGGAAGCTCTGTTACGGCGGTTATATAACTTTGGATCGAGTATATATTTGGTACGTGTGATTTTTTAGAAAAGTACATATGTGCTCTGTTCTCTCAGTAATGTGCGCGCGCTGTGCTTCAGCAAGGCACGGGTTCAAGGGAAGATGTGGGGGCCAGATGAGCCCCCGTCACCACCCACTGATGCTAAAAGCACACTAAGATGGTCTGTAGGATGGAGAGCGTGGAGGAAGCTGGAATAGCTTCCTGGCGGGGGACTTTCTGGGCCCACATTGCAGTTCAGTCCTAGTCCCAGGCGCTTGAAGGAGAATACCTAAAGCTGAAATCCATGCTTGCTTGAGGTACGCAAATACTAGTTCACTGGTATGAGTTTTGATTTTTTTTTTTTTTTTTTATGCTAGGAAAGTTGCGTGCTGGTGAGAAACGGCCGACAAAACCCCCGTGTGCTCTTAGGCAAGCTCCCTGCAAAATGCAGCCGCTCAGAGAATTCCCTTTACGTTGCTTAAGGTAGTATTGTGTTTTAAATGTGACCTTTGCAGGTGCAACGCATCAGGACCTAGTGTCCTGCAGCACGTAGGGGCAAATCCTGCAGCTTGAGCCTGTGGGAGCATCGGGAGGTGTTTGGCCAAAGAGAGATGCTAAAGCCCAGGTTGGGGGCAATCAGCCACGGGCGGTTTTTTATTGCGTTCTAGGACGTGACTAGATCTGAGTGGGACTTGAAGCCATCTTTAGAAAAAAGTGTCTCTTTTGAAAAGATAAAGCATCAAATGAGCAACCTGATCATACTGTTTTTTTGTTTTTCGAACCCTGTAGCGTATCAGAAATACCAGCTCTCCCTGGTACGGCAACCCTGATTTTCTATTTACGTGCATTTATTTCTGCAAGCGTTGGCCACAGAAACAAGATGAACAGCATTATCTGCCTCGGGGCTGATGGAGGAACGATTCTACGGAATTGTTCCTTTGGAATGACGTTTTTCTGCAGTGCCATCGTGGAAATCGTACCAGGCCCCCTTCTTACTCCGCAGCCTAGATGCTCTTTGTGCAAGAAGAGCTGTCCCAGACGTGACCCTTGTCTCCTGTCCAAAATGATTCCTCACCTAGGTCGCCTCATCCTGCCTGCGATCAGGGTTTTGGCATCTGTGCACTGCAGTTTAATATAGCTCCAAACTGAGCTTTTGGTTTTTTTTTTGTTTTTCTGTTTTTCTGTTGCTTTTTTCCTGCTCTCAAATTGGATGACTCCCATATTTGCAAAGAAATACGGGGGTACTCTTGAAATGGACTGTTGAAATGGGGATTTTTGTATGCATGTACTTACCTGAAAATTTAGAGGATTTTTAATTTCTGCAGTAATTCTTATGGACGGAATTCTCTTGCTCTGAAAATGTTCAGAGCAAACTAACGAAGGGCTGAGAGGAACATGTGCCTTTTATTTCAGATACTAACTACAATTTGTCTTTTTTGTCCACATCTAATTTAATTTTTCCTGCAGTGACATTTACATAAGCAAAAATTGCCATCCGGACTATATCGAAATGTATGGAAATTCGCACAGATGAACTTTTCAGTTTGGGGCTGTGTTTGCAAAGAGAGGGTCTCTGTGTTTGTGCAGAAAAGGAAAATGAGTCAGTTAGTGAGAGGCTTGAGTGAATAAAGACGCAGAAGAGAGCATTCGGCTTCTGCTGCAACCATATGTTTCCTGTGCGGTGCTGGGCAAACGCCTCGATTTACCTAAACCTATCGCTCTGGGACTGGTGTGGGAAATGTATTAATGACCATGAAGTATTTGAGAAATTTGTGTGTGTTTGTAGGATCCCGAGACAGCAAAGGTGGGCCAAATGGTTTCCCATCGAAGGCTGATCTGTCCCCGGGTTAGTGGCATGCAGGATGAATGACGTGATTTGAGGAAAGCTGCAGCTTGCAGTGAGAAGTGACAGACAGAGATTTTGCTCACCGGAGACTCCTCTGCATGGGATGGGTCCGGTGTCTGTTGCGTGGTGAGAAGCTGCTCTGCTCCCCTCCTAGAAGCAGCAGCCTTGGGGGAATTGCCGGGGCGCTTTTGTTTTGCCTTGTTTCTTCTTTCATCACCTTCCGCATTACTCCCTATTCCACCTTCCTGCCTCTTCCCGAAGCCAGGTCTGCTGGATGCTTGGTGGGATGAAGAGACATGCGGCATTTGCTCCACAAGAGGAGCTGCTCGGTGCGTGCTCGTGGCGGTGCCCGCCCAAGGTGGGGGAAGCGCCGAGAAGCTGGCCAGGGTCTGGTCCTCCAGCGAGGTCCAGGCTGCTCCCTGCCAGCTGCCAAGGGTTTGAGAGGCTGCTGAGATGTGGAGAGCCCCATAACTGGTCTCTCTTATGTGGGCAGAGCTCTGATCTTGTGTGGTGGTGTTTGTCCCTGTTCTTTTGTCCAATCCTGCCCTTAAATGGGAAACGCCTTGTTCTAAACCCTGCTGGTCAAAAGCTATTTAAGTCAATATAGAAACAGTTTTGTAATTAAACAGTGGTGCCAGCCTGAGAATAAGACGTGCAGGAAGGAGAGTACCTTGAATAAGCCCTTGGTTTGGGTGTGGGGAAGCTGTCATCCCTATCTGCCGTTGCTAACAACCTGGAACAAATACAAGCGGATCAGTTAATTTGTTCCATTGCTCACTGGTGACTTAAGGAAGGTGTTTAGCCACCTTCCAGGTGTGCTGGGGCAAACACCTACGTGCCTGCTTGCAAACAGGTCGGAAACGCCGGGAGGTGGATGCATAGAGCTTGTCCCTTGATTTAGTTCCCTGACTTCTGGACTGTTCGTGCTGCTGATCTGACCTGTGTGTCGCTGCGTGTCCCGTCTACTGGCTTGGGGCCGTTGGAGATGCCTGTCAAGAAGAAGCACTGGTCCTAGAAAGACGTTAGTGTGGTTGAGTCTGGGTCTTGGGTTAAAACATTCAAGAAGTATGGAAGCTATAAACTCCCTACCCGGTGCTTTTTTGGCCAATGCACAGTAACAGCTGACTCTAGTGAGTGCTCAACTGCCTCGAAGCCAATGAGGCTGGGATGGTGTGGTATCTTTCTGAGCGGAGTGGAAAAAGCAGTGCTTTAGCCCCAAAATTCTTTGCTTCATGCTAAATACTCGTAAAAAGGCAGAAAACACTGGGAAATGACACTGCTGATTCCATGTGAAGCCCTTCATTTAATTTTTATTTTGTAAATACACCACTGATTAAGTACAGGATCAGAGAGAGGACAAGACATTTGCAAACTGTTGAGAACGTTTATGGGCAGCGCTAGAGCGGCTAGTGCTGAAGAACCTGGCCAAGAAATGGGTGAACAGAGAGGATTTTTCCCCGTATATGCTCAAGAAGTGCACAACCCCCCCCTGCCCCCCGGTACTATACCAAATATTAAAAGTTGAAGAGGAACTTTAAGTTCCTTGGCAGTCAGATAAGCGATGTTGGGGGTTTTTTTTAAACAAACTTGGATCCATGGTTTTGCACACGGACTTATTTGCACCTGCTGAGACATGAGCAAGTGCCTGCCAGGAGCCTCCCCGCACGCAGCCTGGGTTCTCCTCTGCTCTCCGGTTAGGAAATCAGCTTTATGGGGGCCGCGTGTGGACACCGAGGCAGATCCTGAGACAGCCTTTGGCACGGTCTGCCTGTCCCCCTTGTCGAATGGCGCTTAAGTGACTTAAAACACTTTAAAGATAGGTGGATTTACTTGCCGTAATAATCAGATAATGCTTATCTTCTCTAACACTTATGGTCTTCAAAGTACATTATAAACTTAGCTACCCAGTGAATATAAAAGTTATGTATGTAAATAAGGCAGTTTAGAAGCAGTTCCATCAATCCTTAAGTAGTATGTAATAGTGTGGCACCCACAGACTAGTTGTACTAAAATTTCCCTACAGGTAGGTAATATATAACTAAAACTCTAAGAAACTCTCTGTTGAAGATAGCTAAACGTAAAGAATTGAGAATAGAGAACTGCTTTTTGTAAGGCAGAAGGGCCCCAACTTTAATCACATTAATGAAATCAAATCAAAATAGCTCTTTATATGAAAACAGCCTTGCTGGGCGAAATCCTTTGATATAAGGAACAGTGATGTGGAGATAAAACAGGAAAGTGATACAGTGTGGTGGCTGTGACTACTGTATTAACTGATCGTTATCACACAGTATCTGAGATACTGTTTTCCCTGTCCACGCCACTACTGGGATGTTTTTGGAGCAGAAACTAGCTATATTATTATAGGAACTGGATAAAAATTGCAGCTTTAGTATTTATTATGTACCTAACAGATTTGGATGCCATGTTTCCCGTTAAGAATAATGCAAATTATCCAGATTTGGCACATATTTTTATAAGTTCTCAGCCTAAACTTACTAACTGCAGGAGAGTGGACTTCATAGCCTTTAGTAATTCCTTGAGACTCCTGAGAGCTGTTGTGTGTAAATTATTCATATGAGGAGCATGGACACGGGGGCTGATGCTGATCAAAGAAAGAATAAAATAAATACTTAGAGAAATAATAAAGTTAAAAGATGAGGCTTCAGACAGTCATTTCGGAAGCATCTGGGAGCTTAGAAGTTAACGTGGCATTTAGTTTACAACCAGGCTGACTAGGAACTGATAGATAATTTTTGTTTTCAATAGTTGTTTGACATCGTCATCCGAATAGTCACTGTCGTTGACAATGAATGAGTAATAAGGCACTAACACGTTTATCATGCAGAGATGCTACAGGGATCATGAGATGAAGCAGCAATGACTAGAAAACGGAGAGAACACGGGAATCTTATTCTTGCATATTAACTCACCTCTGCCTGAATGGAGCAGCAGAAGCTTAGATGGATGGTAGGATTTTCAATAGTACATTGGGTTTTGGCTACCAGATTATTCAGGTGGCTCATGTGAATTCCAGTATTACTCCAAAGCCTCAGTGCCGATCGGCAGTGAACCGCATATTGCGTCTCTAGTAAGAGACAGTTGGAATCGGAGACATTTGGCAAAACATGGGCATCTAGTGACAGTTGAGCACCCGAAGGCATCCCGCCTGGCCGCTCCGGAAGGGTACGGCTCTGCCGTAGGTGCCGTGTCACATCTGCCGGGCTCGCGCAACGCCTCGGATACCCCGGGGCCTTTCGAATGGCAGCAGATGTTGCTTAGGCACTGGCGTCCCGCGCTTGCTATCTTGGAGACCATCCCGTTTGATCAGGGAGGACAAATGGACAAAGCTGGCTTTAGACATATGCAGTCAATGTGCTTGGCTGTGGGCAGTACTTGTGGTCTGCTGTTGGCCACCATCTTCCCTGATTACTTCTCTCCTAGCAGAAATCACCTGTGTTTCTTAGGAGGAAATGTGTATATAGCCTGTGACCAGAGCTACCCGTTAGGAAGACAAAGCACGCAAGAAAACAGAAATGAGCCCTCTCCGATAATTAAAAAGGTTTTGCTCGTTTTGCAATTAATGTTGCTAATCTTTATATAAAACTGAACAATCTGGTCCAGATGTTACAGGGGCTGGCAGGCTGCCAGTTCACCGTTCCCACAGGCTCTCCTGAATCCCAGGGTAGGTGAAGACGTTCAATATGTTGAAATATTAAACTTAAAAAGGAGATTATTTTTTTTTGAACGGAGTTATAGCTCTGGTAAGAGCGTGACAAGAAAAGGGCACGCTTTCCCGGTTTTTGCTAGAATAGGTTAACTTATGTAGCAGTACTCAGATGCTTCTGAACCGATCCGCGCTCGCCAGACCACGAGACGTTGTCCCCTGGCACAGGAGCGAAGAGGACAGCGATCTCCCCACGCTTGCCGTGCCGCTGCCGCGTGTGCCGGGCTCAGAAACCAGCGCTGTAGAAGTGAAAAAATTGGTCCACCGTGGGACGTGTAAGATGTCCTTGCAGGAGTTTGCAAAGGGCTGGTCAAAGTGAATGCGTATGGTGTTGACCCTGCCATGACTCAACAGTGGTAACTGAACTCCAGTGTTGTATCCTAGCAGTAGGATACTATTTTTCCTAAACAGTTTGGTGCGTGGTAGCAACCGTATTTTATAGCCCTAAATCCCCGTGGTCAGATTTTGTCAAGGAAGTGTCAAATGCTTTACGTCTTATTGATACAACTGTAGCTAGTTCCGCCTATAAATCTAATGGCTATCGACCCATGTTCTGGCATTCACTGACGGTTATCTAAAAATAATGCGGTAGCGATGCGACGAGAGCCCTACGTAAAACGTGACGTTAGCGGGGAGCCTCGCTCTGCCGTCGCTGAGCCGTTACGTGCTGTACTTCTGATGCAGGCTCGTGGCTTTGATGCGTGTGTCTGTGGGGAGATGCAAAGTTATCTGGCAAGGAGAGCCAATTCCTTAAAATCAGGAGGGAGCTGGATTAAACCACAGTGTTTGCCTTTCCCTTTTTAAAAAATTGATGATCTGCACCTCTTGCTGTATAAAGAGTACCAGTTTCTATGATCCTGCCCTCTCTGGGATTCGCTCCTTGTGGTTCGCACTGATGCCTGATACCCGTAGACGGTGATGCTAAAGGGTATCTGCCATACTACAGCACTTGTTAAACCTTGCAGTGAGAAATACCTATAGCTTCACAGTATCTGGGATATGAAAGTAATATGATAACCCTTAGGAAATGGATTTTTTTAAATAGGGATCTTCCTAGGGTCTCTGACCTAGGATGCTGTAGAAGAACGCCAGTATTCCTGCTGATAGGGAAAATGAAAGATCTCTTGAAAGCAGGGCTGTGCCATACGCACTAACATGTGTGTCATACCGCCGCTTCTTAACGCGCACTTGGCATGCCTGCTTGCACCTGATGGCTTAATTTTAGCACAGCAAAATCAGCTGTGTGATGTGTCAGCATCTGACGCTGAGGAAGGAAGAGGACTCCTTGGTCCTCCTGCTGTATTATCCTCTGCTTGCTTGCGAATGGAAATCTCTTTCTTTCCTTCCCTTTGAAATACGATTGCCCGGCGCTGGCAGTTCTGTAAGGTCTAGTAGGAAAAGGCGCTGGCTGTGAACCCAGGAGACCTGTGCTCTGGGCCGTGCTGCGCTTCGGGACCTTGAGCATCCTTCATCTCTCTCTGACTCCGTTCCCCAGCGCTCGAAGGGGATGCCGGATTTCCTTTTCTCCCATCTCCTCTACGTCGCAGTAGGGTCTTTCAGAGCCTTTTTGTGTTTGTGGACATTGAGGCTTCAAATTGCTTTCGCTTGGAGTGTCTAAGGGCTGCTGAGATATAGCGAGCGGAGAACCAGTAAAAGAGAAAAACCTACAGGGAACTAAAGAGAGCAGCAGCTGAATTATTTTGGGTGTTTTCTCAACTTGCAGAGAGCATGACCAGATATGAGACTCAAGCACGGTCTCTTAGTTGACCGTTGGTAGAATTCATTTTACTTGTGTTTAATCTTCGTACGCTTGGGTAGTGTTTCAGTGTAACAGCCCTCCGTGGCTGCAAATGTCCTCAGAGCAGAAAGATGTAGTGAGAAGGTTAATTTTAAAATGAAACAATTAGAATTTCTTTCTGGGTCTTTGCCCACATTACACTTTAAATCATGAAAGCACTCGTGTTTGCGCCAAACTACTAGAATTTCTTCCAAAACGATTACTTGATCATACTCTCAAGACAAAAATATAAAACAAAGCAAAAAATAGAGAAAAGCCATTTAATGATATTTTGAAGCTTGCTTATATCCCATTACTGGGTTTAAAATAACTTTTGTTGACCTCCTGTATGTTTTTACTGTGTACCCTCTTTAGCGAAGTGAGATGGACTGCTGAATGTTTCAAATAGGTTGGAACATAAAAACCCTGTTCTGCTGAATTTTATTTCAGTTTTTCATACGTGAACTGACGAGACAATAATAACAGTAATAACCATTACATTTTTCTAACCCTGCAGTTACGGCTAGGGCCACGTCTTGCTTGACCTTTTGTAAACGCAGCCCAAACATCGTGATGCCTCAGTTCTTTTGCAGTAGTTACGCAGATAAAATCACTGGGAGGGACTGGTTGCACCACGGAGAGCGCTGGAGCACAGTTCACTAGGCTGGGTTTAGGTGTCAGTTCTTCCTCCAACTGTTTGGGATGATGGACAAATCACTCAGGTTAATATTGAAAGAATTATGCAAGTTAGGGATTCACCTTCCCGTATGTATGGCTGAGTGGATGTCTCACAGAAGAGGTTTGTGCGTGGAAACGGTATGAGGACAGAGAAAGTGTGGCAGGTTCTTCCCGGCGATGTGGAAATGTCTGGAGCTGGCAGCAGGGTTTGGGTGAGAAGGCAGCAAAGCGGTAGGAGCTCCCGCAGCTTTACTGGGGGCCACGAGGATTTGGGGGGCGGCTTCAACATTTGGTTTAAAACGAGGAAAATACCACCATGCATCAGTTCCTGAAGCGAGACTCCGTGGGACCCCAGTGGTAGGAGGGTGGGGGAGCCCCGAAGCCTCCTTTGGGAGAAGAAGAGCAGAAACGGGCATGTTTGGAGGGTGCATGCTGGCGGGGGGGCAGGAGCTTTGGAGAAGGCCGGTTTGGCTGTGTGCGTAATGCCCAGAAGGTCAGCGCTGTTTTCTGCGCTGTACAGAAACCGAACTGCGTATCCGGAGCAATAAAACGAATACCTGACCCGGAGGGTCGGGGACGTGTGAGCCGTTTCCTCCGCCGCGGAGGGGTCCGTTCAGACGTGGTTAGTGCCCAGCGTGACCGACGGGGCAGTCCGACAGCCAGATCACACGGATGATTTATGGACAGGCAGACAGCTTTCATTTAGAAATCGTTGCCTGTCAGGAGCGTCGAAAGGTAGTTACCGGCCTTTCAGGATGTCTTACATGAAAGGTGTTACTGGGGTCGGGTCGTATTGACTGCAGTTGTCTTTGGATCAAGCGTGGAATCTAGAAGTGACTTGCTGGAGGAGTTTAATGGCTGTTGTGCACCGACAGAGAAGGGGGATAGAAGGTAAAATGGGATTTTATGCTTTCCTCATTCTTTTCTGAGGACATTTTGCAATGTTCAAATACTAATTAGCGCTGTGTGCCTTCCTCCCCACCGATGCTGCGGGTTTGATTTTCTAGGACAGTGTCAGACCTTGCAAATCAGAACCGTCTGTCCGACGGCAATGGGGAAAGATGCAACAAATGGAAAAGAGTGAAACTTAAACATCCCATCCCTATCGGAGGCACCCGGTTTGCAGCAGCATAATGGAAAATCCTAAACTTCTCCTGAATGCCCAGCTCCAATTATAATTAATGGAACTGGATCTCTAAAGGGGGTAATTCACTCCAAAGCCACCAACCCCTGTGTAGGCATCTCTGGTAGCATTTTATTACGAGGCTGCCCAACATTTCCTGTTGTGAGAAATTGCTTTCGTGTGTTTATAGTTTCACCAGTTGGGCTGAAACGGTCAGATATTGTCAAGATCCTATTTGTCTTTAATCTCAGCGAACTGGTCCAGGCGTTTTTGGAAATGATGTATGAGCAAACCTACATACCATTGTTCATGTCGAAAGGTTTATTTCTTAAGGCCTTTTCTTTAAGATGCTGGGGTGCTTTTGTATGTTGGAGGTTGGACGTGAAATCTAGCAAAGCAACCCCATCAGAAAAAGCCATGGGTCTGTCTTTGCGTCAACTGCGTATTGTTTTCCTGCCTGTGGGCTCCTTCGGAAGCAGGAGGGACAAAAGCTGGTGCCAAGGGGCAGGGAGTGGAGGGGCTGAGGGACCTGGGTAAAGAAATGGGGAGAAGAAACCAGGTGGAGAGGAGAAGGCTGGACTGGGCACATGGCCCAGGAGCTGGTGGGGACAGTGGGGACGAGGTGTCCGGGCAGGGAGCTGTGACTGCCTGAGTGGTGTTTCAGGGGGCATCTCTGTTTTGCTAGAGGACGGTTCAGATGCAAGGCAGTTGCTTGATGATTTTGTTATGAGATGAGATGGAAAAATGGCCATCTGCAATGACTGTTATTTTTAACTACATATTTTGTATAGATGTTGTGTAATTAAAAGAGAGATTACTTCCAGAAACTTCAAATACCACATGTGGGTTCTTAGGTATTTCTGCTGGTTTAATCACTGAAACGTTAGCGTGGTACAGCATTTGGGAGATGTGTGGGTATAAAGCCGGGACAGGTATTATTAGCTGCGTAAAGCAAAACAATACAGTCACTGTGGAAAAATTATGGGTTTTGCGCTTAAGCACATTTTTAACCTTTGTTTTTACAACTCCAAAAATGAAGCAGTTTGTTTCTTAATGTGGGCTTAATGCTCAAAGTGCACGCTGCCTGGATTTTTCTGCCTGAGTGTATGAAAGGCTGGGGTATTAAAATCTGTTTTAACAATCTCTTTTTCCCATAACTCCTAATATTTGCCATTTACTAATTATGATGTGCCTAAGTATTTCTCATTTGCAGCAGCTATGTTAAACGCTGCAGCTGTCCTAGTTTCAAGTTAACTGCTGATTATTTTTTATTTTTTATTTTATTTTATTTTTTTAATGCCTGCATTTTCAGGAGTATTGGTGATTTTTGCAGGTTGGCATCACCTCATACTGTTCTTCATTAGGAGGCTTTTGATATACGGTTCCCTGGTGGAAGCAGAGTTGGACTTGGCAGAGGAGCAGCAGTGCCAGAGAGTGCATACATATTCAGTGAGCGTTGGTTCACCTCTTAGGCTCATGCTAAGTCAGTGAGTGTATATCCCTATTTTTTTTCTTTAATTTTCTTAACTCTTAGCATTTTCCAGCACATTTCTAGCTGGTGACATGTGGCAGTTTGAAGGTCCCGAAGGTAACTGTCCTCTTTCTCGAGTGGGGAAGAAAAAGCACTTCTCATCATCTGGGGTTTGCTGCCCTCCATGAGCCACCACGGGTCACCGTAAGGTGATGTGGCCAAGGGGACCATGGGAACGAATTTAAGCCCTTGCAGATGTTATTGAGGCTGTTGAACTTGTATTCTGAGAGAACTCACTGCAAACCAGAGACCAGAGAATGGAGGAAAAGAGGTGAAAACTGATAATGAAGAAGTTGTGAGGCATAAGTTAGGAAGGAGGCCGTACTCGAAGGAAAATGGGGAAACGTGCGGTTAAGAACAATTTAGATGTTCTGCAGAGGCAAGGAAAGCCCGTTAGCTCAGGCGTCAGTCCTCCTATCAGTTTACCTGAAATTTGCCTATTGTTTTTTAATCCCCTTTCTCAATCCCCTTCACCAGAGGCAGCTCTAGAGGTGTTTTGACAGCTGCTACTGTCTTCTCCAGTGCACGCTGCCAAAAATCCCCATTGATATCTATGGTTTAAGGCACAGCGCTATTTCCTACATTCTTTCCTTTTGTAAACAGATATATATTAATATTAATTATGTCTTGTCTAAATTCAAAAGCCTCCAGGGCGTATTGCGTTTATGTTTTCTTAAATTTCAGTCTTTGGGAAGTATGCCCTGGCAGTGACGCTGCTTGGGAGCACATCACAGAATATGGCCCATACTTTACGCTTAGGCATAGTGGACAGTAGACAAGTCTGGAACCAAATCCTCGAACTCTAAGGAGACTTGCACACACTTGAAAGTTTGAAGATAATCTAGATTTTTATGATAGACTGAACCTAAACTCTAAGACTGGGTAGCCTTATGGATGAATGTGTTTCTGAGCTATACAGGTCACGCTTAGCTCTACATCCAAGTAGAGACAGTCAGGAATTTTTCAATGAAATAGATTTTCATTGAGAAATGTCTTTTATCAAAACTGAGACTTTGCCATGGGAATATTCCAAGTCTGAGCTTGAAATTCTGGTGAAACAGGACATCTGCTCCACAACAACCAGCTGATGAGACCTGGGTTCTTGACACCAGATAGTAAATTCAGTTTCATTCAGAAATATTAAATTAGTGGACTAGGAGTGCTTCATCCAGACCTCATATCAGGGTGGCGTGTGGGATTGCCGTTGTCTCAAGCTTTGGGTTTTTGGGAAGGAAAGCCACACATGTGCTGGAGGTAGTCACAGCAGCCTGTGGCTGGGTGCTCAGTCCAGGTGGTCAGGGACCACGATGCCAGGGTGTACCTGGAACACGCACGCCCTTAGCTACCCTTAGGAGACGGGAATATTCCCCTTTAGTTGCAAACCCGATCGCTTTTACTTCCTTGCAAAGCCCAGTCCCGTGCACCACTTCTGGCAGACTCCAGAAGCTCTTTTCAAGAAACAAACCCACCTGGCTCCTCTTTTGTTGCTTATTAGCAGTACCGTTGGACGAGGTGATACGACTTTGCAATCACTGCAGCTTGTTAATGATGTATGAGGGGATGAACGGCTGCCCAGCACGCTGCAAAAAGACCGTGCTGTGTCAGCTGGGCTGTGAGCTGCCTGTCCAGGTGGAAAAGGAGGCTGGAGGGGTTGGGGACTTGTGCCTTCTGCTGCCTTGAGATAGCTGCGTGTGTAAGAGTCATGATAATGGCAACAGAAAGGAGAAAAGATGAGTCTGAGCAACAAAGTTGCACTTCATATTTCAGTGTACAGGCCTAAACACATAATTAAGCTTTTTTTAAATCATTGTAACTCCTTATGCTGTTTCTTGGAGGAGTTAATTTGCAACATACTTGCCAAATTTGTTTTCTTCTTTCTATCATTCAGGCCATGTTTTAGTGCCCTAGAAGGCACTGGGGTCTGAAGTGCCCATCGCCTGTGTTTGCCTGTGGGGCTGAAGCTCAGCAGGTGAAGTTCGAGTCCAGACTGTCGCTCGCCTGTGTTCATCCTCCAGGATGCTCAGTAACCCCCGTGGCAGCCAAGACACAGGAAGGCATCAGTGGGAGTTCGATAGTGAAATAAATGATTTGCCTGCAATCTCTGAGCCTTAATGAAGTCATTTCCCTGACTGGAGTCATCCTCTGCCTTACTGACCTGTAATGGATATATTTAAATTGAGACCTACGTACCAAATGGCTACCTGCTGCCCATCAGCTCCCCTGTCTTTTCACTTCACGTGCCTTGAAACGATGCCTTTTGACTTGGAAGGAGCAACGGGGACGCCAGGGGCACGAGGGGCTGCAGGTCCTTCTGGTGCTGAGCGCTGCAAATGCTGCACGCATTGGCAACCTTCACGTGGTTGCGTGTTTGCTGAGCTTATTTCTTGCTTCCTAGCCATAGGGTCCCTTGCCTCTGTGTAGAAGTGATAATGCCGCTTCTCTTAGTAGCAGGATCAGACCTAGAGTATCCTTCTCTCTTTCCTCCAGGATTTTAAAACAATGTATTTTTCTTTTTTTTCTTTTTTCTTTTCTTTATTTTTTTTTTTTGCTTTCTCCTTCGTTTGCCTTTTTTAAGCCTCCATGCTGAGCCCTGGCTTAAAACCTTAGGAGCTGAAACTCAAGGAGTTGAAAAAAAGGCTGACTTAGGAGTCTTCTGACTGGATCAATGGAGCAAAAGAACAGGCTGAAGCTGCACAATTGTGAGTTAGGAGAAGTTGCCTGGCCGTGCTGCGTCAGGATCTTGTACTGTGCTGTCATCTTCAGAGGTGCGCAAGGCAAATGCTTTCTCAGTTTTAAGAAATTCCTTTATACTTGAGTTTTAAAATGCCATTTTTTAAAAAATTGCTGGTGTGGATATTCAAGTAACAACAAAATCCTTGTGGTTCATTTTCTTTGTCTCTCTTTTTTTGATGCTGTTAGATAAATCCTTTCAGTATTTGCCTTCTGTGGGCACTGGAATTTCTTTTCATGTCTTGCAGTTGAATTTTTTGCAGTTTGCATGCTCAGGCACTGAGTGCTTCCCAAAAGCAGCTAAGTGCCAGCAGCAGCCGCTGGAGTCTGGAGGAGCTGAGGGTGCTCAGAGCCTTCAGCTCCCGAAGGGCTGGGTCCCTACCGCTGCGGCTACTTGTGCATTTGATGAGCTTGCCTGGTTCGCTCGGTGTGAACATTTTCCCTGCATCTCTATGTGGACAGCTCAAACTAGGGGTAGTTACCATTTTAAGACCTGCAGCCCTGGCTGTCTGGATGTTCAGTTTTCCTAACGAGTGGATCCTGCCTGCATCCTTCATATGGGCGAGTTTGGAAGAGCCCAAGGAACTCGCACTCTCATCATTACGGGTGCACGCTGTGTAGTTTCCAGTGGCTTCAGCAGGGTTAGGCTCAGCCTTGTCTTCTGTGCCTTATTAATTGGCAGGAAGAACTGGAAGGCTGCATGTTAGGTTAAAGAAAAGAAAAGGTAGGGCCTAATTTTCAGGCTGAAATTGGTATGAGCTCAGCTTCTCTCACATCCATCTCTTGAGCTTTTACAGTCTAATTCAAGTCATTTTTTTTTGTCTTCTCCCCGTTAGGTCACTAAGACCCTTTGTATATCGCTTGCATTGCGCTGTCAGGGGCTTGGGCTCAGAGCTATGTACCAAATTCAGAACTAACTGTTTGGGGACACCTTGCAAGCTTTCATTCAGTTTTCATGTTTCAGGTTTTCTTTTTGACAAGTAAATACTGTTTCATATTTATACCCGTGCAAGGAATAAATCAAATTAGTCTGAAATTAGCCTTTGCTCTTACAATGCTTTGCACATTTCTAATATTAAGGAGATAAGGAGATGAGCAAACCTGCTTTGAAGAGGAGCTGATTTCCATAGCAGGCAGAGTGACCTACTTAAAGGGAGGGGGGAGAGAGCGGAGTTTAGAATGAACTATTTATTTATTTATATAATTTTAAAGTATCTGCGTCAGTGTTTCTCTTGCTGAGCCTTCTCCTGACACTCGCCCAACAGAGAGTTGAAGAGCTCAGGGCCAAAGAAAGGTCATTTGTCCTTCAAGAGCTTCCTTTGTGTTGCAGGATTTCTGTTGGCGTTGCTGCTCGGATGGGGCTGCATAGCTCAACACGGGGGCATCTGGTAGAGGACCGGTATCAGCATGGTTTCAAACCGCAGGAATGGGCAGCGTGGTCAGAGTGCCCTTTTCCTTTGGTAATTTCAGAAGAGATTCTCTGATGGCTGAAAAAAATCACCATCTCATGTGACAGGACGTAAGTCCTTCAAGCACACATTTCTGGGTGGCACCCGGTGTACGCGCTGGTAATCGGCGTGTTCATCAGGCCCATTTCAGATCCTCGCCGTGCGAGGTGTTTGCCAAGCCAGCCCTGCTGAATGCGGCGTTATCGGCACTGCGGGGACTGCGTGTTATCTGGTGTTTGGTTTTTTCTCAAGATGCTGATAATAGTATTGCCGGGCCCTGGGGAGCTGATAGCCTGACCCTGCCTTCTGCTCAGAAGGCATTGCAGCCTTCAAGCTACCTCATCTCGCTGACCTTAGGAAGGCTACAGTGTGCCTTTTTTACTGCTACGACATGAAATCAAGAGCTAGGAGGGAAAGGAAGAGATGCACATACGGCTTTGGGAGAATATTAATCACAGTTTAACATTTGTAGGGAATGTATTTCATTACTTCATTTAAATGAGAAGGAGCCGTGTGCCTTGTTTCTGGTCTCTTGAGCCTGGTTTTCAAGAGCACGGGGTGTTCAGTAACTTCCTCGTGGAGCAAGTGGGGAGAATTGCCAAGCGATGCAGCAGATCTGGAGATCCCCCAGTAGATGGGTTGGAGCAGCAGATGGATCGTGATGTGCATTGGCTTCTATTTTTACACGCTCCGTGTTTGTTAGCCAGGAGACACATGAAGCTGTATATATAAGCCATCAACTAAATAATGGCTGGATAGAGGCACAGTTTGTGACCTTCTTTCTTAAAAGAGTGCTCCCCTGGTGATAATCTATGTCTGATTCAGGGCCATTACCTTCTTAGTATGGGGCCGAACGACTCGGTGAAACAAAATTAGTGTCTGGAGCGCTAATGCTATCTGTGGGACGGGAGTAAGCAACGCCAGCGCGCACAGTTACAGCTCATTGCCTTGTCTCTGGTAGGGGCGATTCCTTTGGTGCAATGTCAGCATAAAATGCGACCAGATCAGAATGACCGTGGCTTGCACAAGGTATTGAAATGCCTGAATTGGTTCGGTAGGAGGTGATTAGTCAATACTGGTGATTTCATAGCGTGTTTAGAGAACCGACACTCGCTCGGTTGCGGAAGGGTGTGCCCTGCTAGTGCTGCCTTGTGTTCCCCAAGCGGGGTTTTGCACTGTAGGACTTGCTGAGAGCGGGTTGATTTGGCTGTTCCTGGTTCCATGCCGGAAATTGTGACTGGACTGGGTTATCTGCAGAATAGTTACTATAGCTAGGATGCGGGTTGGGCACAGCTCCTGCACTGCAGGAAATCGTCGTGATCTGAGCTCTTAGATGCTCAGAAATTAACTGATTCTCTGCTTTTGCTTTTACAGTAATATGATGTTCTGATAGGTAGAATGAGGAAGGTAATCTGTTGGCCTGAGCTTCTGAGACTGTCTCAACTGAGCTGTTCATCTCAACAAGTTTAGGTGGAGATGAAGATTCTTCATTTATTCAGAGGAGATACTAAGAAGTTTTCTTTGTTCACCTTGAATAGCGACTCTGTGACTTTTTTTTTTTTTTTTATGAACAGAAGTGTGTCTTGTCGTCTTTGCCTGAAATCTCTTCCTTTTTTTCCAATGCTTGAGTGCAATGAGCTGAAAACTTCCCTACCCTCTGGGTAGCTGCATTTCACTGGAGCCATATGTTGAGTTCTCAAAGCCCTTTGGGAATTTGGCAGGATCTATGAAGTAAGTTAAAAATGAAGAAATGACAAGTAGGTGAGGAAAGACTACTCACAGCTACCTCAGGGCAGTAATGCTTCTGTAACGACTTTCCTCTACATGATTATTGTACTCTGTTGCTTTTTTAATAAGCTTTCTTTTCCTGTAAGTCAAAACTCAGTTCCTTTTAACTTTCATTATTTACTCAGAATAGCAAATCTGAGAAGGCTAGAGGAAGTCTTGTGGCCTGTTTTATATGTTTTAAATAACATACATAAAATGAAAGTTTATTGATCTGCTGCAGAGGGGAAGGTATGCCCAGCCAGGCTGACAGTGATGGGGAGAGCTGCTGCTCTGCAGCCTAAAACGTCACCGGGCTGGGTTGTTCATGAGTCTTTTCTTCCCGGGCTGCACTGTGCAGAGACTCAAGTGGCTTCTTAGTCATTCTGTGGTTCTGGTGAGAAGGAGACTCTTAACTGCATGGTATGAAGAAAAACATTTGTCAAGACACTTTAATCATATACTTTATTCCAGTGAAAACACTTTGCAAAGAACAGGCTAGGTTCTCCAGGAAGCACTGACTTGCCTGCACGCAATTGAGCTGGGCAGAGTGGCCGAGACAGAAGTGGTTGTGGCAGCAATGGGAGGGTGGGGATCAGTAAGAAAATCACAGACGCAGTGGGCAGCAGGGGCACGTTCCCCTTGGCAATCCAGTGCTTGCACGAAAGCCTAACTTCCCAACTGGGCCAAGCCAAGAACCTGCCCAACCTGGTGTTCTGCCTCCGGTGCTACCCGTGGCAGGTCCTGGGGAAAGACCACAGGAGCCAGGGCGTGCAGGTGGGGTTGCTTCCCCCGGGGAGACCTCTCTGCTTCTTAGCAGCAGCACTTCTTCTGCTGTACTTCTCCCATACTCCGGTTTTGCCTCCCTCAACCTCCTTTACACCCAGCTTGCATTACCTTAACTCCTCCTATGCGGCACTCCAACAAAATTTTGTGTATATAATACTAGTCCCTGCAGCCTTGTCTAGCGATGAGTTCAACAAATGTTGAAGTTATGCAGGGGTGAAAGCACTTGCTCTTATTTTGTTGTAAACTGGATATCTGGTTAACTTCGTAGATACTCCCTACTTTTGATGAGGTGCAATGAGTAACTGTATCTTCCTTGCTTGCTCTTTGTATCATTCAGTGTTGCACAGAGCTCTGCCACATCTTCTGATCCATCTGCCTGCTTTCCAGGTTGAAGAGTCCTCGTTTATTTAATTACTCTTACATAAAAAGCATTTCTTGTCTTTGATATCATATTGCTTTTCTCTGTATGTCTAGATTTACTGTACTCTTTTTTTTCAAAATGGAGATGACTAGAACTGCACTATTTTGGATGTGAAAAGGAGGCCTAAAACAAGGAGAGAATAATTACATCAGACATTAGCAAAATGACATTAATATAATATTTTCAGGGAAGTCAAACATATTCTATTAAGTATAATTCCAAGTATTAATGTTCAAAGTGGTGCAGTCCTCAGATGCTGGATTTATTATTTAGTTCTGTGAGCTTTGACAGCTTTTCATACCCTTGATTGAGTGGTTGTTGTCTTTAGAAGTCCTTCTCTTCCCACCATCTTTTCTACAGTGTCTTGGTGCTGCAGAAGGCAAGACTGGATGATCCCTTCAGTCTCCCAGATCTTTGGATTGTTTAACAGGATCTGTGGAGTCACCGTGCTTTGGAAAATAGAACGGAGCTGCCTGAATATGAACCGGAAAAGGCGCAGACTGAGCTGCTCATGGAAATTTTGTCCATTAGTTTTGTTAATAGCAGCATCTCTGGAGTACTTAGGAGCTGATGTTGCTGCCTAAGGAAGTGTGTCCTCCCTCTCCAGGTGGAGATGCAGATGGTCTTCGTCACAGCTCTACAGCTCTTCCTCCTGTGCCGTGATCCTTGCAGCTCAGTCTTTCCCAGTCTCTCGCAATTTGCTCTCGTTTAATGTCAAAAAACAGTAAAGCTTTGAAGCTTTCTTTAATTTTTATTTTTTTTTGTTAGCGGTTGTATTTAATGTGTATGTCAATATGGACTTTAGATTCCAGATTTTTGTGTGCCCATGCTGCGGAATATAAACAACGCAAGCTGAAATGTAAAGCATAGAACATTTTACAAGGTGATTCTGTGTCACTAACACAAATGTTTCTACAGCAGGAATGTTTCTACAGCAGGAACGTAATGATTCCTTTCTGGAGGATTTATTTTAATATAATATTTTTAACAATTAACTTTAATCAGCCAAGCTGTTGGAGAGCTAACAAGGCAATGCTTTCTTTGCCATTTTGCCATTTGTTTGTATGGTAAAGCAGGTAGGTTAAGGTTTATTAAAAATCTTATTTATACAGAGCACTTAATTCTTTTAAGTAATTTGGAAAGGCCAGCTAATTCATCCTTGCATAGTCCTAGAGGTGTGAAATGAGGGAGGGTGTTTGGTTTACTTGACCACAGTATCGGGGCCAGGTTCAGCATCGCTCTCTTTCTCCTTACAGTCGGTGCTGGTGCCGTCAACCAAGTGGGCTTGAGGTATTTGAACCTCCAGCTGCCTGTGCTCAGATGCAGGTTGTCCTTGCGAGCCCTGCTGGGGAGGGGAAGCCGAGACCTGGGCCACTTCTTTCCCTTGCCCAGGTCAGCAGTGGCAGGAGGAGGGGACGAGGAACGGGATGGCGCCTCGTGGCAGCCACAGTCCCGGGGACTCGTGAGTGAGGGCCACCTAAACCACCCCATGCTGTCAGCTCGTTTGCCATCAGGTTTCATCCCAGTCAAAAGCAAGTAGTGAGCTTGATTTTTTTTTTCTTTTTGAGTTTCTGTTTGTACAACAAATAACATCTATTTTAATAGCATATCATTTCAGAACTTACGTGCCTAAATTCCTGTATATTTAGAAGTAATGCATGCCAATAAAATGTATCATGCTTGCATGGTGTAAACACGTTTGCAGTCAAGAGCTCATTATACAAGCAGTGTCCGCACTGCTCAAGGAAGGAGCCCCAAAACTTATTCAGGTTCGTTGGCATTGACATAAAGGAGAGGTCTTGAGAGACAGGGTATTGCCCAGATAAAAGCAGTTACCAAACCAGGGTGTTTCATATGGAACAGAAAGCCTGTTGAGAGGGGAAATATAAGAAGTGACTTTGGCTCATGGCAATATTCATCCTGGGAAAGGCTGGCCTGAAAACAGGACTTGTTTCAGGCGTGGGTCGCTGCTCCGAGGAGCTGTACGGACTGGGCTGATGGAAGCATTTGCCAACTGGAAGATACTCAGAAAAGGATTCCAAAATCAAAGCTGTTTTATTGTTTATTATTATACATCTGTCTTCAAATAACTGGTGACTTAAATCTTGGATTTTAGTATAGTAGCCTCTTGCCTTTAGTTGAAGCAGAAGCGTTGATGGGATGTCTTCTCGTGATGTGGTTTAATCCTTGACATGCAACTAGCTGAAGAATAGCTGAGTCCCGTAAGTGTCCCAGATCGTAACGCTTACTTACTTTGGGTCAGCCCAGAGCCTCAGTGGTGAAGACGCAGCTGCTTCCATGTTTTTTTTAGGAGGTGTTGGGGTGGATGTTTTTTTCTGCTGTGAAGCCAGCATGAGAAATCCAGAGCTCCAGCCCAGCAACCATACGGGCTGCTTCTCACCATCTTTCAGTTCAGTTGTTTTGGTCTGTGGTGAGGCTATTTAGGACAACAGCAACAAAAATTAAGCCTTATGTTTTGAAACAAAGGATTTCTGTTATCGGTTGCTCCATGTGGATGGAAATGGAGAAATGGGGCTGAATTCTAGTGATTAATGCTCCAAAGCTTCTGCCTAGGGTGTTTGCTAGCTGGCCCAGTGCAGCTCTAGGGAGTGGAGGTGACTGAAGATGGCTGGCTGAGGACGATGACAGGGTCCTTTTTAAGACATGTTTGTCCGTGGCATAGTAGCGAGGCATTCCCGTGGGTATGCTGATACAAATAATAACAGCGGAGCTTTTGGATCCAGTTGTGAGACACCGAACAGATGGGCCCTTGTGTGCAAACAGAGCGTTTTCTGAATTCACTGGCACAACAGCTAACGCGTCTGTTCTGGGATCGGAGCTTCAGTAATGCCAGACCCTGTAAAAGCCCTGTAAAATCATGTTGTTTTGAGAAAATTAATTAACTAGTTGGGTTTTTTTCTCAATACATGTAGACTGACAACTTGTGCTGTTACATTCCTGCATCGCTGAGCCTTGTTTCTTCCTTCTTACTCCTGTGAAGCTCCTGTGATTCCCTTGTACCGCAGGACAGCGAAATCACAGTGCTGCTGCGTATGAGACTCCTGCCTCTAACCTCTGCCTAGCTGTGAGAAAAGGTATTGCTGTCTTCTTGTGTGCGAAAGTACGTTAAAGACATGAGGCAACTTTCTGGAATCACAGAGTGAATAAGTAAATGCAAAATGACCAGGAGACCTTGCTTTGGTGTGGAAAAAGGATGGGTGCAACCACTTTGAAAGGGATTGTGAGGGGCTGCTGGTCAATCCCTGACCAAGGCTTGTGAACTAATACTCTGTAAGTTGGTACTAATGGACGTGGTATATCATCTGTACTTCTGGAAGACAGAGAAAGCAAATCAAATTCTTCTTGTGTTATGCCTCTGCCTTTAAACCTTCTGAACTGCACAAATTGTGCAGGTTGATGGGTGGATGTTGACTGGGACCTTGCTCAGGTGGCTTTCCAGAGAGGTGTTGGGGCAGGTGTTTCCTGTAGAGCTCAGGAGCCAGAAGAGGCAGCTGGTATCAATTGAATCTCTACTGTTTAGGCATCCAAGTAAAGGGGCAAATGCTCCAGGTAGCTCACTGCAATTGAGCCTTCTGGAAAGGCGAAAGATTCTGCGTGCTGAAAAATGCGGTCCCCAGACTGGAAAGGAGGTAGAACATCTGGGATGCAACGGAGTCCAAAATCCTGTCTGTATTTGGAGAGGAGTGATGTAGGGGTTTTTTGTAACCCCAGTGGACAAGCCTGCAGCACAACGCTGCTGACAAACGAATACAGCGGTGGTGGGGCCCAGCAGTGCTCCTCTCCATCCCTTCCCCTTCAGTATGGCCTACCCAAATGCTGGTAGTTGCAGGGAGCCACTCAATGAACTTTGTGAACACAAGGGTCTTGGTTAAGACATACATTAGATTTATTTGGAGTCCTTGTTCAAAGGCAGACTGTCAGCGTGTCCCTCCATGCAGATGGTTCGTGTTGCTTGGTGTAGCTGAGTCTTTGTAAGAGAAATGTGTTGCAAGGTCCATGGGATACTCCTAGCGTGAGTAACATGGACAAAACTGGGCATGCTGACATCTGAACTGTGTTGGCAGGATCTGGCTCTCAGTTAGTCATCCTGGAGCCAATAGCATCTCCCTGTTAAAAAGCTAATGCTAAACGATTTAACCAATTTTGTATGGAAGCCAGTGTAGAAAACTGGGAAGGAGAATTGATCCCTGGGGTCTGTTAAGTCAGTCTTCTTATATTTTTGAATATACATAGTACCTGTTGTCCAGTGATGATGATTTATTTGCTGAATTTTGCTGGCTGGATGTGGCTTACCTGGAAGCTTTGGATCTGTGTAAAGTCTGATAAGCAGCTTCCTTTTGTCAAGAGGTCTCTGCGTTCATCCCACCACTGTCACTTTAGGATGTAATTTCTTTTGCTTTGCCACAGTTTGATTCGATTCTACAGCTTGCAGCATGAGGTCCCCGAATCATTTGCATCTGTTGAGCAAACATCTCTTTCTGGGATTGAAGTTTTAATTCAATAAAGCACATTCTAATGGGGGTCAGCTGCAGCCGTGAATTTGCAATGAGCATTTGTTGAATACCCGGCGACGTGGTGCCGTTTAGCACGGGGCATGTTGTGCTGCAAGCCTGCTTGTTCCAAGCCTCTGCAGACAAGTGGTTTGTTTGGGGGGCTCTGCATCGCCCTCGTTCCTCGCCATGCTGCTTGCGTTGGCTCAGCTGCTCACACTCGTGCTGCCTGAGCCTCTGCGTTTGCCATTTCATATAATCTCCGGAGTTCTGCCCAACATCTGTGCAAAAAAAAAAAAAAAAAAAAAGTGATATGGGAAGCCCAGTTTTCAGATCCAGCTGGACGAGGTCCCAAAGGGGAAGAGCAAATATGTACGTAATGCAGTTGCATATTAAAAGGTGCTAGGAGCTGCTTCTAGGAACTGAGCTAGGGGAAAAAGCTCTTCTGTAACAAACACACAGGAGATTTTGCCCTAAAATGTCTCAGAAGATTCATGTTCATATTACAGCAGATGGGACACACAGGCATAGGCATAAGACACTGCTAAATGGCTTAGCATTACTTCAGTATCTAGCCACTGTGAAGACCACCAGACCACGTGTTGTTGACTGTTAGCTTGGCTCGTGAAAACAGGTCCAAGGCATAAAGCTGGAGATGGCTAGGAGCACCTCTTAATGAGGTTGGGCCTGTTGACCTGTTGATTAGCATCAAACAGTTGTAAAAGTTCATGAGGTTTAGAAAAGCCCTGAGACACAGACTACAGGTCAAGGTCCATATTTAGGTAGAGAGTGCATAAGCCAGGATATTTACTCCCCACCTTTAGGCATGTATCTAATGAAGTTAATGGAGCACATTTTATTTGTTAAAGCTTTGCAGAGTGATTCCAGGTTGCTGACTTTGTTCTTGACCTTCAGAACAGCAAGCAAATTGGTCTTGTATGAATTCTATGAGATATATGCATACATACATTCGTACATATATATTTTTGTGTGTGTATATATATTGTTTTGTGTATTCCTTCAGTATGTACTTTTCCATCTTTGCTAATTGCTAGCAATCAGTGTTTCGGGAAAGAAAAGAGGCAAGAAAATGACATAGTAATAGGTTTTTAATAAATTCTCCCTCAGGCCCTTCATCTTATTTTTTGCTTTGACGTGCTTTGTCCTACTGCCAGTCCCTTCTCTTTGGTTAATGTTTTGAAGTGTTCTTCCATCACCAGACTTTTCCAAATAGATTTGGGATGGAACATTAAGTGTCTTATTAAATTTGTGTTCCTTTTTTCCCCTGAAGAAATTCGGACTTTTCTGAGAAAATGGAACCAATTTTCTAATGAAAGTCAGTGAACGTTGAAGACTGTTTTTTTTTTTTGTTTTTTTTTGTTTTTTTTTTTTTTAATAGAAGTAATTCACTTAGCCATCTTCTTGCCAGCTCTGGCCAGGCTCTCGCCGGAGAGGCCTGCAGCCAGAATAACCAGTTCGCTCTCATGGTGATGCTGCCTTCTAAGAGATCAGCTTCCCCGTAACCTCGGAGTTTATTTCAAAACAGATGCCAGGGACGAATCAGGCATGAAAAGCTTTGTTGGCCTGGGTTAAATTTTAACTGCTGGCTTAACTGATGAGGTTTTACACCTTTGCAAGCCCCTTTGACACGCTCCAGTCACCTGTTAGGGGTGATGCGTCGCACCAGGCTTGCCGTTTCTTCTGCCTTTCCTCGAGATGTCTCTCACTGGCTTGGCAGGACCACTCGTGCACCCACTCTGTCAGCTTTAATTATCGATGCTTGTGCAGCCTTGCCCCGCGTTGCACTTCAAATCTTTTTCTTCACTTTTCATGTCATCATCTTCCTCTCTCTCTCTTTTTTTACTTCTCCCCTCCCCTTTTTCCAGACGTTGTTGGAGTTGGACTTCAGCACCAATCTGCAACAGGTCTTAAACCCGGGACCGGTTCTCCAGCACGAGGGAGCCGTAACTTTGTGTAGGGCTACTTAGCGCGGCAGGCGGCACAGGTCACACGGGTTCCTTAGAAGGCTTCTAGATCCAGGCAGGGGGACTCTGAAGCCAAAACTGCGTGTGCCAACAACTGGCATTGTTCTTTGGATTGGCTTCGTTGGTGCTGGTGTCCCGAGTTATGTAGATGGGTCTGGATGCTAATGTTAGTGTCTATTGGCTCCCTGCAGGCACCTGTTCTTCTCTAAAATTGCTGCTGATAGCTTCCAGTGAGCATTATGCTCCACTTAGGGCTGGAGCTTTGCACACAAATAACTTGTTAAGAGCTGTGGGAAACCTCCTGTTGTAACCGTCTTCCTCTGATTGCGGGGAGTTTACTCTTTCCTGTGTTTGCCATGTATTTCTCTGTTAAGGACATAAGATTATCGCACCCTGTAGCAAGTGGCATTGCTGTGCGGACAAATCTATGCTCAGTATCTCCAGCCTTAACCATTATCATGAGAAGAATGGATTTCTCTTCTTCTGTGTATTAAGGACATGTTGTGACTTTGTGGAATCACTGCAGGAGTAAATGATGTATGAAATGAGAAATCTCCACTCAGTGCGCACAGACACAGCCAGTACTGTAACACGTTCAGCTCGGATGCAGCCAGAAAAATCTCTGAAGTATCCAGCAAGCCTCCTGGTTCTTCCTTCAGTAATGCTTGTTTCCACTCCTTGGGGTTTAAATCTTTTCCTGGTGCCCTCACATGTCTTGACTGATCATTATGGAGCTAGAGGTCCACGCCGAATGTGGAGAGTGCACTGCCTGCACATGTGAGAAGACTGTTTTGCTTGGAGCTTATAGTTTCAGGAGGGTGAAGTTTAGTCAAGGGTAGGTGCTCATTAGCTTAGGGGGAAGTTTCTTGTACCTTCAGAGTCCTTAACCTTTATAAATATAAATAAATATATTTGTAACCTTTATCTACCTACCTATCTATCTATCTTTATAATCTTTTATATAAAGCCTCCCTTTGTATCTGCCCCACCTTCTCCATTTCCCCATTTGGCTGATGTTGATGAACTGAAATGGGCGGGAGTTATGCGGAATTAATGCCCAAGCGAGTCTGGGAAGGGCTGAAGTTTTGAATAGTTTCCGAATTTTTATTACCATGTGTAGATAAAGCCTAAGGCATGCTGGTAAATCTGCATATTGAAGGAGAGAGCAGGTCTTCTTTCTCTGGCCCCCAGTCCTTGCCTTTGTACCCCAAGAGAGCTCGTGCTTTGCTTATGAACAGCTTGCAGCTCTGACCAGCCGTGAGGTCAGTGTGAGAAGGTGATGGATAAGCTCAGGGGTGCCACTGGTCTGAGTTGTTTTTTTTGGGGTGGAGTTTTTTTCTTTTTGTTCTTCAGATGAACATGTTGAGAAAGGGTATCAAGTGTGAGAGGGCCGAGTCCCGAGCAAATGAAAACCATGCCAGTGACCTTCTCGGTGTTGCCTATGTTTGTCAGTGATGACTGGTGTCCTCGTTGCATGTGGAAAAAACAGCCATTGCTGCCTATCAGCAAAAGTCTCACCAAGGCACCCACCACTAGATACAGTGCTTGCTAGCTTGAACCTGGGAGTGAGGGTGGCACCGTATTCACCTCAGACGCCCAGTTTCTGTCACTACTGTTGCTACACTGCAAACTCGTGTCCTCAGCTGTCCAAGACTGGTAGGGCTTCGAGAAGAGAAATGAATTCTGCAAGTGGGGAGCTTTGCAGTGAGTTAAGATCATGCAACTCATTCCACGTGTGCTCAACACCATAAGACAGGAGGGAGCACAGGCAGGACGACGGTTACTAGAACTAAACTAATGCAAGGATGTTCAGTGGGCTGAAAAATGCAGAGGAGGTCTGTGAAAACTTTAAAAATCTGTCATTTAAATTTTGAACTTTTAAGGACAAAAGCTCCGTAGCAACTGTGGAAAACAGAAAAGTTTCACATTTAGAAGAGGGTGCAGTATTAGTGGTCATTTCAATATTTTGATATATGGGTCAGCCAAAAGACGTGAAAAATCAAAGCAACAAAAGGAGTCTACAACCCATTTTAAAGTAGGCAGCTTCACTGGACTAAAAATTTAGGACGTGTTTTACAAAATGCCCTCGCTTCCCTTTCTGGAAAAGTATTTTCTTAAGTTCAGCCTGAATCTCCATAAGATGCTCGCAGATAATTCAGCTGGAGAACAATTTGGAATTACTCACAAAGGACATTTTTCTTCCCATCTTTAGCAGTGAGGCGGAATGACTGAGATTCCAACTCTGCTGGATTCATACCAAGAAGCTGCATCAGTGTTCCTGGGAGAGTGCCTGGAGCTGACAAAAAATATATCATCTTTTTGGCCAAGGCTAGAAGAGTTATCAGTTCAGCACAGTCAACCTGCACTCTGCCCTCTGTGCTGTTGCAGCTAAGTCCTTTTCCCTGCTGTAATATCCGAGATAAACCTCTTCCCCTCTTCCTAGCTTCCCGTGTGCCAGATAGGTCATGTTAACATGGTGGTGCTGCACATCACTCGGGGCCGAGGGGCTGGCAGATCTGCTTCCCCTGCTGTCTGGGTGCTTCATGATGGGTGCAGTGAAACAGGATCTGTGCAAAGCCAGCGGATTGAGCAGACCCTTGTAGGAGTCCCTGAAAGATTCGGTTGCACCGAGCTCTGTTCCAGCTGAACGTCGTAATAGCAACAGTTGCCTCTAGCGTTGTTCCAGAATTTCAGGGACATATAAGCAACCTCATAGCTCCCGGTGCTCGTTCGGTGTCCGAGGCGCTTCTCTAGGACCTGCTGTGGGCAAGCGTGAGTAACGCCGTTAGTCCCGACCGTGGCAGCAGCCTGCAGCTTGTGTCTCGGCTTGCCGAGGCTGTTGCGTGTGGGTGGTTTCCTTGGGTACAGCGGCCCCCTTTCTCCCTCTTCTCCCCAGGTTTGAGATGACGGCTGTAGTTGCGTCTCTGGGGAGTGACAGTGGCTGTGACCCTGTTGCCTCCTGTAACAGTTGCTCTTCGCAGCTGTCGCTGCTGCTGTTGCACCTTCCCCTGCGTCCTGCTGACCGCAGGCCCCGCGAGAGGCGTTGCAGGTGCCGGCCCTCGGTGCAGGGCTGCGACGGAGCAGCACTCGTGGCTGCTCTGCAGCCGGGTACTGGCAGTCCTCTGAACAGCGGTCTTCTCCATCGAGGTGGGAGATGATGTGGATGTGGCTGACCTCCTGCACCCCTGCAGACGCCTTGGCTGCAGTTTCTTGTTGCATTGGTCACGTGTAGGAAAAAAGATGGTGTTCTGTGCAACCGACTCTTTAACTGTGACCCTCAGTGAGTCTCCCTCAGGGATGACCAAATCTAGGCTAGGGAGGAGGGAGGGATGAAGGAAAAGTAACGTGAGGGTAATGAGAGAGTAATGTGGGAGCTTCTCCAGTGATTCCAGAGCAAGGCTGTTCCCATGAGGCCAGCACTGAGGGTATCTGGCAGTTCTCTTAGGGCTTTTTTATTTTAAAACCCCAGATCCGTATGATATTTTTGGTTAGAAAATAGCTTTATTGAGAATTCATTTTGGGTCTTCCAGCAGGCTCTTTGAAAACAGTTTAACGTAGATCCCTCCCACCAGCTGATGTCTTCTCAAGGACTCAGGTCTATGGAGTTGCAAGATTGGCTCTTTTATCATGGAAACATCACAAGCTCATGTGTCTGTTCATGTGCGTTTGGAGGCCTGTTGGCTTTCTGTGTGGCATGTGGTACTCTTCGTATTTCTGTACTGCCGCTTCATACTTAACCCTTTCTGTCTCTGCGTGCTGAAAGCAGCTAGCTGCTGCTGATCCTCCAGCTCTCATCTTCTGGGCTTGAACCCGTGTTTTGCAGCTGCTGGGCGAAACCCCATTTAAAACTTCTCCAGTTGTCCTCAGGGTTTCTGGGAAGAGCCAGCTCTTGTAGGACTTCTACCACCACAGCAGCCACTCGCAACTAGTCCTTGCAAGAGCATTTTCCAGAGTCCCGTATCCACAAGTCCCAGTTTGTTGTCCTCAGTGCACACTGCGGTAGGTTATCATTATGTTGAGCTCCTCATTGATGTTACGTAGCATTATTAATGGTTTTTATTTCCTTTTTGCTACAATGCTGTTACACCTACAGAATTTTTTCCAGCGTTATCATTGGAGGTTGCGTGATGGTAGAGATAGCAGCTCAGTAACTATTGCCCAAGTAGATTCTGACTGTGCCTCTTTTGACCTTCTTTTCACATGCAGCTTGTTTTTTGGTACCAGACAATACAATGCACCACACTGACTAACTGAGCAGATGATATATGAGTAAGTGGGGAAGTATCTGCTGTATGGAGCTCCACTAGCAATCTGCACAGGGGAGTGTGTCTACAGACTGCTGTAGCCAGCAGCAGAGCTGGCATGCCCTATGGACAAATTGGTTGGTTGGTCCAAGGCTGCAGCGTTGGTGGGGTGGCGTTTATGGGCCTGATTAGTGGTTTTGTGCACATAATCTTTAACGATACTTGAACTGCTAGAGTATTTAAATTTAATATCTTTTTGGTCATTTGTGTTTTGTAAAGCGTGAATGCCCGACCTTTACAAAATTTGCAAGAAGTTGTTCTTTGGTAGAAAAAAAGCTAATTTTGCATAATAAAATTTTTTTTGTAGAGTATGTTAAAACCCAGCTTACTAATTTGTCCTAATAGACTTTGATCAATTTGCCTTCAAAAGCAGCGGCACCATATTTCCTTGTCTTTTAACGTAAACTCTGAAGAAATTCTTTTCAGTGTCGCGTAGAGTGTTTAGTCTTTAGGAGCTAACTGATGGCTTCCACCTGGAGAAAGTGGGCTGCGTGTTTTATTTTCCCTATGATAGACCAGTGAGGGTCTATCGGTGTTAGTAGTGCACAGTGAATTCTCTGGGAGACCTTCACTTCAGTGGTTTAGGTTCCTCCTAGCCTTACGTGCTTATGAAAAGTGATAAGTAGGTTCGCTCGCTTAGATTTTCATCACAGTCTGAAGGATTTTGATGCATCTTTCATAATAAAATTAATGGGCTGCTTTAAAAATATTAACCAGAGAACTTAACTGGAGCAAAAGAGTAAGGTTTGTAGAGAAGTGTAATAAGCTTGTGGTAGAAACCATTCTGCTGGGAAACCTGCAGAATTAGCCGTGAGTGGGAGCTTTTCTGTCTGGGTTTTGAACCAAGCGGGGGACATCATTCTCCTAAGTTCTGCAGAATGGTTCAATAAACCTCATTTTATGTGACGCTGGATAGGACCTCTCCATCAGGGCAAAGTGATGGTGCTGGAGACTTGAAGCCCTCTTTAAATAATGCGCGGAAGAAGCATTGTGTAGCCTGCAACTGCACAAGCTTCCTGGAGGAATTGATGTCTTTCATAAGTGTAGCTCACAGTCGCATTTTTTTCTGTGTGCGTGTGGGCTTGCTTCACCTAATAAACACAGCCATGTGCTCTGCTATAAAGGTAAAACCTGGAGATCAATGCATTTCTTTATTTTTATTTAACAACTTGTGAATGCATGCAAAGCTGCGCAGAAGGGGATGGTTAATGTTGATGGTTAAGCAAGATCTTATAGGCAGGTGTGGTAATTAGATGAGCCAGCAATCCCACGGGTGAGCCGCCATCCTGATTTATAACATCCTCTGCCTATTGCTAAAATCCTGACTTTCTCCCTACGAAATGCTCAGGATGTTTTAGGGCATTTAAAAATTGTTTTTGTCTTGATTTTTCAGGAGGGAGATCCTCATATCAGCTATGCGCATGGAGCCTAGCATTGGAAATGTCTTCCTTCCCTGTTGGGAAGGAGAGGAGGAGGCGGCAGTTACCGTCAGGCCAGCAGCTTTGCCGTTCAGCTCTCAGTTGTGATCCGTGCGTTGAGACAGACAGGCAGAGTGGCTGCTGAAAGGCTTGATTTCTTCGTGCTAACTTGCAGGAGTGCCTGGTGGGTGTGAATGCCTCTGCTTTCCTGAGAGCATATGCAGCTCCCTCTACCCATCTCCTCCCCTTCACAGCCTCGCATCCTAATCCTGTGAAGTAGGGGAGGATTTTTCAACCAGCAGGAAAAGATGTGCTGAACAGTCATGATCATGGTAAAACTGTATTTTCAGTTCTTGGCTCACCAGGGAAACGCTCTTTGCAGCGTTTCAGCTGTGGGCATCTTTCCCTGGCTCCTCTGCACTGTGTGACCACTTCCAGCTTCTCTCTCTCTTGGCCATTTACCTCCTCCCGGAGAGGTCTCCAACCATGGGAGATGTGCTGTCAGTCAGCCATCTCCCCAGATGTGTGACCGCGTGTGAGGAAAGCAGCAGGATGGGAAGGTGAGCACCTGTTTGGAGCTGAATTTAAGGGAAGGCTTTGCAATGAAGAGCCACATTGAGGCTTGCACATTGTTAAGAGGTTGGGGACCAAGGGTCTGCGGAGGTGCTGAACGAGACTCGTGTCAGCGGATTGCGCAGATAAGGCTGCAGCTGGATTGAGTTGTTGGACCCATAATTTAAATGTTGGAAGAAGAACCTTATTTTTTTATGTTGTGTAGTAAGCAGAAGTGCTGTAGCCACAGACTTGATCTGTGCATGCTCAGTAGGACTAAAGTGTTTCGGACACATCCAACTCCTGCTGCCCTGAGGATTGGCAGAGACTGTAATCGAGAGATCCCCATGGCTGCAGGTTAGCTGGTGTGCTTGGGGACGTCTGGCACCTTGCACCTACTGCGGTGGTGTGCTGTAATTAATGCTAATGTCACAGTGTTTACATTAACATAATTACATTAACATAACCATTATGTTTACGTTAGAGTCAGTACAAGAGGCAAAACTGCTTTCACCTCCTGATCCTGTTTTGTATCCTTGTGTTGCCCGGTCTTTCATATTCATGCGAAAAACCTGAAGATCTCGCAGAGGCAGAATATAAGGAGTAAGATGGCTTGCGCGCGGGCAAGGACTGTGTCAGAGACTTTCGGTTATGGTTTTGGAAATGAATGCTTCTGAATCCTCCTTCCTGCATAAGAGGATTTTCAAAGGAATGCTATTAGACCATCAGTTCCCATTGAACGTCAAGAGGAATTAAAGGCTGTGCTTTCAAAAGCATCTGTGTGCACCGAAGACCAGATCCCGTCGGCAATGAGTAAGACTTAGCCTCTTCCAGAAATTAGTCTTAGACAATTGCACGTGCTCAACTTAATTTCATTTTCATTGGTAGGACTGCTCAGTAGTGTATTAAGTTAAAAAGTTTCTGCAGGATTGCAATTTTAGTGGCTTTTGAATAATCAAAGCATTTAACTTGTGTGTCTCTCTTTGGAAATCTCCTCTTTAATCTCGAGAGACAGCCCGAGGAGCTTGGCTGTAGGTATCCATTAGTAAAAATCTTAGCCTCAGTGCCTGAAGCATGGTTGTTCCCCATCCTCCTAGAAGTAAGTTTTTTCTTTCTTTCCTTCTTTCTTTCTTTCTTTTTTTTAACTGTACTGAGACCAAATGTTATAGTAATTAATAATAATAGTAAACCCTTAGTTATTTTCTCTATTGCTCTTTTCTACCACAGAGGATTTTAATACGTTTTGTCGTACATTGGCTCCAAGGCAGAAACTTGTATTTCAGATTTCACCCTGGAGCAAATTTCTCTCTTCAGCTCCAGAATACAGATTTTAATGGAAATGGTGACAGCCTACTAACCACGCAGCTCCAGCAGGAACGAGGGGAATAATGCATGATGTCTTGGATCTTTTGTGACACTAATCTTTCCGAGAGATGGAAGAGATTTGTTAAGTCCAGCTACACCAGTCATGAGTTGTTAGGTCTTTTTTGTGTCTTGAAGATGAATGTCAAGAGGTACCTAAGGCAGCCCATATTCTTTAGTCTTTCTCCTGCAATTATTTAAACATACTCCCATCTACTTTTGCACCATATTACTTCTGTAGACTGTGTGACAGAGGTACTATAATTCATATAGAACACTGAAGCAAAAAGACAGTTTTCAAGCAGAAAAATCAGAGCTTTATTTTGTCCATCTTTACCATCTGATCTGTGATAGGTTGTTAAAGGCCACATTTTTCTTTTTCTTTCCTTCCTGTCAGATCATTACTTGCTGTTCTTTCATTTGACCCCATCCAGGACAGTTTGAGGTTTTTTGCTTGCTCATATCTCTTGTTGTTAATGCTGGCTTTTACATATATGCTTTAAGTTACGCATGGGCTTAATTGTTTTCCTGCAACAAGCCTTCTGTCTTCCTTTGAGCATACATTATATATAATATGTATATGAACACACACACACACACACACACACACACACACACACATTTTTTTGGAATTGGAGTTTGGGGGAAGATGCTGTGTTACATGCGATGGGATTCTTCATGTTTTTAAAGTTGAGCCCGACATGCATAATTGCTGGCGTCATGCCTCTGGCCCTGCTCCTGCAGAGGATCTGGATGTGCCGACTGCTGTGTCCTCATGAGGTCTGCTGGAAGGGTGGGATCCACCAGCTCTGGCAGGCCAGGAGCTCACGATGGGAAAGGTAGTTATTGCTATTCCTATAGTAAGCAAGAGAAGAAAAACGGGAGGATCAAGTGTGACGCCTTTGGTCACACAGGACGTTAGTGTGGCTTTGGAAAGAGGTGACCCAAGATCTCTGGTAGCTACAAACCTCAAAAATTTTACCAGTCCCCCAATGAGACTCATGCATTCTCCTGCGTTTTCTCTCTTCCTTTGACCAGAGGCAAAAAATGGTGCCAATGCAATAAAGCACTTAAGCACTAGTGAGCGTTTTTGCTTCTGAGTTAAGGAGGAAGCATGCGCCAACCACCTGTGGCTTCGCTGTGCTCCTCCATGAATTACACAATTCTCTTCTTTAGGAAAGTGTTCTCTTCCGAACCGAAAATGGCTCCCGGGATAGCATTCGTCAAGATTTAGGTTTCCAAGAGCATCAGTGCAGTAACTTCCCCCAGACTTAAATTCACTTTAAAAATCCATTACGTGCCCTGTTATCAAGGGCACTATTAAAACCCTGTAGCACTCACCTCTTCAGCATATATATTAAGTGAATGAGCTATTTCCAGATGAGAAGATACCAGGACACCATATATCACAACGGTGCGGATGTTTCTGTGCCAGCAGTTAGACGCTTGGCGTGATCTGCAAGGATGCTAAGTATATGTAGCTTTGTTCAATGCCAGATGTGGGCAGGTGTTCGGAGAAATTTGATACGAGTATTAAGCAAAGCTGGGGCAGGTTATGGTCTCATATGCTATGGGCTACCCTCTACCAGGCTTCCTTTCTTGCCCAGGCAAAACTGCCCCGGTATCTATATGTGTTTGTTAGTCTATGGCAGTGTTTTAAGGCCCAAATCCATTTAGTTAGATGTTAAGCTTTAAGCTCGTTAATGGTTACAAGTCAATAGCGACTATTCACATGCATAAAGAAAAGCACATTAAGCTGACAAAAGCACTGCCTACCTCTTCACCTGAACTTCTTATAATTAGAGTAATTGCACTTGTTCCCCCAAACCCAAATATTTCTTGGAAAACTCGAGGTGTGCCGCAAAGCTTTATGGCATTCGGTACACATTGCCGTCAATATTAGTTTTCTCCCTGGTGCAGGGTGCGATGGGCTTTGTGCATCAGGCTTGTCTGATTTTTATTAAGTCAGGGTGTTTTACATGCGTGGTGTTTAGGATGTAGGGTGGCGTAGGTACTCGCTCGTCTCCATCCTTGTGGGGCATCACGAGGAGAAACGGAGGGGTTCGCTGGCACTTGGGACCCCAGACTGTTGGTTGAGTGCGTTGAGGTCCCGGTGGTGCCGCAGCCTAACTAGCAGCCCCGGTGCTGCGTCGGGGCCATTGCGGGATCCCGCTGGAGGGGAACACGCTACCAAGGGCCAGGTCCTCCCACCGCCTGAGGTCCTGCAGATCTGCTTCCCTTGAAGGTTGTGCTCTGGTTGCTGCATGCCATCCCATTTCCAGTCCAATCGCCGTCCTCTCTGCTGGCTCACGAGGTCCCGGCTGCGCCAGGAGAAAGGATTGTCGCACATTAAGTTTGCCGCTGGACAAATTGAGGTCGTCTTCCTTTCCGCAGGCCTCCTGTGACCCTTGGCAAGTCATTGGGCTTAGACCCCATGGATAATTGCTGTTTCCAAACACGATTTAACAGGTAGTGAAATTGGTGGAAATTGGAGTCTGAATTGGAAATTGGAGCTAAAGACCTGGGCACTGGTCCCTCTGGGCCTCGGATTTTTTCTTGCTACCCCCCCCTCCCCCAAGGTATGCAAATTGTGTGTCAAATGCTTAAAACAGAGCTCTCTTTTGGTCAGAGGATGGGAAACTTCTGAGTACCTTTCTATACCTCAGCTGGAATGAAAGTGTGTGGTCTATAAAAGAAATGCTTAGTAAGAGGAGAGACGATAGATGGGTTTTGTCAGGGCCCCCCAGCCACCAGCTGGCTCTGTGCATCCGTATGAGCTGAGAGCTGGCAAATTCGCCGCCGTGCACCGGTTTGGAGACGTGCTGCTTGTGCTGTGAACGAGGCTGGGGCGCAACAGGCCTAGGTGGGCTTCCGTGGCTTCTTGTCTTAATCACGTCTTTCTAGCTAATGTTTCGAAAGGCAGGACTCTGAGCCTATCGGCGTTGTATTTAGTATTTGTTCTAGCATTACACCAGCTTGACCAGTTCTGTGGTTCGTTTTTCAAAGGGTGCAGAGACACATTGAGCTATTAGAAAAGCAGCAGTTTTTCCAAGGGGAAGCACCCTGTGAGACTGCTGATTTGCATTTTGTTTCAATTAAACTATCACTTCATTATATGGATTTTAAAGCAAAGGCAGTCTGGCCTTTGCCATTACCTAAGTTGTATTTATATTTGCTTTGTAAGATCTGAAGTGTTGATGCCACAGAAAAAGCGGATCCGTGGGGCTGCAGCTAAATTTCTTGTTGAGGTGGCACTGAAGTACGAGAAATGTTGGTGAGCTCTGGAAGACCATGTGCTGGGCCAGGCTCTACTCCAGCCTCAGCGCCTGCGCCCGGTGCGCTTGCGTGCTCCGCTTCCGGGGAAAGGTGCAGAATCCAAAATTAAATGCAAAGAGGAGTTATTTATCATCATCATTATTTAGCGTGGACTGAATGCCTGAGTCCCACTGCTGCCATTTCTCCTCTGCGTCGTCACTCGGGGGGTGTAAGGGACGGCAGCAGCAAGGGGACGGTCTCGTTGCTCCCGTAGCCCCGTCAGCCTGCGGTAACTCATCTGCCTGCCGCTGCACAGTCATCACCTCCAGAGCGAAGAAGGATCCTCTTGTTTTGCAAACTGCAACACTTGAGAATGTTTTATAGCCAAACCCTGGTCAGATGCCCAGAAGGACACTTGCAAGAAACCTGTGGCTCCTCTTTTATCTTTTTATCTCTTCTTATGCTTTTGGTCATTTTATCTCTTTGCGTTCCTCGCTTCTCCATCTGGCTGCATTTTTCAGTGTTGGACTGCTGCCTCGGAGACTTTCAGTTGCTCTAACTTTCTAAAGCCGTCAGAAAATTCAAAATGCATACCTTGGATTTCACTTTTTGGGGTGCGACTGATGCCGTGTTGGACAGGAATGAGCTAGGTATCTGTTCCACTGATCTGCTGGATTGACCTAATAACAGTGCAATAATAGTTGGATTACCTGAATGTTTTCACTGTAACGACTGCTTTCAGATGTTTACAACTTCCTAAAGCTTCGGCTTTCGAGGCTGAAATTCTTCAGGCTTGGCTTGGACTGTGTTTGGTTAATTTATATTTATGCCTGTGGAGCATTTTTTTGGCATAAGCAGACTTAGTTAAATCACTTTCAGATAGGAGAACCAGATTACTAACTCCTTCGTGTTTCTCTAGAAATAATATGACGTGCAGAAACGGTTTGGAAAAGGTCGTGGCTCCCCTGCCTCTAAACCTCTTGGTAGTGGAGGAGGGACTCTTGCTCTACCTATAGTTTGAATGGTTGTGGAGGGATTAAGAAAACCACAACCCACTGCGGTGCAAAAGTTGCGAAGCTGCTGAGAGCTCTGGGATGTTAAGCAGACCCCAAGGATCATGGCTTAGTGGTTGGGATTCAGGAGAGGAACGTCGCTGAGCTCCACTTAGCACCGGTGGGAAGAGGCCATTAGACTGGCTTTCTTCTCGGACAGCTGGAGACAGCTATAATGTGCTGGATAACACTGCAGTTCGATAGCTGCGTGCTAATACAAACTCATCTGTCTTTGTTTACTATACTTTTACCGTTCTTTCCTTTCCTTTTCTCCTTATATTAGTGTTTTTGTCGGTTGATAGTACTATAGTTTCTCAGCTTAGTAGGGCTAAGCCTAGGTATCGCTGGTTGGAGACAGTGGAAGGACCTGGTGGAGATGCCTGTGGTGCTGGTGATGCCCTTAGAGCCTCCCGAGTGCGTGTGAATGAAAACATAACACACTTATTTTAGACAGGGAAACAGTGACTACATTTATCTGAATATGAGACCAAACCTGAGAAGCAACTTACTGATTTTTTTTCTTGGCTGTTAATTGGGATTAGGTGAAAACTCACCAAGAATCTCAGGATTTCATCTGTTGCTAGTAGCTGGAAGTAAGACTTAGCACTTTATTGCCAAGTCTAGCATATCATAGGATTAGCCCTCATATATATGTAATGGTTTGCAGCTGTTTATTATTTCATTTGACTGATGTATAGACTAATGCAGAATTCACAAGGCAGTTTTAATAAATGCCAGAAGTATGCACAGCAGGGCTTTTTTTTTTCCCCGCCTATAAACAGCAAGTTACTTTCTGCAGACAATTTACAGGCATGCAACATATGGGGAATTATGGAATGAGGTCTACAATTGCCTTGTATTTATTTCCCAGTTCATATGGGAAGCATTTATTCTGCCTCTTTGCAGATAGGCATTTCTGTGCAATCTGCTTTCCAGCACGGATGCCAAAGGTTGTGCGCGAGAGATAAGAGATGCTCGGAAACGCTGGATTTAGAAGCATTAACATTTCATGGTCTTATTGAACGAAAGGGAGAATTGCAAACCCAAAGTTTCAGCCCAATTTAGGAAGTTATATGAGCGTCTCTGACAGCGATACCAAGAAATAAGAACGTGTTGCTGCTCAGAGGCCAGTGTGAATCTCCTGCAAGTGCATCACAAATTACAGCCGTTGCCTCTTCTCCTCCGTCGGAGAGGCCAGGATTAGTCAGGAGATGGGGTTTTCTCTCCCAAATGAAAAGCAGCTGTTTTCTCCGGCCTTGAAAAGCAAGAGTTGCTCAGTTTATAAAGTAGAGGGAAGTGTTTTGAAATAGGTCGGTGGAGTGGCGGCCAACGGGGCTGGAGATGCAGGTCTTGACACTGCAGAAGATAAAAGCAGGCTCGTCAAATTCTGCTTAATCCTTAAAGCCAGGAGTCTAACTGATATAATAATCAGATCCCGTCCTGTTTGCCAGTCTCGAATAAAGCGTCGTTTGTGGCTAGCATTATTTTTGCATTTATCTCTGGAGCGTGCGCAGCAGAGCTCACATCCCTGCCGAGGTGCATACAAAGATCTGAATGTGGAAAATTTGTCCTAATTATCACCTTCCTCCTGGAATCTTGCTTTCACCTTAAATATTTTGCTTTTGTTGTTGCTGTTGTTAGTTATTTGTACCTCGGTGGCGTTTAGGAAACCCAGTCGTGTGTCCGGATCCCGCTGAGCTAGGCACCGTGCAAATATGTAATGAAGTGACTCATGGAGCTCCGCAGACCTTACAGTCTAAGCAGTTAATGACTTAACTAATTACTCTAATTAATTAATCTGTGCAAAAAATGCAGAATTTGCCCCGGGACTGGTTGAAAAATTACTAAATGTATACTGTCCTTTTTTTCGGTCATATTCCCTCGTCCCGAGGTTTCTGTCTCTGCTCTGGATTTTATGGGAAGACAAGCATAGCCATACTGGGACCGAAAAACGTTATTTCCTCAAAATACCTTCCGGCCTCCACTCATTTCCTGAGCCAGAGACCATGCACTGGTATTTAACAGCACTCAGTGGATTTTCCTTGGATTTGCAGGGAATTTGCACATGTTGACTGATTCAAGGATGAGGATTTGGCGGGGCGTTGTGTGTATATGGTGCCTGCTCAGTTTGTGCGTCAGTAGAACATGCTCCGTTTCCTTCTTCCAAGTGACTTGGCTCCGAAAGGGTTGATTTTTTTTTTTTCCCTTTTGTAGCTCATCTAGTTGAAATGAGCACCACGTTTCTAACAAGAATACGTATATTGAAAGTATGATAAATTATTTGGCCTAAAGGATGTGACATTGTCCTACTAAATGCATCCTCTCAGGAATCTGACCTTTTAAAAACGTGCGGGGTTTTTTTTTTTTTTTTGCTATTTTTTTTCCCCTAGTAACACATATTATATGTCCCTTTCCTTCTAACCTTTTATATACCCTTACTGGAGCTTAAAGCTTGGTCAGCATGAGAATATTATTTATTTATTTATTCCTCCCCAATGTACATCATTAAGCATCTGCATACGGATGGAAAACGCTGCTTCCAGCTGCTGCTTACCTGCCTGGAACTGAAGTTGGGTTTGTACCTTGAGGATGTCAGGGCAGGTACAAGTAGGTAATGGGGTGATGTGTTGCAAAGAAAACATTTCCTGTATGTTAAATCACTTAAGTATTTCGTCGGAAATGGCAGCCAGCCTCAGGAAATCAATTATTGTTTTAGATAAAGGCTTGCTGAAATAAGGTGGAGGACTCCGGTTCAGTCAGACTAGCACGGAGCCATTAGCAACCTAGGTTCAGTAATTCAGATACTGGTTTTAATTTGTAGTAGGAGGAAGGAAAGCAATTGCAAATATCCAAGTTTCTTCCCGGTGCTGTCATGCAGGCTGCAAGCTGCGTGCCCCTCCGCGCGGGGATCACGCCACTGTTTTGTGAGGCGTATAACCTACTTCTACTCGCACAAATTAACGTTATGGTTTGCTTTTACGTCCGTGCTAAGTGTAGAAGGGCGTCAGCAGCACATCGCGTTTGCAGATTCCATCTGTGCTTCCTCTGGGGAAGGCTTTCGCAGGGTCGTGAAGCTCAGCTCCAAACTTCAGACCTGAAAAATGCCGCAGTCTTCCTTACTTACAGTCTCCCTACTCTTGAGAATGAAAAAGCAGCACTGAAAAACAAATACTTCCAGTCAACCATCAACTGAAAAACTACAATAAACTAAAAATGCAATTCCAATAGATGAGTCAGGAGAGCTGCTCACAGCTCTCGCCTCCTTTCCTCACCTCCTGCTCAACGTTTCTTACTCTCTTTGAGTTGTAGATCCAAGTTGCTCTTGGGTGTTGTCAAGAGGTGGACTGTCCTTGATAAGCAAACATGGAGAAACGAATGTAATGCTTTTGTTTTCTCTCCACCCGCACCTGATGCAGGAGCTATGCTTTGCTGAGAAATAGATAATTTCCCCAAGGAGAAGGCAGTCTCTGCAAACGTGGGGTGTGCAGGAGGCTTCGTTGTGGCAAGGGGGAAGCAGAAGGTTACATCTCCTGCAGAGATCCCTTTGGAAAAGGTTGGGGGAAGGACACGGTCCCTCTGGCCTTCCTGTGGATCGGGAGAGCGTCTGGAGCCCGTCCTGGTAGAGCAATCGCGTCCCCTGCTCAGGTGAGCAGCTTGCTTTCTCGGCCTGTAGCTCCCAAGAAGATCTGGTTTCCATCCTCTGCTGTGAGCACTGGGTTCGTTACCTTTTTAGGGACTGTCAAGTAACACCTCCCTTTCCTGAGTAACAGCGTCTTTTCCATGGCACCTCCAGGACCTGCGTGAGCACTGAAGGGATGAGGCTCAGGAATTTGCAGCTCAGGGTAGCAGTGTCCACTGCAGCAATATTTCCCCCTGGGAACTGGGTTCCCTGACAAACCTGGCCTGGAAAATTAAGGAGCCAATAAATGAGGTTGGCGACCTTCGGTATAGTACAACCACCTTTTCTTTTTCTCGAGCCCTTAATCTGCTGAAGGGTGAGAAGGCCATGCTTTGAGAGGTGGGAGCTGATTGCATTTCTCCCTAGATGGGTGGAAGGGAACGGGGAAGATACAACACACAGTCTGAGCTGTTGCACGATACTTCCCAAATTGTTTAGGATGATAAAGTTGGGTGTTAATTAAAGTACAGCGTTAATATCTCATCTTTCTCCCTGCCTGTCTAGAACAAGCAATGGCAAGATGTATGGGTTTTTTTTTACTGTAAATGTTGATACAGAAATAACAGTCGGTTCCTACATGCCAGGCAGCGATAGGGTTACTCCTTAGCATGGTTGCGAGGGGCATGTTCGTTTAGCTTCAGGGATCTGCGTGCAGGAAGCCCTGCCATGGGCAGGAGGCTTGTGGTGGCTGGCCAAAGGCTGCACCAGACATCTCGGTCCTTGCTCCATCTTTGGGGCTCCTTTTCATCATTTTGATTGAATGTGTTGCCCTCAAAATGACCACAGTCTGCTTTTGCAGAAAAGTGAAATACTCTCAAACACTGTAACGCTTGGGTGAAGGTGGCCCAGCTGGATCTAGCTGGCCCTTCAAAATGAGCTGTGCAATGCTGGCATCAGCTCTTGGAGGGAGGTGGTCACAGTCCTGCCACGGTGTGATCAGTGCTCAGGTGTGGCCCTGCATTGATTTTTGGTCACTCAGGATGGAGGGCCTCTGGAGGAAGCTCCCCTTTTGCATTACTGCAAAGATGGTGTGACATGTCCTAAGAAAAGTTCCTCACCTCTGGCTGTCCTCTGCGGGATCTGCTGCGTTTACTGCTGTAAAATAGCCCGGATTTTTGTTCTTGGCTTTTTGATTTCATAAGGACTCTAAACACTGGTATTTTCTGGCTAAGTCACCTTGGACAGATTGTCTGTGTTTGACCATCAAAAAAAAGGAATGAGGTATATTTTCACTTGTTTTGTCTTGGAATACCAGACACAGGGGGACCGAGACCCTGTTGTACTACAACTGTACTGTTGTGTGTGTTGGGAAAAGAGCAAGGACAGTCCTACTCCAGGTAGCTTAAAATCCGAGTAATATATTTAGCTCCCTCTCAGGAGTGATTTGAGCATTAATTATGTTTTTAAAGCACTTAGTGCCTATCATCAGATGCTCTCTATAGAAACACAAAGTTAAATTGTCACAGATCTGTGGCCTCTTAGGAATTGTTCACTACGCCGTGCAGCATAACCATTCATAAATTTGCATTGGCAGTAGAGAGCAAGCTCCAGCTCTTCTTTGCGATCCCTGTCTGGCAAAGCATTTAAGCATAAGCTTCACCTAAACACTCGAGAAGTTTCACTGACTTCAATAACTTGTGTTTCGTTTTGATAGCGAAAGTATTTGAGCTAAACAAGGGCTGCCTTCACCATTAGCAATCTAGAGATTAAGAAATAATAGTGCAGTTTCAGTTCTGTATCTAAGCAGTATCTATTGTTACACTTATATTCCTGTTCACTACAATAATACATGAAACACCTTCGATCCATTAATGATGGGTATTTTGGACGGCATGGATGTGTACAAGAGCAGAGGCATCACAGTGTGGAATATTCCTCTCCGACGACCAAATTAGCGCCTCTGTTTCTGTCCTTAGATGTTGCACGTCAAAGCATGTCACCCCTCTGACCTATTTGCAAAGCACAAACAGATGGGAAGAAATTCGAAGAGCAAAAGCACTCTCTGGGGTGTCCTGTGTGTCTGAGAGCACTGAATGCACACCAGCAAACCGAGGATAAATTGTTTCGGTCGCCAAGTGAAAATAGTATCTGAGCACAGCCAGAGCAGGTACTATAAAAGAAATTAAATGCACAAAGCAAAACCCTGTAAAATAGACTTTCTTGACCTTAAAAAAGTAGGTAGTAAGTTCACAACTCAGTAAAAGGTAATTAGGAGGAAGAAGCATGTATGCAGTTGCTGAAGATACATGTATTAATCTCCTTCTACAAAGACATTTGCATAATAATTACACATTGGCTTCAAGATACTAATATTTCTTTTGGAAGAGCCCACTGTGGGCAATATTACATCTGTGGTAATACCTTGGTCTTTAGAGAATAATTTAATGAGCAGGTTTAGGGTAGCCCTGAGGGGGGATGATACGGACCCCAGGGCCCTCGTAGAGAAACTTGGACAGGTTTGCAGCAGGCTCCTGAGAAACAATACTGCTGCAGGTATGGTCCCACATGTTCTGGTGGTACGGATACTCTGCTTGGGTGAATGTTGGTGAGCGTCACCAATTTTCTGTGTTTTCCTTTTCTCCGGCATCTGGGGCTTCGTGGGCGAAGTGCCCGTCTGGGGTTGCTGTGCATTGGGCTCACGCAGTTTGCAACGGTGAGTGTGCCAAAAAAGGCATTTTAATGTGCAATGCACCCTGATTTTCGTTCATACTTTCCAATGCTTGGAATGAGTTTCAAAATAAATGAGGAGAGCTCAATGCATTGCTCCAGCCATCTTTTGCGCGTAGGGCTTATGTCAGCCAGTATGCGTGGGTACTGCCAGACTGATGTCCAGGCAGCTCAAATGGGAAAGCAAGGTGGTTTGTGCTTGCTTGAATTGCAATCTAATTTGTTAGAATGAAGTTGCAGAGAACTGCTTAATTCGTCACCCAAATGGGCACATGGCTGACCAGTGGCCCCGGCTACCCATTAGGCACTGATTCAGCCAGCAGGTTTGCGACTCGCTCGGGTGCTTCAGCAAACTCCATCAAGTGCAGAACTAGTACTTAGAGGTTTGCTCAATCAATAGACCTTTAGGTGTATGGGCCAGGGACCTAGTTTTTCTTTTGAATGGTAACACACCCTAAATCCATCTTTGAAGTTGTTGGGACAATATCAGGCTTCTAATGTAAGGTCCGATCATGGTTTATGTTACGTTACATTGGTAGGCCACTAATATACGACCCGCTTATGTTATTCCATTGTGTTTTCGAGAGCAGTATGTTAACTCATTGCAGGTGTTTTGCTGGACAAAGCTTTGCACGTTGCACTTTAACCCCGCTGCTGCCATGAGGGTGAAAAGCAGCTGTGATACCTCACTCCCTGCACAGAGCATTCGCCTCTCGTGGAGCATTTGTGGTAGCAGTCGCGTGCCTTGAGTCCTCCGTCCGTCCTGGAGCCTCCGCAGGTAGCTGTTAGTTACGTGGTTAGCCGTGGAGCAGCCAGCCCTGCTCACACACTGCTGCTGGTCTGGCCTGAAGTGGGGAAAAAAAGCAAAAGTGGCATGTACATATTTCTTGCAGGCTCTTGTGCAGAAATAAATGACAATACTTTTGAAATCAGGCAAATCAAGCTGCAGGATAAAAGGAGGGAGAAAGCTGTGGAGCACTGTGTGTGCAGCCACAGAAGTGATGGAAAACTCATGGAATTCACCGACAGCGGAGAAAGCGTCCTCGGAAGAAACCGAACCCTGACCGCCGATGTTCTTAATGTCATTCCCGTCCTCGTTCTTCCTTCCACCAGCTCTTTATCCTGCCCTTATCCCTCTGTGAGTGCTGCCAGAGAGGCTTCTCCATTGCTCTTCCATCACCACCGCTATAGGAATTGCATCCCACCCTCTGATATTGCAGGTTTCCATCCATGAAAACTTACGGCAGCAACTGCCTTCTGCTTCCCAAATTTGAAAAGATTAAAATAAGCCACAAAACTGAAACTTTCCGTACGCATCTGATCGAAGCAAGTAAGTGGAAATCTGCAGCCTAGTCAAAATACTTCATTCCTTTAAAGAAAGTAATGTCATTAAAATCAACATATTTCTTTGAAAGGTTTTGACAAATCGCTATTTTCCAGTGCAGAAAATACGCAAGGTGGGAGTGGTCGGTGCTCTCTAGACAGAGTCCCTGCCCTGAACAGGCAGCGTTCAGGAATGCAACAAGGGCACAAATGCTAAAAAAAGCAAGTTAATGCTATGGGTCAGGAGTCATGAATTCGTTTTCCAGCACTTGGGTGCGAATAGTGGAAGAATTCATGACTAAACCTTCTGGCCTTTTCCAGATAGTTGATGTGGGAGGTATATTTGGTGGGCCACCGCCATATGTTTGGTATGTGTGCTAGTGTGTCTCACCATGAAGGTGTTTTTGAGCCATACAAATGCATCTGTCCTGTAGCACCTACTGTCTTTAATTTGGTCTCACTACTCGCGTCTGGCTACGCTGGGTGCCTCTCCTATAGATTTTCCCCTCGTCTGTCTGACTGTATCCTTTGATTTCTTCTTGTTGTCTGGGCATGATGCTTCTTTGCTTTGTAATGCTTTATGCCAACTTAAAATAGCCATGAAAGGGCTGCCTTCAACTGTTTTAAACAGCGGATGGAAATTTGCTGCTGTGCGTTGGTGAAACGGTTGTGCCCGCGTCCCGCTAAGATTGAATCCTTGAAAGCCGGCCTTAGGCAGGGTTTAATAAAGTGAGCTCTCCGGAGCTCTTGAACATCTTGAACGCGGATGCGGTGTGCCTGCAGTCAGCTGTCTCTCTGAATGATCTTAGCGATGCTGCTGACCCTGATTTTCCTTTTTGTTCTTCACTGTGAGCTACTACTTTTTGCTCCCACCCTCCCAAAATAAGTAACGCCGATATTTCCAGGATATGACAGCCCCATGTCTTAGCCAGCGTTACAAATTTGTATTTGTGTCACAACGTGCGAGTGAGGTTGCCACAACATGCTCTTCTCTTTGCCTTTCTGCAAATGCGCTTCATCCGTCCCCCTTAGCAGGTCCCAATGCATTACCCGGCATTGACAGTCGTCTGATAGCACCGCGCAGCTCGCTCCATTACTTGGCAAGCGCCTCAAATATATCAGTACATTGGCTGCAAAAACGTATATCCTTTCATGCAAAATGTATATCTTGTACCTTCTGGCTTTCATGATGTGCCTTATTACAGCATATTTCATCGCCAGGAGCACTATGAAGTGTGCACCGGTCACAGGAGCCCCTTTTCCTGCAGCGGATGCAAGGGCCCGGCTGCTTAGCAGGACTCGGGGTCTTCTAACCCTGAACTTAATCCGTTGCTAAATCCTGCCTTTTTTCAACAAGTAATTTAAAAAGTGTGGAGCAGAGTCCTAGACACTAAAATCTTCAGACTTTCAGGAGACGTAGATCTGTGTCCAAACTCCTCTGCTAGTCCCGAGTTTGCAAATTGCCTAAATCACTCCTCTGCGCTGAACTGCCGCAGCCGTTTGAAGAATTTCTGTTCTTTTGTGCCTGAGGCAAATCTTGATTGGGAAATTATCATTTGCAACCAGAACGTTTTAGTGTGGTGGCGTAAACAAGGAGAGACTGGCTTTGAAATTATCCCGATTGCAACACGTGCTGATTCTCCCTCTAGTTGTGAAGGACCAGAAACATTGTGATTGCTCCATGTTTCTGTTTCCATACAGCTAAGAAAACCTCAGTTATGAATGCGTGTATGTATGTACCTGTAAACATATGCAAATGTGTAAAAAGGTAGATTTACATAAAATTTTTCAAAACAGACTTCAAACACTACTCAGTTCAACTCTACTCCCTTCCTTTTTGTAGACCACAAGGTGGGAAGAAACCTTGAGAAGCTGTCTCACCACTTGCCTCCTGATGTAGGCTCAGCTCTTCTTAAAGCTTTCTTGATGGGTGTCCATCCAGCCTGTTCCTGAATACCTTTAGTAATGACAAGTCTGTGCCCATTCTGGGCAGCTTCTGCTGGTGCTTACCTGCCCGTACTGCTGCAAAGTTTGCAAGGTTCTTGCACATTTAGCTGTTAACGATTATTTAAGTGAACTCTTAAGGGTCTGTTAGACAATTTTCCAAGAATTATCCAAATAATTTTGCATATGCATGGGTTTTCTTGGAGATGGAATATGTTGGATTAGAGGTAAAGCATGATATGTTTTCAGCTTGTGTCTGGCTAAAATCCCTGCTTGCCAAGCATGCATCCAACCAAATTTTTCTGCTGCTTTTTGGCGTTTGCATTTGTCATGCAGCGTGAAGCCAGGGATTTGAAACTTTCTTGAAACCACCTTTTGCCACTCATCATGTTATGCTTATCTCTGCAATAAATGAACAAATGCTTTGCTTGGCAAAGGACACCGAGCAGCTCTGTCAGATCCTTGCAGCTGCCTTGGAGAAAATGTTCGGACGTGCTAAAAGACAGCCGCCTGGAAAAGCACTGCCCGAAAGGAAGCTGATAGCATTGATCCTTTAGCAAGGGGGATTTGTCAGAAGCCTGCCGCAGCATCTGATTTTGGGGATATGCTGGCTTTTGCCGAATGGTCAGCCCTGGGAAACGTGTCTACCTGGATATATCATGAAGTTGTGTTGGGTTCAGGTGAACACTGATTTTTTCCAGTAGACTCTAGTAAATACTATTTTTAGTGATTTTTTTGTTCTTTTTTTTTTTGCAATTTGTATTATTACATTTTTGTCCTGGAAGGTGATCTCTTACCTTCTAATCCCTTTGCTGCGGCTTCTGGTTCCCCTGCAAGACTGCACGGAGGCTACGGGGAGGCAGCGAGAGCAGAGGGAAGCTGCTGGCAGCGGTTTTTGTTTGTACTCCCTGGACAACCGCCATAGCCCTGGAGCAACGCTCGGTCGTGCGTCGCACGGACGGGACCCGTGGGCAGGGGAGCTAGCGTTATTTAGGCTAACGAAGAAAAAGTCTGAGGGGAGATGTAGGGAAAGATTGTTGAGGGAGATGGTTCTAGGGTGGTGGATATTTTAGAGCGGGTGGAAGAAACATCCTTTGGGGCTGGTCTAGGTATCACTGAACTGGGCTTTGGGTAGCGGTAGGCTGAGATAACATCCCGAGGTTTCCATCAGATGTGGTTTTGGTGATCTCAGGCTCCCTACGTTGACCTTACGCCTGTCTACAGTGGCGGAAGCAGCTGATGCAGTCTTGCCCGTACTGTTGATGCCAGCTGCTGTTTGCTTTCCCTGAGATTTCTTTCTGAAATCCAGGTCTAAGGAAAGCTGCAAAGGAAAATTAGTGTCTGTTAGTCTGGCAATTACCCGTTCGTTAATGAGCCCTCCTTTTAATAGGCTGTTTGCCGTGTTCAGCAGCACGACACGAAGAACTTGAGCAATTCTCTGTAATTTCTAGCATGACCTATTACATTTGGCCCTTCCAGTGTCTCATAAAATACCTTGGAAAGTCTATCTGCTGTTTCCTTTCTGCACTGAGAAAGAGGCAATATCAGCAGTGCAACAAACAGCAGATACTAAGCTATTTATATATATATTTTTTTCTTTTTTCTCTTTAGTCAGGAATTACTTGGTAGCCTTCAAATCTCTGGCTGAAGTAAGGCCTGACCCAAGCTGCCCTGGGAGAGCAGTTTGGGCTGTACAATTCGTGGTGCTTCATAAGAGCTGTACTTTTTCCAAGACAACTCTTATAATTTTCTCCTTACGCTCCCCTTATTTGCAGTTTCATGGGGTCGCCCCTTTTCTCATTATTTATTTTTCGTTCTCTTTCCTTTACGAGGGTGTGGGAATGGGCCTTTAAATCCGCTTTGTGTGCGCTCTATAAATCACGTAGCAAAATGACATAACCAGTGGTTAAGGCTGCAACTGTAAAATCAGCCCTTCCAGAAGTCTTTCCACATACTGCTGCCTCCCTTTCTTTCCCTCCTCCCCCCCCATCACGAAGGCTTGGGACCTCCGTTCCTCAGAAATGCTTTGCTATTGCAGATACGCCGCCCTATTCCCTATCCTCCCTAACGAAAGAAATTTCCTCGGTTAAAGTTTATATAGATAGGGTTAACGTTTTCTTTCATCTAAGCTGACATGTAGCAAAATGCTTTTCCAGCATGCCAGCTGCCTGGGGAGTCTGTTTGGCTGGGTGGTTTATAAATGAAGGCGGTGTGTCACGTTATATTGCATTTTAGCAAAGGTTTTCTCTGTCCCAGAAAGCTCCTGTCTCCTTATGAAATATGCTGCCAGTTTAAGGGGAGGATAATATATTTACTATAACTGCATGCAGTGTAGGAATAATTTTGCTGTAGAGATTAAATTTTTATATCATCTCGAAGCAAACCAACACTTTCGCAGTCCCCCGAGAATCTGATGTCTGGCTTTTTCAGCAGGAGCGGTTCAGACAGTAGCAGCTCTAAGTGGTGTCTTTTTTCTTTTTGTTCCTATGCTATGAGAGCAGTGTGCTCCTTTTGTTCCAACATTCAGATTTTTGAGATTTTGAGAAGAATCTTGTTTTTTGTTCCTAAGGTACTTGTTGGGTGAACGTGAGTTTTTGAAGATGAGCGAAGCTCAAACCCGCTCAGAGCTCTGATCTACGCTGGGCATCTGATCTTGCTGCAGCCCATTACCATCTCCCGAGTTTTGCAAAATTCACTAGGGAGTCTCCAAAGATCAGGCTTTTTTTATGTGGGATTAGTGCTGTTTATCACTATAGATAGGCTGGAACCAGCATAAGGAGAGACGTTTTGGCAGCGGTTCAGTACTTCTGCTTTGGTGCCTGCCCAGAATGATAACAGATTTGGTCTGTAACTTGGGAATGGTTCAGGCTGGTTTTGCTTTCTGTCCCGGTTCTTTAAGGGAATAAGCAGATGCAAATGCAGTCTTGCTCACTGCGTGTGTAATTTTTGGCCCTCCAAAATGAGAGGCTGGAGAATCCACACCAGAAAGCTGCGCTGGAAACCAGCCCTCAGTGCTCGCACCTGGGGAGCGACTTGCAGCAGAAGCAATTTTCCCTTCTGGCTTCTGCATCACCAGAGGCTCTTCATCGTTCGTTTGTGGTGGTAGCCAGCGTGAATGCCACGCGAGAGGTTGCCCAGCCTTTGAGACCCGCGTGGAGTTTCCTTGCAGGCTGTGAAGGGCAAGCAGAAAATGAAAAGGTGAGGGTACTACCTATAGAAACCTTAAGTGTCTGAACAGTTTGTTAAGTCCTACTTGCCTGTGTCTTCAGCGGCCAGTGTGGTGGCCTATGCCGTTGCAGCTGGGACCAGCGCAGCTGTAGCAGCCGTGCTGGTGTCGAGCGAGGGAATACAGTGATGACCCTGCCAGTGTTAGCAGTTCGTTAACGTTTCACTGGATCGCTCCATCCCAGATTATCATCCAGCCTTGCTCTTCATAGGCTTTTGAAATCGTGTGTGCGTTCCCGTGCACGCGGATGTGGGTGAATGCAAAGGCTGGGGAGCTACACGAGGAGAAGGAGCCTTCCCTAGGCCGTCTCTGCTGCCAGGCGCCAGGTCACCACACGAGCTGGGATGAGGCTCATGTTATGCCAAAGGCATTTCTAGCTTACCGAAAGTTTCCTCCTTTGTGTAGCCGTGTAACTGAACGACAAAGCCCAATGAATTAATAGACTGGCTGGATGAGGGTGTGCATGGAGCTGTTTCTTTGCAATCCTCTGTCCCCGGAGGCTTCCTTTCAGCCAGTTGGAAGCAAACTTTCTCCTCCTCTGTTTGGACATGAATTATCTTTCTTGCCAAACATTACTTGAATCTTGCTTCCAAGTGCTGTAAACCAAAGTGACACTCCAGCTGCGCTGATGAACCTTTCTGACAGCCTAAACTGGAGGATGAAATGTTTAACCAGCATGGAGGTAACTGCAGAGATCCTCCTTGTCACTTCCCACCTGGGATATTTCACCCCGTGCCTGTTTTTGCCTTTTTGAGTAGGGTGGCATTGAAAGAGATGGTGGTGACACTCTAAGTACCCTGCCCAACGTGTATGAATCTGTCACCTTTCTTCGTTGATTCCTTTGGTTAAAGGAGTTGACTTGGATTTAGCTGTACGTAATGAGGCAGGGTTTGTAGTAGGAGGAGAACTAACACAGGAGAACGTAACAAGTGAGAAGTTCACACGCAGATACCAATTTCAGCAAATATATTTAGTGGGTAGAGGTAAATGTGTGTTGGGGTGTGTGTGTGTGTGTTGTCATGATTATGGTCTTGGAATAAAGCAGTTTATGGCATTATAAGCTTGTCAAAGCTGCTGAATATAAAGTGATGTCTTAGCGTTTCACTGGTGCCTCTGCGCTTGGCAGTGAGGCTTCATTTTGCAAGGACGTAGAAGTTACAGTGGAGCCTTCTCCACGGGGAGAGCTGGGGCATTTCCCCCAAGGTGGGTCTGTGCATTTGCTGTGGCAGTGTCTTAGCAGTAAGTGGGGAGAGACTGAGTGTGTGCCTTTCTTCTGGAAGAAAGCCCAGGTGGGCAAGGAAGGAGAGTGGTGGTGTGCTTTGCAGTGGAGACCTCCCCAGTCTGGGTCAGTGCTGGAGGAGGACTGAAGCTTTCGCTGTAGAGCACATCTGTCCTGCGACTTACACACAGCCAGCTGGACTCCTTAGCAAGAGTGTCGCTGCTCCAGGTGTCCTGCCCCAGTGCTTACACCGGTTCAGATCCACCAGGATTAGCAATGCTGGAAGTGCTGGTATAGCTTGTTCCTGTGCTTGAGTTGGTATTTTGAGCGCTGCGACCCATCTGATTTCAGATACTTGCTGAAATACTGTAGTTGGGATCCCAAATACCTTAGATAAGACAGAGATAAGCACCTCTGGAGATTGATTCAGATCCTGTGGTGGATGAATTAGCCTTGGAAGGCTGAGTCTTTCCCTGTTGACTGCAGGTGAGGAGCTCTGGGAGAAGTACTAACTTGGATGACTCAGTTAAACGCTTATAATCAGTTGATAATAACCTGACTCTGTGCTCTGTAGACCCATTTTAATCAGAGTGAGGAGGCTGTGATGTTAACAGTTTGGACATCCCACTGCGTAGGTACTTCAGCACCAGGAGCCTGGGAGCTTTAAGATCATCTACAGAGCCTCTGCCAGCGCTAACCCAGCTTTGGAAGTCCCCATTTCTGTTCAGGTCTTCTTATAGCTGCGTAGCTTCACGGCACCAATAGCAAAGGTTTTGGGGAGTGAGCAATTTGTAAGGGAAAAGAATGAAAACTAGCAAAATCAAGCTTTAAAAGCTAGTGGTAGATTCTGAAGATACCTGTAATAGAAGTACTAGCATGTGAGGTGTCCTGGGAGTATTTCATAACTCTGTGTTACAGTCTTTTTGGCCAAGAAATAGCACTGGTAGGCAGCAGGACAATTTCACTGCCATTACAGTTAGCTTTTGGTAGAAACTTTTACAGTTAGCTTTTGGTAGAAACTTTTCATGGGGAGGGTGAAGAAGAAGGAATTAAAATCATAAACTGAGTGAGTCTCTCTTGCAACTTATTCGTTATAATGGTAAAAAACACAGCAGATGAACTGAGGAAGCGTTTTTGTCTTTTTGGCGTAACAAGAACCAGGACATGATCTAGGGGTACCCTGAGGAATTTTGTGCATCTTGTAGGTGCACTGTTCCTGAATAGAAAAAGATGTTGTTTTGATCCAGAAATAGCTGTTTCTGAAGAGTTGTCTTTTTGCAAGTATATTTATTTTAAAAAATATTGCTTTAGTTCTGTTGGAAGCTGTATCTGAAACCCTGGAAGCTGACACAAAATGAAATTGATATCTGTTCTCTTCATAAGCAAGTTGAACCTTGTCCTCTGAGCTGTTTGGGATTAGGAAGTTAGCAGAGCGATCCACTGGCCATTTCCAGGTCAGGAAATTTCTCCTTTTGCACCTTTCTTGATGTCCTTCTCTAGCCATTGCTGAACCTGGAGATGGAAAAAGGCAGCCTGAATATCTGATCCATCCCCTTGTTACTGTACGGTCTATTTGTTATCATTGCCCTCAGATTAAATCTAATCAATCCCAGTGCAGTCTGAGGGACTCCAGCAACTCTCAGCAGCTCTCTAACAGTTTAGAGATTCCTTGTCAAAAGGAATGATAATGGTAACTTCTATTCAAGTGCTTCAAACTGATTTACATTCATAGATGATTCTCTTACTGCCTCACAATGCTACTTTTTAAGGAAAAAAAGTATTAAAATCTAAGTCTTGGAGGTGGGGAGACTGAACGTTTTGTCCAGGGTAGCAGAAATCCAAGGCAAATTTGGGAGCAGGACTGAGCTCTTGGGTCATTAAGCTGTGTGCCTGAAGGTTGTTGTCCCTTCATAAACATTAATGCTGGCAAGAGTCAGTTCTGCGCTCAGAATGAGGACTATCTGCCATTAAAACCAAGAGGAATATATCCTGGTGTCTTGATTAAAAACATCAACAAAATCATCACATTTCCTGTTTCCTGACAAAAGGAAGGCTATGAGTCTCTACCTGTGAAAAATATTAAAGTTCCAGGTGTTCTGTGTAATAAATAATAACATGAGCATGAACTTGGTTTCCCACAGGCACCCACCGAATCATCAACATCGCTCCTTTTGTGCAGCTCATTTTGAACTTTGCTTATTTCCTTTTGCTATGCAGATATAAATAAATAATTCCATTTGATAAAGGTCTAAGAATGGTATACTTTAAAAGATAAGAAAGCTTTGAGGGGAAATTGTTTTTAAATCCGTAACATTTGTATGCTGTTCACTGTTTATACTGAGCAAAAATTCATTCGCTTGGCAGTTAAGCAACCTTATTTTATTCTTATTCTGTGTTCAGCCTATCCTTCTCCTGGGGACATCTAACCTTATATGTAATTACCTCTACTGAGAAGGGGAAGGAGGCCTAAATAACCTTCCTAACAACTAAAAAAATGCACAGATCCCAGGGACAGGTTAAGGTTAGCAGCTGGATGCTGGTGGCAGAGCTCATTGGGGATATAATGCCTGGGCCATGAAGAATTTCAGAATTTGAAATGTTTTCCTTCGTGCATTGGGCCAAAGAACTAGAATTTGAAACGTTTTCAGAAAACCAAAATAAAACATACTGGCTTGTGAGATGAGTTTTGTTTCTTTGATAGCTTTGAAATGAAGGTGGTGAACCTAACAGTGATGGTGGCTTTCTTTCTCTCAAGGTTTGTCTAAGTCACTTGGTCTCATTGAAGGCTACGGTGGACGTGGCAAAGGTGGGCTCCCAGCCACCCTGTCCCCTGAGGAGGAAGAAAGAGCTAAGGGACCACATGAGAAATATGGCTACAACTCCTACCTCAGTGAGAAAATTTCTCTGGATCGTTCCATCCCAGATTATCGTCCAACCAAGTAAGTACCACTTGCTCTGTGAAGAAGTGCACACGTTCTAGAGCCCCGGCTATCATCCGAGAGCCAGAAGCGATGATTGCTTTTGTATTCTTGTTTGATACTGTCTGCGCTTCCCTGCTTGCCATCCACAGGGCAGTGTTCAGTAATGAGCAATTGATGTAGTTCAGCTGAGACTGAGATTCAAAAAGACAGTTTATTGAGAAATAAAACTAGTTTCTTCCCATTCCTCTGTGGTTTTTTTTTCCCTTCTAAAGCAGTATATTATTTTTGGTGGTGGAATGTGCTCAGAAGCTCACATCTGCTCTAGTCAGCAAAGTAGTGTTCACTGAGCTATTGGCTTTGCTGTTTGCTACTCTGTAATAGGAGTCTCTCTCCTCTCTTGTCAGCTCCTTGGTGTCCCTGCAAGATTTCCAGGGATCTCCAGTCTCTCCTGATGCCCCTCACACTCCTCCTAGCAGAGTCCTTCTTGTAGGACTCTGTTTTGTGATCTCCTGTAGGTCTTTAATCAGGGCAGAGGGGTTGATACTGAGGAGGGGGCAGAACCACTTAAACTATTCAGCTAAAGATGAGAGGGAAAACCAAGACTGGGTTGACATGTGTTGTAAGTTGGATACGTGATCTTGCTGTGTAAATGAGCATGAGGTTTAGGGTGCCCATGTCCCCAGTAGGTATGGTGCCTTCTGTCCTGGCGTTGACTGGGACCCGCAGGGCCACCAGCCTCCTCTGCAGTCCCACTCCTGAGAAGTCTCCATATCCATCAAAAAGAGCATCTCTTGGGGTCAGGGTGATCAAGTGATACTGGTCCATGCTGAAGTGCCCTGGCTGTGCCAATAGTGTGAGTGTTTGCTCCTGAGGAGTGACATTTCAGTGCAGAAGCCATTGAAGGGATCCTGATGGATCCGATGGCAATACCCTTTCTATCCTGTTTTTCCAGGATGACCTTTTTAAGATTGTGATGATGATTATATTTACCAGCTAAGCACTGGAGAAGAATAGACAGATGAGATGCCAAATCATTTTGCTAAGAGTGTGGGAAGTGATGTACTATAAGTTTATCTCTATGAAACTTAATTTTAGATATGGCTGGTAGAGTGTTCCTTGAAATAGGAAAGTGTCAATTTGTCCAGTACTGGAGTGAAAGCTCTGATAAATAAGTGAGCTGAGAAAGATTTAGATTCTGAAAGATACATGTCCAATGCCTGTGTCATTAGGCCAGTGACAAAGCTGTTCCTTGGGATCTGCAGACCATTGAAAATCAGGCAGCAAGGGGATGCAGCTACACAGCTCCAGCATACTGGCAAATTGTTAAGGAAGTGAGAGCATGGAGAGATTTTTTTTTTCCTTCCCTTCTCTGCATGCTGCATGAATTTCAAACAGCCGCTCATAGTTTCCAAGTCTGCCAGCCACTGACAACAAAAATACTTGGATGAGTTTTCAAAAGAACTGGAGGCCCAGCCTCTAATTCTGCTCACCTGGTTTGTCTGGACAAAATGAATTGCAGGTACAAATTGTACCTTTGGCTGTATGATAGGCAAATCCCCCTACAATGAAAAATCCTTGAAGTGAGACCTTCTCTAACAGTTACCTGAATCTGAGCTTCTTAATTCCATTTTTTTATCCAGAACTCTGACTTCTAGCAGAGCCAACATTACTTTGTGAGAATTAATTTGAGAATTAAGTTTTTTTCAGATCTTGAGGGGGGGTGCTAAGGATTAATTGTGACATTTTTAGTGTTGCATTGTATTATTTTTTAGAGCAAATATCAGTCATTTCATGGGAGAATGGAGGAGAGGACAGAGAAGACAGCAATTTATTAAATATACCTAATTTTGGAGCTTGGCTAATACTTTGGAGGAGAGAATTTGCGGTACTGCAGTTGCATAACTTAGCATCTTTTTTCTCTGTAAGAACTTCAGTAGCATGTTTTGGTTATTGCTTCTTTTAGAGTCAATTGTCTTGGTATTTTAAGAAGGCATTTTGTCCGGTTATGATATAGGCTTGATTTTGCTGGAGAATTTGAAAAGTTTCAGCTTTTTTTATGCCTGACTTCAAGATTCATTCTCTATTTTGTGCATGCAACTTTATGGCTGATTTTATGAAGGGTTTAGTACAAACCAATCAAGTCAAGAATCCTGGTCTCTGATTAAAACAGATTCAAGTCAAAGGAAATTAGCCTAAATGGTTTTGAAATTGCAGCATTAGTGGGGAAAAACTGTTGAAAACTCTCTAGTTGATAAGCATTACAAAGCACATATTAATTTTACATATAGCAGTGAAGCTTATTGGGTTCAGGAAAAGTCTGTTCAACATCTGGAATGGCCACGGACTCAGACTGTTCTTAGGCGGGTACCGTCCCTGCTACGTGGTTGCTTTTGGGGTACTGCTTTCCTTTTCTTTCCTTTGAACTTTCTCTCTGTAAAGAAAAAGATAAACGCGAATGTGTGTTGCTCCCCTGAATGCTGATCTATGCCAGGTTGGACATCTTAGTCCAGTTTCCCGCCTCCTCTTTGTGACAGTGGCCAAAGTAAGGGAGAGTAACAGAAGTTTAGGGAAAAAATTAGGGTGAGTTTGGTGCATCTTGTATTCTTCTGTATTTGGACTCTCTGCTCCTTGTAGTTGGCATATATAAGGATTCAGAGGAGCAGGTGTCTCTGCTCAGAGTGATGCTGTAGGCAGGTGTTGGCAATGAGGAGGCATCATGAGTCCCAGCTGCTGGGTTTCTGAGGCTCTGCCCAGAGGGGACAGAAAGGGTAGAGGCAAGTTTCTCTGAAGAAAACCTTTCAAGTGGTATTGGGTACAGGGAGGCTCTTAAGAGAAGGTAAGGTCTTTCCTGGGGACAGAATACCTTGCTTGTCTTGATTTGGGGAGCTGTGCTATGTCTCTTTGCATCTTCATTTTGGTTATAAAATGCAGTTTATTTGAGAGACTTGGTTTTTTTCTTCTCTTAAAAGCTGAGGCTGCTTGTCTGGGCTGGAAGGTAGAGAGCCTACCCTCATGTCTGTGCTTGAGCATTGTGGGGCTTTACATTAGATGGAGACCTGAAGGTGACCTGCTGATCCTATGGGCGCACGAAATACCTCTGTGGTACTGACACCGTAAGGGCTTGTTCTAGGTAGCTGTGCCTGTAAGACCCTAATTTTGAGTTTAGTGATACTGATCCTGGATGCCTCTTGAGCACAAAAGGTTGAGTTGGGTATGACAAGGCAACATGCTTTCAGTGAGTCTCAGGTAACAGTATAACTGCTTTTGATCACCAGCAGAAGTGTTCCTTTGGCTAAAATAGTTGAGGTATTTTGGTGCAAGGGGCCTTGGTCCAAGCCATGCTGCTCAACAGTGAGATAGCGTGATTAGGTTTCTGGCTTTTGAGAGGAGAAAACAATTAATGCTTTTAGACTAGAAGTACCCAAAGGCTGCTCATAAACTGCAGGACTTCTACACAAATCCCTGAAGGACAGGCTGGAGATATTCTCTTCTTCTATGCTTTCCTGCAAAAACTGAAGGTGATGGATAAGGCTGGTCAGCTGTGAGTTTTTTTTGCTAATCAGCTCACGCAGCATCTTCTGCTTACCTGTGAAGGAAGATGACAGTATCGGGGAGGGGAAGAAAAAGAAGGCATGTTATTCCTTTTATTGAAATAGGAACACACTTATATGCAGGTTAAATGAATCCTAGGGGGCTGATAATATTTTCCACTTTGATAGTCAATTTTATGCACCTCTATTCTTATTTTGTGATGTATGATTTAATGGGGACCCCCTTCTACATGTAGCAGGAAAATGAAAGATTGCTGTGTTGGGTGAGCTGGGCTGTCCATCTCATCCAGTACCCAGTCTCTGACAGTGGATGCTGATGATCCCCAGATGCTTCAGGGGAAGGTTGAAGAAATCATATTAAGGAAAATCATGAAATAATCTGCCCCTTTGGTATATTTTTCTCCTCTGTTTTCTTGCTCTTCTACCCTATGAAATGTAAATATGGAGCTCTCATTGTCTCTTTAAAGGTCTATTCCTTTCTGGAATCCTACCAAGCTCTAATTCAGTGGTATTTTTTGGCATTATGGGATTAAGGAGTAGATTTAAGAAAAATAATACCTGCAATTGTTAGGACTATAGAATCATCAGGTGAAGATGACATATTCCTACTGCTGAGAGGCTCTGACCAGCTGCTCTTGTGAAGGCAAACTGCAAGTCAACAGAGGATATTGAAGTGAAGAGGAAAAAATGTTAGCAACAGGCAACTTCCACAACTTGCTCCTCAAAGGTTTCGAGGGCTTCCTATTCTAGGAAACCCCATCTACTCCCACTGCCTGTCTTGTGGTTCACATATATGAATTGGGCAAAGCATGGAAAAATTTTGGAGGTGGGGGAGAGGTTGGGTGAGATTGTTCTGCTTTTGTTTTTCCGTAGCGTGGGCTTGGTAGAAAGCTTGTATTTACTAGCTGGTCCACACGGCCTTTGAGCAATGTCCTGGGCAGAGCTATACTATCCCCTGCAAGCAATTGCTGAAGATTAACCAATAGCCTGTCACTGACTTGGTTTCAATTTTTCCTAGTGGCATGTTTGGGGGTTGAGTCAGAGTTGTTAAACTCAAGTGTCTCCCTAACTGAATCACCTGTTAATTTTCTATAGCTGCTTTCCTTGGGAGCCTGAGAGTAATTGGGCTTTTTAGCACCATCTGGCCTTGACTGGTTTTATTACCAGAGACTTTGGCATAGCTCTTGTCTGAAAGTCTTTCTTTGACTGGGAATAGTGGAAAAGAGAGAGTTTTAGAGGTACAAGAAGACTTTGGATTAGGGCTGTTCCTTGACAGCTTGCTTAAAAGGAACGAAATCCATTTTTGACTTTCTCCAAAGTGACCTCCGTGTGCCATTTTGGGGGCTCTCAGCATGAATGTAGTGGGTGTGAGAACGTGTTGCTGGGGCTGAGGAGCATGCTGCAGCAAGAGGTGTTTCTCCTTGGGGGCCCTCGCTCCACCTCCAGGAGAGCTCCTTGACCCTCGCCATGGGAGGACCCTTGGGTCTAAGCACCCACTCTGGTTACGGGCGGTGTTGCGAGGCCACTGAATTGAATCTTGTTTTTATAATCAAAACTAAATAGATATTTGGAAAGCTGTAAAGGTGGATCTGTTTTCGATACATCAGGGCTGTCCAAGAGCATGGGCCTAGAAGACCTTTAAGGCAATCTCTTGCTTGGGGTTTCTTGGTTTTCCATGTGTCTTGGTCTCTCTTTTGTGTCTTGCACCAAGATACTGAAATGAGATGCGTTCTTGGCAAGTCTCATGATTTGAACAAGAGACTTCTGCCTTTTGTCTTTATTTCCCCCAATGGGCATGTTCTTTTTGGTTAATGGGGCTGAGCTCCACAAATAATATTGTGGCAAGTGAGGGAGCTCTTTATCAGTGACTTCCTCAAGTTTTATAGTAGCCAGAACATTTCCAGCATTGCACATTTGTGATATTATGCCAGTTACTTGGTCATGTCCTGCCCTAGGGTATTTAGCAAGGCATGATGAAATGAGTCTGAAGAGAAGGATAGTGCTTAAAAGACAAAGAACAAACTCTGTTTGAATTACGGTAGTGATATTTTCTGGGAAATAGAGCCTCATGACTGTTTCTTTGCAGACTTTGCTGTTTATTGCAGACAAAGGAGGTCAAAAGAGTTCCAAGCACAGTATATCATTTTACCTTTTCTGACTTTTTTTTTTTTTTTTTTTTTTTAATACTTCCTACAAACAGTAGCAAGGAAAAGAGAGGCAGGACATAGTAATTTTCTTCAAATAAGCAGTGGGAAAAAATAGCAAGGAAACAGGGCAGCGTAAGAAGGAGGAGAACCGACACAGCGTTTGAGGTGTGAAATTCCATTTGAATAGCATGGGAGAGTGTATTAAGAGACGCTTTCATCTCTAACAACAATTGGAGCGAGTTGTGCATCTTCTCTTCATCTCATTCATTGTGCATCTTCATCTAGATAGAAATATCTAGCAGGCCTAGTGGTCTGATCTAGCATGTCTTGAAAAATCCCTGGCTGTGTCTTTTTATGGCATTAATGTGGAAAAAGCAATATTTTCCAATATTTGGAAGATTTTCTGGGAAAACAAGAAATTGAGCAGAAGGTATCAAATGCAAAGTTCTGGCATAAGGGACAAATGCCTCAGAACAGGCCTTGCCAAAACTAGATCAGTTTTATTATTCCAGGAGAGGTTGCCGGGTATCTTCTCCTGTCCCCAGTGTATCCGTTCTCTGCACAGTTTTAGGCCTTTTTATTTTGCCAGGCTGCAAATGTTCCTTAAGCTGTCCACAGTAATGCATGAGGTTTTGTCAAATCTGTCCCCTGTCTGGTCCAAAATTCGTGGAGGAGGAGGCTGCTTTTCCAGACGTTAGTTCTGCAAACCCAGCTGCAGAGCTGAAGCTCAGCTTGGTTTTCCTGTATCAAGGTAATTAAGATCTGAAGAGGAGATGCTGTGTTGTTTGTGCGCAGGCTCTGCCTGGTGCTGGGAAAGCTCTGTGACCATAAATTTATATACACAGTGCATATATTTATTTATTTATTTATTTTTTAATGCAACCGATACCACTAATTGTCAATTTTCCCCAAGTAGTTTCAGACTACAGAATTATTCCCTATTCTTATGCGTTGGGAACATGATGCTTCAGGGAAGGCTTATATCTATAAAGTGTGCTATAAAACGTTTACTAATGTAAACATTAGCATTAAATGCGCGCTTTGGCAGAGGATTAGTGTAATTTAACAACTTGCTTTCTGTGCTCTTCCGAACTCCGGCTATGAAAGAAATACCTGTGTTATCATAAATACTTCCGGCCAAACTACATTTATGAAAATAAATGAAGCAAATTAAGCCTTAGATAGGTTTATTTTAATTTGGCTTCCAAAGGAAACAAAACGTGCGTGTCTGTGTATGCAGGGGTGATACCGGGGAAATACCAATCCATTGAATTAATTCTAGAACTCATTACACAATTTCCTTCTCATTCTCCTCCCTGTTTTCCCCAAATTGTGGCTGTCCAGTATATGCTAGACCCCCCCCCCCCATCTCCCAGTGACTATTACTTTTCATACATGTGAAATGACTTGTGCACCTGGGCAGAAATGGGTAAGTGGAGGAGATGCTCGTGGTAGCTCTGGCGTTTGTGTCCCTTATACCTGTCCGAATCCAATAACTTTATTACAAGAACAAGTAAATCCCAGTCTGCACATTGTATTTTTGCTAAGCAATAGATCATTTCTTGTTAGAACTTGCTGCATAAGTAAGCAGCAAGTAATTTAGAAATGCCTTGGTATACATAGAGTATTTAAACCATGCATTAGAATTTAAATATATAATTGTAAAATGTCATCCATAGTATTTCTGAAAAAGTCACTGGAAATAAGGCAGATACTTTAAAAAACAAATTTCATGGAGAAATGTTTCAAAGTTTTAGAGCTTTAATGTGTCTTGTCATAACGTGTTAATGATCAGAAATACAATTTATGTGAATCCTGTGTTCTCAATGTATAAGCATTTAACTGCACCAGACAGTATTTGGCCCTTTAGGAATGCTTGCATGAAAGAAAATGGTTTGCTTTTTCATGTACTTCACAGAGTAGACATAATTAATTTAATATTGATAACTCCCTTTGCCAGAAGACATGTGCACTGAATCAGCAAAATACAAACTAAAATAAGCAATCGATGAATGCAGCATGATTAGGAAGTAGCATTATGAATAGCAGTCTGAACATTTGCTTTCTTTTTAGCCCGTTCATAATCTTTACAAAAGCCAAATGAAGATCAATTCATTTCCTGGTGCGGCTTTATTTTTGTGAGGGGAAAAATGAATGAAGCTTGTTTTGAAATCAATAGCTTTAGTTTGTGGCGTTGTCACCCGTTCAGAAAGAAATGCAAGGCTTTTGCTTTTTTGCTGAGATTTAAAGACAGAGAGCAGTACAGATATTGCAATACATATGTAAGGAGTAGCTGAGAAGTAATGTATTTGACAGGATTAGGGAACCTCGAGCAAGCTTGAACCTGCCTGTATGCATGTGCACACGCCGTATGTGTGTAGACAGCCAGAGATTGTAACGTGATTTATAACGTATTGTATTTCAGAGACTAAGCTTTGCAGCCCAGGCGCGAGTAAATCATTCAATCTGATCAGTGCACTGCTGGTATATAAAAATTTACCTCCCAGGTTCTCCGCTGCATCAGCACGAAGTACGTACAGGTTACCCGTGGGGAAAGAGAAGATGTGCTGGGCCAGAAAAGGATCAGCGAATAACTAATAGCTGCATGCAGACAAGAAAATGCAAATCTTGGATGTGTATTAATGTGTTTGTATAGATGGGAGAAGATTTTATGTGTTAGCTCACGTGGAAGTGGGTAAAAGTCAAACAGTATTGATGGGGGGGGGGAGAAGTCTCCTGATTTTTCCCATTGTGCATTTTTCAGGTTTCTGTTTATGCTTTTGTTTTCAATCTACTTATATAGAGTACCTCATAGCCATTGCTTCCTCAAAATAAATCTATAGCAAGCCATTCTGTATTTACAGCCTCCAAGCTGCCGTGTGTGTTAATCTCCTTTGAGGGCTGTTGTAGGTGGCGGCGTGAGAAAGGGGCTGCCTGCAAGTACGTCAGGCTTTGGGCGCTCCTGTTAGCCTCTCAGCTGCCGGAGCAGCAAATCTGTAGCCTTAAATCATGTTCTCCAGGTTTGAGTGATAGTAAAAGTCCTTTCCAAAGTGCCTGTGCTAGGTGGCCATGCCTCTGTTGTCATTTGGATGTCTACAGGCGTTCAGTAGGCTAAGCGAGAAGGGGCTGGGTGCCCGGCTCGTGGGGCAGGTCTGAAATGCCCCACCGTGCCAGCTCCAGCTCTTCAGCAAAGGTTACAGAACTTTTCTTTGCTTCACCCCTTGGCCGTTCGGCCGTCTTGGGTTGAATTCCTCCCTAACCGGCCTCGTAGGGAGGTGGATGGTGTTGCCGTTTTGCACTTGGGTGAAACGGCTTGAACTGTCTCTTCCATGCTCAGACTATTTTGTCTCCCAGCTTCTGCTCTTCTGCCAAAGCAGAGGAGAAGGGAACAACCCGTGACAGTATAACACTGACAGAGGAGTGAATTTAACGGCAGAACAGCAGCGGTGCTCTGGGTCTTTGCCTGTAAAATACAGGGAAGCTTCTGCCCTAGTGGATTTTTTTTTTTTTTTTTTTTTTGTGGTGGTACGCTGATCTATTGTATTTATTGTACCAGGAAAAGCTCGTTGCCTAAAAGACTAGAGTAAATCCAGTGAAGCAAGTCATTTCTTTTGGGCTCTCTCACTAAGTAGCTGTGTGGTCTTCAAGAATGTACCTAACTTCTCCATGCCCAATGTTCCCCACCATTAAGGGGGTGGAAATATTTCTTAGACAGTTTTCTTTTCTTTTTTTTAATCTAAGCAGCATGTATCTCGTATCAAATGGTATGTTATCAGGCTCTTAGTGATTTGCCTGTGCTGTGGGATTGCGTGGGTGGGTTGCGGTGAGCTGGGCTCCAGCGTGTCAACGCTGGGGTTGTGGAGCTCTCCCCGTTTGCTTTCCCCCATGCAGAAAAGGAAAGCTTTGTGCAACAGCCCTCTGCTGCAGGTGGTCTAATTTTGACAGAGCTTATGTAAATGTATACTGTGATTTCTGTAGATAGCAAGAACGGTTTAATAAAAACCTTAATCTTGCCAGTCAGTAGGGTGGATCTGCTATTAGAAGAAGGAAAGAAAAAAAAAAAAAGTTTTTTCCCTAAAATCAGTTATTTCTTTTACATTCATCATTTTTTATACTACCTGTCATGGCAATGGTGGTGTTCCACCTGCTGTTCCAGGCTGCACCAGCGTTAGCCACTTTTCTTATTCGCTGCCCGAAGTATATATAGGGTATGTCAAAATCTTGACCTGCCATTAGATCTATTCTAATAAGAAACTCTTTAGGTAATGTAATATATCAAGGATTTCATCTCAAATTTGGCAGGTAAGGGTTACAGCTGTGACAGCTTTATACCAGCCTACCTAGGCAGAGCTGTGAACTTGTGGTTGGTAAAGCGCTGTGATGGAAGTGCCAACCTGCAGTCGGTGACTTGAGATCCTCTGACGCGAGGGGTAAGGGTTCCCTGAGCTGGAAGTGTCCATCTATAAGTTTAGTCCAGGTCCCTCTGGCATCGAGGGAGAGAAAAGGCAATTCCACCTACCCCAAAATAGCTGTACTGGTCTATTATACCAGGCAGCAGCTTTCTTATACTTTGGATAAGAGGGGTGGAATAAATTATTCTTTGGCAGCGCCAGGGTGTCTTCATTGACCTCGAAGGGAGCGTTGACCTTAGACTAGACGTCAGTTCGTTAGGCCAATCCTGCCTCGCTTCTACAAGATCTAATGAGTAGCTGTTGACTCTAACAGAGGATGTCATAACATACACTGTTAATTTACAATTTCACATCGCTGCCTTTCATCCGGTGCTGTCTGAGCACTTAGGCGCTTGTCATGCGGAGGTCTTGGTTGCCCCTTCGCAGCAGTCAGCGTTGCCCCTGCCTCCACGGCGTTGCCTGGCGGGCTGCCAGCCCTGCCTCGCGGACGCACCACCGCCACCAAACTGCTGAGCAGACCCGAAGTCGGGAGCAGATTTTGCTTTGCAGCCTGCTTGCTCGGGATGCTCACCACGTCGGAAGTCAGCTGGAGGTTACGGTGCTTCTTGCTTTGATGTGGTGATGTCTGTTTTTTGTAAAATGCTGTGGATGGCCATTTTCAAAGCCTGTCTAGTTCTTCTGTGCCTATGTCAATGTTATTCAGCATTCAGCTCCATTCTGAGGTGACTGTTGAAAAACAAATAAACAAAAAACCCCAGCTCCTGAATCTTCTCCCCATTTGATGCCCCCTGTCTGGGATTACAGATGGGATGAAAGACTGGCAGAGCTATTGCAGTAGGACCTGTGGGTTTTGTTTCTGAGCCACCACTGACCTCCTGTGGCCTTGGGGTTTACCACTTAATTCCTGTGCTCTGTCATCTAGAGGGATGATGATGATGATTTTAACTTTAAATGACATCCTGTGGTGCTTGAATAATTGATGCCTTTAGTTAAGAGAAGAGCAGCTTCCTTCCCCTCAAGGCTCTTGCAGGACTCGGAGCCCCCTGCTCTGCTGCGGACTCCCAGGGTGACTGTATCTGGGTTCAGCCCTGAGGGACGTGTGCTCTCCTCCTTGTGTGGCTATGCTGGGCAAAGGCCCTGGTCTGTGCCTAGCTTGTCATGCCTTAGGTTGTCATCATGGGGTTGATGAGCGAGCAAGCAGGCCAAGGGCTCTGTCCTAGAAGCAGAGATCGTGGATGTTGTTGCTTGAGCTATTTTGAAAGGCACGTGCCTGATGATGGGCACCCAAAGGCACGTGCCTGATGATGGGCACCCAAAGGCACGTGCCTGATGATGGGCACCCAAAGGCACGTGCCTGATGATGGGCACCCAAAGGCACGTGCCTGATGATGGGCACCCAAAGGCACGTGCCTGATGATGGGCACCCAAAGGCACGCTCTGGGTGGGATGAGAGAGGGACTAGAGACTGTGCTGTGCATTAACCTGCTCTTGGGCCCCTGCTCCACCAACAGAGTTCGGGTGCCTTGCCTCTATAATGGGGTGAAGTGGTTGGTACCTCCTGTCTGGGAAGTGTTGTGAAAGTGCAGTCATGGGAACCAAAGAGTCAGAGCTTCCCAGGCATTGAGAAAGATACTGGTAGTTCTTTTACTTGCAAGATACTGTCATGTTTGCTCCAGCCTGGCTTTGTAGAAGAGCTTAGTAAGATGGTAGTCGGTACGATAGTACTTTGGGGGAGAATTCCACTTAACGTGCAGAAATTCTACACCAAATTGTCTCTTATGCACCCTTTACTTTAATGTTGCAATTACATATATCATTGTAGGGGAGGCATTTGAAAATGCACGAGCTTATTAAGTTGAACTCTCTCTGCTGCTGAACCACATTTTATAGAAAAATCTACAAAATCCTGTAAAAGCTGTGCCCAAGTGTTTGAGCAATTTTACTAGGCTAACAATGTTTTTAAGGACAGTAAGTAACAGGATTCATTTATTCTACTAATCAAAAGAATATTTGCCTATTTAAATATTCAAACCTTCAAGCCTTATACAAGAATGAAGTGTCAGGAAAGGATAAGCTCCTGATAAGCATGTTAGTGAGATTTATTTTGTGTGATGACCAGCAAAGGAATGATTAATAACTAGACTTCATGAGACAGATTTGGGAACTACTAGGTGCTCAGAATTTAAAAAAAAATTAAAAAATCTAGCCAGTTAATTCATAGGAGAGCAGTAAGTCTCCGAAAACCTGTCACTGAGGTCTTACTTAATGAAGAAGTTTGGACTCTTTAGAGAGTTTATATCTTAGTTTAAATACTGTTAGAATTATAGAAGGCAAAGATCAATTTATAGGATATGGGAGCAACACAGAGCCGTAAAGACATAGGACATCCTGTAGACCTTGGAAGTTCACCCTTCTCCACGGCGATTCCTTCTGTAGGTATCCAAAAAATGTCTGCAGAGGGGACGTGCTTTCTGTCACCTTCCTGCAGTGCGGGAGAGTTGTGCTGAACAGTCTGAAAGGGCATTTCTGCAAAGATGAGTAATGGCGTAGTGTCAGAGCTAATGAAGATGTAGCTCTTAGGGAGATACACTGGTCATCAGTCAAGCTGAGCACACATGTCAAGGCTGCAACGCCGGACTCCTGCTCCTGAAACTCTGCCTTGTGGCAGCAGAAACAGCCAGTTTGACACCCGCTTGTGGCCGCTGATGCATGAGCCAACTTAACAGTATAACGTAATGCTGTGTGCTTGCAAGCATCGTTTTATATGATCCTGCCCAGTCCGTACCTGTGCCTGGCCTACTGTTATTCTGTCGACCCTTTGCATTGCTCTGCATCACTGCTTCATCTGCCAAGTAGTCACAGTTCCTGCTGGGGTGGAAGTGGAAAGCTTTAAGCTTGCACCATAGTTAAAATCTTCAAATTCAACGTGCTAATTTTCTTGCAACATCAACAGAGATGAGAGAGAGATGCTTTCTTTACATATAAGTATGTTGTGTGCTCTGTTGCTCTCGTGATGGTGGGGGTGTGGGGCAGGAAGGTGTGTAAATGAGCTCCAGTGCATATCTGAGGTTGTGTTCGTGTAGTAAGGGCTTGCCTGGCAGTGTGCAGTGTGCATGGATGGTCTTACGGATTTCAGCGTGCCCCGCTGTGTTATGCGGTGAACCAATTGCACCGTAACTCTCCTAACTCCTCCTGTGCATGCTCGCTATCCTCGTTTAGGATGAGCTCCACCTTTATCGTGAAGTTGTGACTGGTTTGGGACTACTGAGTCAATGCAGGTTCAGACGGTGGCTTCCTCCGGTGCCTGCAGCAGCAGTACCTGAGCCTGACCCGCGGTCAGCTTGGTTTCCTTTGCTGCCTTTTGGCGCTTGTGTTTGTCTGTCTTGGTAACAGTGCCATCAGTCCTGGAGCATTTTCACGAAGAAAGTGAGATGACTTTGGGACGTTTGCTGTCTGAAGGACAGATGATGGAATCTGTAAGCAGAACCTCTGCCTGTGCTGCAAATCGGAGCAGAAGTGCTGCGGTAGCACTGGTCCGGAGGAAAACAGCTCCTGCCAGAGCGGTTGGTTCTGTGTGGTTCCATGCAATGCAAAAATGTATCTCAAAACAGATGGCAAGACCATTTTACCCTAGTCTTCAAGCCACAGCGTGTATAAGATTTGCTTTTTCCCTGCCTTGCTGAAAACCATGATTAGAAAACATCAGCAGGGTTCTGTCTGCTGCAGCAGATATGTTTCCTTCAGTGGTGTTTTTCTAATGCATGTTTACCACCCGATATGTCTTTCCAGTTCACCTTTCTCTGTATCTTGGTTGACGTGTTCAGTATTTTGTTTCACCCCAGTCACTCAGTTGGAGAGATGGCTTCAGATGGCTCCAGATGGGATAGTCTATGATGCTTTATAGCCAGGAATGATTCATCAGAAATAAATCAGTAGGAAAATCAAGTTATTGATGGATTGCTTTCAGACAGTTATTGAGGTCTCTCTCTCTTTTTTTCTTCTCTTTTTTTTTTCTTTTAAGCTAGGTCCAAATAAAACCCTTAAGCATTGGCAGTATTTGAAACCCAGAGCTCATATGACCAAAGCTTTTCAAGTTCATGGAGTCCTGTCTTCTCAATAGAAATGAGAACAGCTGTACAAATGAAATCTTTTGCTTAGTGATTTTTAATCTCCACTTAAAATTTTGGTAGGCAGCCTTCTACTTGAATTTGGGGGAAGGACTCGGAGACAGTACAACAGCACAGATTGGGGGAAAAGGTAATGCTCTTAATAACTTGAGCTTCTGTGGAGAATAGATGCACGTGCTGTCAAGAAGAGATGGCTTGAATGAGGCATGTCCTGGAAGGTGGAAGATAATTTCTACAATTGAAGGTGAATACAGTCTTTGAGGCAACAACTGGGATTAGTGTTTATTGGCTCTCTTGGTATTAGCAGTATTTTTGTTTTGTGATCTGAGGAACAGTTCCCGTTCCAGGTTGTTCACGAGTTGCCCTGACTGCCCAGTGCTGAAAAACAGTTTGTGTCGGAGTAGTGGAGAGCGTTGAGAGTAGAAACCGTCTGAGTTTGGTTGTCAGTTGTCTGACTGATACCAGTGTGATTGCGCTTGTTGCGGGATGGAAATAGCTTTGCATCCCAGAAGACAATTGATATGTATTAATTGAGTAATAAAGTGGATCATGTTAAATTAGTGGGCAAGGAGAAGTGCTTTTGAAATGTTACTTGCCATTTTGTGGTCTCTTTATGCTTTAGGAGTACTTGCTGTGATTCCGGGTTATTTTTCTGCCACGGGATCGTGAAGCGGTAAATGATATGATATCCCTTTTCCATTACTGAGACAGTCAATAAGCATCCTAATCTCAGCTGCCGTGCAGAAGACTAGATTTACAGCTGTGTGGTGAGCATAAAACAAATGATCGGAGGCTTCAAAGGCAGGCTCCTACAGCAGACAAACACGTACAGTAGCCAAACTTGATTTTTTTTGTTCTGAAATTATGCTGAACAGCTTGGCATCCGTCAGGCCATATTAATCAAGTCAGCAAAACTCAGCCCTATTTCCCCTTCCCCCACCTCCCTGTCTCATCTTTGATTTGTTTCTGAATGGTTTCTTATGTAAAGCAGTAACTGCAAAGAAGTAGCTATAGAAAATGTCCCCACTATAAATTTATCTTATTTCCTGTGCTTCCTGGTGCGTTCACCTGATTGCAAACTCGGACTTCTCTAACCTCACCTGATTCCTGAGAGTTTTACTCTTTGTCAGCTGTGATTTAGTGGGACATAAAAGTGTCTCTTGCTCTGATGTCCCTATTGATCTAAATGAGAGACAAAACTCTGAGGGATATGAAAGGAGATGTTTCTTTTTGCCATTGATTTGAGGCGTTTAGATATAAATCCTGCGAGCAGGTGCCATTCTCCATTTAACTGAGAAGAGCGGGACTGAGCGGGGGAAAATGTCATTGTGTGAGCTGTACTAATTGGTTTACAAGTGTTGGCAAGTAGGCAGTGTCACGTGCTTTAGCAATCGAATGCATTTATTTATGTATTTATTATCTAGCAGAGAGGGGAATGCGAGGGACCAACTTGAGTGTGCTTGAATTTTCCCCAGTTCGAAGGACTTTGGGATGCAGAAGGCCTGGCGCTAGCGCGGTGCCGCTTACTTGGGTCCACAGCCAGGTGTAAACGGTGCTAAGTAGCACCCGATGCAAGGTGGGGAGGGAATTTCTGAAACATCCTTTTAGCAATCAGGGGAGAACTGAAAGTAGGCAAATTTACATTCAAAAGAGGTGCTGCTCTTTGTGGGTAACTAATTGGGGGCCCTAACAGGAGTCTGTTGTGTTGGTTTCTCCATTGCTTAACATTGCATGTAGGATTCCCTTGGAAATGGTCCAGTTTTGCTGGACTGAGATGGGCTCATGGGCAGACCACAAATGGCTGGAGCTGAGCATTAGAAATAAAACCCAAGATTCCCCTACTAGAAATCACGAGGAGCTGCAAAAGATTTCTAGCTCATGTAAGAAATGAATTTAGTTTTTTTCCCCCCCCTGATAATTCAGGTTCCAAAATGCTTGGCAAAGATCTCAGAAGAACAGGTTTATTCCTGGAGGTTTTTGTACTCCTTTAGCTGGTTCAACTCAATTTTCCCCAAGAACATCCTTGAATATTGCATTTCTCTCATTAATTGCTGATCCCCAAAGAGGCAAACCCACAGTCTAGGCTGAGGACCACAGCTGTGCCAAAACCGAAGTTCTCTCTATCTTTGTGCATGTGATACTTCATACCTTAATATAGCCTTTGGAGTCAGGTCCCATTTGGATAATTAGCTAGATGTGAATGCAAAATTTGGAAGGATTTTGGACTGGGATATGAATTTTAACAGTACTCTCTGGAAATCAGCCAATTTGCCTGAAGGAGACTACTACGGACGGAGGGGGAAGCTGGGGTTAGAGAGCGTTTGCTAGCCTGAGCATTGCTGGAAGTCCTTGTGACTCGCCTCTCGCTCCCGCGTGGTCGTCCCTGCTGGGCAGGATGTGGCAGATCCTCTATTTCTTAACTGCTGTCTCAAATTCCTCAAATGCTTTTTTTAGGAGGAAAACAGCCAGCTTCTGTGCTTCGGCCTGAGCCGCAAGGCTAAAGCACCAAGTCTGGATCGGTCCCTTTTGTGCTTGAAATGCTCAGAAAAAAGAGAACCCCTTCCTATCTCCTGCAGTTGTTATTCCTGCTGTTCTTAAGGAATCCTCCGCTGGCCCTTCTCGTTACATCTGAGCTTGAGCATTGTGGGTTTTCTTTTTCCTTTTTTCCCCTCCTCTGTGGCCTCATGAGGAAGCAAAAGGTGTTTTCTGGGATGAAGGTGTACTTGTTAATACAGCCGCTTGGCCGGGACGAGCAGCTGTGGTGCTTGCAGCCAAAGCCACCCGAGAGCACCGTGTGTATGCCAAGCCTTGGAGAGTCGTGGCGTTGTGTGAGTTAACAACGCGGGGCTTTGACATGCCTGCTCTTTCCCCCCCAGCTTACTTGTTTTCTCCCTGTATCTTGGTTCGATGGTACCTGGGTGAAGGAGAAGCATGATAAGAGTGGTGCCAGGCAAATGCGCGTGATAGGAGAACCCCAAAGGACTTGGTATGGGTTTTCTTCCAAAGTGCTTTAACTAGGAGCTGAGCTCTTTATGCCTCCAGAAGTGTGCCTAGAGGGAAGACTGTGCAGAGGCCTCACTGTTTAAAACTAATATATATATATATTTTTTCCTCTGGTGACCACCTTTTTTTCAACTTGGCAGATACTGACTTACATGAAAAGCAAGTTTTCAGTCTCAGAGTCACTTAAGTTTGACTTTTGTGCTGGGATTTCAGGGTCGGTTGGTATTTTACCCCATCACTAGCGTTTGCTTATTTTAAAGAGAGATCCTCCAAAATGCTCTTCAGCATTCAGGAGAGTATGTTCCCTTTGGAGAGGGCTTGGATTGCTTCAGGGAGGGCAATAGTTAAACTGAGAAATACAAGAAATACAACCTTTCCCCCCCCCCCCCGCCCAAGCCGGCATGCTTGTTTAACTGAAGAAGATTCGCAGAAAACTGTGTTTCTGTGCAAATCTTTGTTTCCCTCGTCTCATTGCAGAGTCTGAAGAACGCTTGCTGTTGCCTGAGAAACACCTAGTACAATTAAATACAGCGTCATTGTTGGTTAGTCAATGGGCTTGAAGCTATGTCTGGAGATGGTTCTTGCGTTCCTCCTTTTTTTGCTTATCTGGGCAGGATTTACTTGGCAGAGGCTCATTGTAACTCCGCGAACGCTGCTAATGTTCCATGTCTAATCTGTCGCGAGCGGGGAAGGTTTGCTCGCGTTTGCTCCTTCTTCCCTCAACGTGTCTATTCACCGGAAAACCGGAGAGTTGGATTAAATTGTTTAAAGTAGTTAAAGACTCCCCCTGGGTGTATGCGCCTATGATTGTGTGTGCGAATGCAGCGTTTGCATCTTTATTTCCCTGAACTGAGAAAAGAGGAACGAGCTCTGCGAACCCCTAAAACGCAAGTAGCTCCTGCACAAGGCCAGCTCTTCAAAGGAGTTAAGAGGTGCCCTACTATGTTTTGCCGTGGAGCTTAGTGGTCCTTTATATGTTCTCCTGTTTGCTTTTTTGCAAGTACTATATTAAGGTCAGGCTTCTGGTTAAGATAAAGTTGCATTAAAGCAACGTCTGTGTCCCATTGGGAGCTATGTTTGCTCCTTGAAGAGCTGTGGACTACCTGAAGGAGCGCTTCTGCGTACGGCTACCTTAATTCAGCTCCATGTGTGTCCTTGGTGTTGACGTCTGGTGTATTTATGCTATGTGGACCTTTTACTTGCCAGGATGAAGCTGGCTGGCGGGTGAACGAGGAACTTCTTCCACCTCTGTCCTGCTCCAATAGACAGAAATGTGCTTAAGCAAATGCCCAGCTGCAAAGACAAAGCTTACTTTGAACAATTAGTCCTGAAACCCAGAGAGATGCTTGCATTTTTTTTCTTTTTTACACTATATTGGCTGTGAAGTGCAAAGACACCATGGCAATGCTCCACTGGGATATTTCGGAGACAGAAATATATTTGGAAGAATCTGCAGAGAGAGCTAAAACAATTATTTAAACTATTTAACTGAGGGTCATTTTGTATTCGTTTCATTCTAAAGCAAGTGGGAAGAAAATGTGCAAGTGTAGCGTAAGACCAGAGCTCATTTCTGAGCACCTATTAATCTTAAAACAGCATAGGAAATGTGGAGTTTCGCTTTGAATGATAAAGTTGGAGACTTTTGTTGTTCTGGAGGCCTGCTTTTCGTTCTGCAAGTGCAGAACATGTATGTAGTCGCGCACGAACACAACCTCAGTTAACTGAACTCTGGATTAGCACTCTCCCCTCACGCTCTTGGAGCTGCCAGAAGGATATTCTGGGGTGCCGCTAGCTTCTCCTAGGTAGTACTGCCGAAATTGTGCGAGGGCAGCTGAAATAGGTGGTTGTGCAAAGCTGCAGAGCGTCAGCCGTGGTCTGGGGCACTGCCTCAAGCGCGTGCCCATCTGAGTGCAGTCGTGGTCCTGTGCGTGCCCTGCTAACCCCGTGTCTCTCTCTGCCCGTTGGGCTACAGGTGCAAAGAGCTGAAGTACGACAAGGACCTACCCCAGATCTCCATCATCTTCATCTTTGTGAACGAGGCGCTGTCAGTTATTCTGCGATCGGTGCACAGCGCTGTGAATCATACGCCCGCTCACCTCCTGAAGGAGATTATCCTTGTGGACGACAACAGCGATGAAGGTAGGCAGTGGGGGGATCTTGGCTCTCCCAGACATCAGGAGCATGCTCGTCTTCCCAGGAGTGTAAAAAAAATCTCGCTGAGAAGTTGTGCTGCCTTTGGGAGCGGTGACGCTGCTGTGTGGTGGGACGTGGAGGATGTGCTGCCCTGCGTGCCAGTCCTCAGCCTGCCCTGTTTCTCCTGCTTCTGTAGCATAAAAGCAACAGGATCATACCAAAGTTAAAATCTGAAATAACTTGATTGAAAGTGAAGTTAAGAACTAGAAGGCTAAAGGAAACCGGAGTGTGTTCTTACATTTCTCTTTTCTGTAGCATCTAGAAGTTCTGGCTTCAGCTGAAGCCCTGGTTTTAATAATGACATTTGGTGGTTGTAGAGATACAATGAACAAGACCTTGAAGCCTAGTGATCTATTCCTGTTCTGGCCTCTTGCAGTGGCTTTCAGCAAGATGTTTTCTCAGGGTGTGCCTCAGTTTCCCCATTTGTAAGATAAAGTCCCAAACTCTGTAGATGGCTGGGACCCTGTAGTAAGACCTTCCTTACTCTCATATGTTTTCTATGTAAGAAAGAAAAGCAAAGAGGAAGAGGAGAAAGCAAACATATCTGGCCTGCATGAGTCAAGCTATGACAAAATTTGGCACAGGATGTAGGTTTTCCATGTTCCACACTCGCATCTTTGAATTCAGCCTGTTTTTGACTGCTCTCGAAACACCTTCCTTCCTTTTGGTAATACGTGTCTGCGAGGGGCTTGAGTTCCATGTGGAAGTGTTTTCAGACTCGGTTCTTCACAGATTTGTTTTTCCAACGTACATTTGGGCTGCGTCATATAATATATGGAATAGGTAAAATCTTCGTGAAGACTAGCAAAAGGTTAAATTACTTTGATTAATGCCTTCTTCATTTGTATTGCATACTGTAATGTTATTAAAAAGAATAATAGACCCGGGCTGTGTATCTTTTGCTCAGAAGGGGAGAACAGAGAGGGTACGGGAAGAGGAGAACTTGTTTCTTTTTCCGGCTGTTCCAAAGCAAGTCTGAGAGGTTGCTCTTCTGATGGTGACGAGATGAAAAACAGTAAGCAACTTAAGCCTGTAAAAATAGGCACTCGAGTACCACAATAATGAGCGCCATAGAAAGCTGATGAATTATAATTACTGATAAAAGGAAGGGGAGGCCAGCTCCTCTGCTGATGGAAGTCAGTGCAGCTCTCGTGAAGCTAGCAAGAGCTGGGATGATGTGTACCAGCGAAGCCCTGGGATTTCAGAGCTGGAACTCTTTGGCTAGTGAAGGAGAAGTGCGGGTGATCTGTGTTTGCAGTTGTTGGTATTGCCCCTTGCTTAGACAGTTAGAAATACCAACATGAAATGCTTCTTCTCCAAGCTCAGTATCAATGGAGTGAAGAAGAGAACGCATTTTTAAAGAAAAGCCACTGGTGGTAATTACTGAGCTTCTCTTCTCACTGCTGTGTACAAAAAAATATGTTTCTAAATAGCCTCCACCAGCCATTCAAGATGCAGCACTGAGGCTAATATTGTATCAAGTACTCTGGAGACACTTATGAAAAGCATAGGACAATAGAAGAAATCCTTTCAAAAAGCAGCCCCCGCCTCCTCGAGTAAGCTGAGACTGCAGCTGGCTGTGAGAATGCAAAATGAAACCTTTCTTTATCTGCTGCCAGATGGCAAGGCACCATCTTCCCTGATGTTGGCTGTGATGAGGATGGTGCTGGTGGGCTTTGGTGGGGAGGCTGGGGGCTGGATGGCCTCAGGGGCAGGGAGGGGAGGTGGCCAAAGCTTGGTAGCATGCTCAAGCGTTTCCAACTGTGGGGGTTCATTTTTGTGCCTGTTTTGTCTGGGCTGGCCAAGCTCTCTGGTTCGTGCCCGAGTGCCTTGCAGCACCCACCTAGAAATGATCCAGGGTTGTGCTGAGGGTCGTTCAAAACCTCAACACCTCGATGGGTCTGGCCTCAGAAACCTCATGATGCAGAAGTAAAAGAAGAGCTGGTGTAGGCAACACTGCCAGGGACCAAGGAGATGCTCTTAGCCAGTAGGGTTAGTTAATGAGCACTACTGCTTTTGACTCTTTGTAGGCATCATGACAAATGAGATTTTTAAGGAGGGATTTGAAAGAAGATAATGAGGTAACTTGGCAGATGTTATGGAGAGCTCCTCCCAAGCATGCAACAGTCTGGTTTTCTCCTGTAAAAGAAATGATACAAACCAGCACGCATCCCTGGGACCTGTGCGTTCACCCGCTGCATAGTCAAGGAGCCTCAATGACGTGAAAGAATTACTAATGGCAATAATGTTGTCTTATAGTTCACATTAACGATTGGAAGTAATTGCGAGCAGCAATAGCAACATCTTACAGTTGATGCTCTGGATATTACAAACAAAGTAGTTGTAATAAATGGATTTGATTCCTACAGGAAAATAATTACAGGAAAATAGATTCTCCTGAGCTCTGAGATTTAAAAATGAATTCTGGAGACGTGCTGGTGCCGAGCAGAGGATGGAGCTGTGTGGGTGTGTGCCTTCAGTGGCTGTGACTGAACAAGATGAGGAATTAGCATAGCCTGCTTTAGAGAGGCTGTGTATATCTGCAGGATTATTTATTTGGGTGTATGGCTTCCAGCTGCAGCCTAGTTCTTCAAAGCCTCTGGATGCTCGGTTTGGTACACCAGAAGGAAGGTTGACCTTCAGAGAGCAGGGGCTCAAAACCCCCTCAAAACCAGTGGGTGCATTGAAGAAACCCCAGGTGGGTGCCCATAAGCAGCGCTAGGTAAAATCACTACAGGCCCGTGAAAAGGTATGGTCCTGGGCTTCCCACTGTGGTGCATGCTGTTTCTATGTAGTTTTTGTCTGGGAGCACTCGCCTACACGAACATGAAGAGGAAATATTGGCTGGGACTATGTATCAGTTATTTAAGAATAAAACATATTTCCAAACCAAGTACTCGAAGACTTCTGGAATTTCCGAGTCAACTTTGTGTTTTAAAATCCGTTCCAGCTGTGTGGGTAGGAAACACGTGCTCAGCACTGCTGGTTTGTGTCGCACAGGTGGGAGCAAAACCTTTTGGTGTTTTGTGGTTCTAGACTAGCACCAACTGCTTCTGAAGCCTCGGTAGACTTTTCTCTGCGCCACAGTGCTCACAGTTTTGGTGTGATGTGTATACAAATCTGCAAAACATAGAAATATACAATGAGATACTAACAGTTAATAAACATGGTCATTCTGATTCTTTATAGCTGAGCTGTAAATAGATATCTCTATGAATATATTGTAATAAAAAAAAAAATCTCTCCTTGAAGGAAAAACCTTGGGGAGTTGTAGTCTGAACCCCTCTTCCCCCTTGAGCTACACATTATACTTTGTTAAGTATAATTTTTTTTTGTAGTCTGCTTTTGTTTGTGTTTGCTGTTGCAAGGCTATAATTACAAAGACAGCGTGCAGGTTGTGTTTCTGAGTGATAACATGTTGCCTAGGTTGTTGGAGGAATACAGCAGTATGCCCCGGAGATGTTACGTTATCTTGCAGTCGCATGCTTTGTCTGCGTCTGTTGCTTAATCATCACCTGCTTTTTTGCCGTCTGTCTTTTAGTGTTTTTAATCTGGGATAATATCTCTTTGAAAGGAAAACCTCTCGGTGTAAAAGAAAGCTTTCAGATAAAAGACTACTTAAATTAGCTGGCTGCATTCAGCGATACATGCTACTGGTTGTAATTTACCTCAGTGTATCATATTAGCTGTGCCTAGATATATCACTTTCTTCTGCAACTCATTTCAGCAGCGACAGCAGTGGTTCTTGTACCTTCCCTTGGGAGCTGACTCTCACATTTTGTGTGCGCGTGTTTAGAGCAAGGTTTTAACAGGCTTGCGAGAAGCTGAGTCATATCTTGGCTCTTCTTAAGCATCCGTCCAACCCAAGTGCCTCACTGTTCCAGTTCCTCGAACCAAAGATGAGTTGTTTAATTGCAGCAGACCTAGTGCTGCCCCAGTTGTGTTCAGGTCAGAGTTCTTCAGACCCTACCGAGGTGCAGAGAACAGCAAACCTCGCTTGGGTGTCTCTGTTACTTTGGGTTTTGCTGAACCAGGTGAACCTAAGACTTGAAGCAGAGCGCACCTAATGGGACCCGCTTCACCTGTAGCCTTATATTAGAGCTGATTGATGCACCTGCTCCCCTTTTCGCAGTTTTCTCTTGAATATTTGCAAGTAAACATCAAAAGGTTTTGGAGACCCCCTGGCTCTGAGTCTCACTGCAAAAATTCTCTATCTCATTTATTGCCGGTTGAAGTAGTTTCTTGGGAGTTACTGCTGCAGAAAACGCAACCGCGATCAATTTGGTGTTTCAACCAGGCAAGAGTGAAGGAAGAGATGCCAGGCAGACGGGTGTGCTGGTGGCCCCCATGGCACTGGAGTGCCGACAGCCTCCTGACTGGTGTGTCCCCCTCTAATGCTCAGTGGTCCTGATAACAGCCTTGGGGTCTGAAGGTTTTTCCCTCCCAGCTCCGACTGGCAAACACTACTGTGTTTCCTTTAGGGATGAAGATGAGGTGTGGTCCTCTCCTAGGACCACCTCAGCATTGTTGTATGATAATATTTCAGCCGTCGGTGGTTCCTTGAGCTCCTCCAGTGCCACTGTTCTTTGCTCCTTTCTTTCAGTGGTGAATGGTAGTGCTCACCTTTAGTTCTGGGGACTTAAACTGCTGACAGGATTTGGGGAGATTTGGGCAGGATTCCCAGTGTGGAAGACTGGGCGGTGGATGTTCCTGTGGTTGCTTCTGGGCTAACATCCATTACGATGTTACCTCTATTGGCATCAGGTAGTTTGGTGTCTCTGGCAGGCCTGTTTCCCATACATGCTCATGTAGGTGACAAAGTGTCGTTTGCAATGGGTAACAAGTCATTGCAGCTGGCAGTTGGGTTTTGTTAATAGAGCAACAGGTCTGTTGGATTCTAGTTCCTTGGGCTCGCCCTTTGCTAAAGATGAGTACAGACAAGTGGAGACCAAAAGAGACCATTGAAGCTGAACCTGCTAGTGTTTTCAGTAGGGTTTCCTCTCTCTAAGTCCTCTCTGGAAGTGGCTTGTGGACTGACAAATGCCTCACATTCACAAATACCTCCATGTGCAAATATTGATTACCTCCTTAATAAAGGTGATTCAGGAATGATGTGGGTGTGCTCTGAAGGATGGTCCACCTAGGCCTGTTCAAAAGGGTTTTGTGTTTGGGGTGTGCGTGTGAGTGCCATAGGATACAGAAGGAAAAAAGAGTATCTAAATTCCATTGCAATGCTTAGTTTGGATCAAATCACTGGTCGTGTAGCCCATGTAAATCCTCAGATACCTCACTAGTGAATAGGCCAGATATGTGGTCCTCTGATTAGGAAAGCTGAAGGTACTCTGGGAAGCTTCAGCTCTCCTCCCATCTTGGCTCCTGACTTTGTGGTGGCTTTGCTTCAGGAGTTTCAGTTTATGGACTCTGGGATGGATACCATGCAAAAATTGTCATCTACTCAGTGTCTGGTGGACCTCATTGAATTTTTCTGATTTTCAGCCCTGAGTTAAAGGGGCAAAATCATTGCTATTACACTGTGCAAGGCAGCAGTGAGAAGAATGGCAGCAAGTTATCCAAATCGCATGATGCTTTCTCCTCTGCTCTAGTCCTGAAAACAGCAGATCCAAAGGCAAGGTTGCCAGCTTGTGAAAGCTGACTTCCTTAAGCGAGGGTATTTGCTTGTGCCCCTTTGCAGAAGTCGCTGAATTTCTGGCATGCTATTTCAGAGCCCCCCAGCCTTCCTAAATAATACAGCTCTGGGACACGTTGCAAAGATACAACAGTTGTGGATGAAACCTTTCTTAAGTTTATATGACAGACGAAAAGGTTTGCTGCTACTGACCTTAATGCAGCAGCTCTCCGCTCTGCAGCCTGCAGCTACCTGTTCTGACAATGCCACGTCAGAGCAGCGTCAGGTTGTTTTTCTATTATGCTAATGGCACTCACTGAAGTGACTGCCGAGTACAGGAAAATGCAGGGTAAAATTAGGAATCACTTCAAATGACTTGGATTAAGATTAGATTTGAGAGCGCGTTCTGATTCACCGTGCACTGGAGCTCACGTGGAGGCAGAAGAGTGCCGCAGGTCCCCCAGCGTTTGCGGGGACGGGGGAGTGCCAGGCTGGAGGGTAGCCGCTGATGCTGTTGGACCGGCCACGTCGGTCCCGCTGTTCACATGAGGTTGTTGGGTGCCAACTCTAACCCCGGTCCCCCCTCCTGCGGTGGTGTGAAGGGGAGGAGAACGGGGCCAAGGCTTGCTTGGATATTCAAGTGAGAGTTTTGCAGAGCGTTCCCAGCGACTGGGATTTCACTTTTGATACCACATACTGGATTTTCCGGACAGACTAGAGCCCGACTCCTGAATGGGCTGAGAAATGAAATGCCAAGACCACCCCGACGCTGTGTCTGCTGGCTGAGCTCCGGGCTGAGCGCTGAGCACGTTATCTCGTGACACTGCTTGCCTTGTGCTCAGCCCGCACTGCGGGAGGAAGGCACAGAGCTTCAAACCAGATCAAAACCTTGGCTTTCCGGCAAAGACGAATATCCACGTGCAGGCATCCCCTCCCTTAGGGACTGCCCAGGCATATAATAAAAGGTAATTCCCACCTGAGCTGCCTGTGCTGTGGCCTGACCCAGAGTGGGAGGGGAGCAAAGCACAGCAATTTGTTAGCAGAGAGAGGACCTGGGGCCACACTTCCCGTATCCGTTCAGTGCTTCTGTCTCTTGCACCGTTTCTCCGTGCGTGCAGCATCCCGTGTGGTCTGCTCCTAGTGCACGTTGCAGGCTGGGGAAGGGGTACTTTGGCCTGTGCTGGTGAGTAGAAAGGGGAAGCCAGGGTAAAAATGATGCTGATCTTAAGATAATATAGCCCTAATTTGTCAGTGGGCTGGGCTAAGTGCAAATGTGCGAGTGCTGCCACAGTTCAGCTGAAGGAGCATCATGTCTCGAGCCCTGGAATCGCACAAGAAACACAAGCAAAGCCGGGTCTTTGCCTCCGCCTGGTCCCCAGGGACGTAGCCTCGGTGGCTCTGCGCTCTTGGCAGAGCAGTTCTTTCCCTGTTGGCATCCAGCCTCCTTTTTCAGAAGAAGGATGCGGCTGCGCTTCCCTTTGGATTTTGTGCCTGACTGTCGCACAGTCTGATTCGGATAGGAGTCTGTCTCTCTCAGGCTTTAGCCTTCACTAAACTTGTGGAATTAAGTGACGCCTTTTCCCTGTTGCACTAGAGCTGTACTCAAGCAATTTCCGTGATCGTTTTTCCAATTCTCCTGTTTTCCTTCCACTGCGAAGCTTAAAACTCCAATTTAAAAGTTGTTTTAATTGTTCAGTCTAGGTTGTAATTCCATGGTCTGCAGCATTAATGACTTGCCTCCTGACGAAAGCACATGAAACGCAAATACTGTACTTGTGGGGTTTTATCTGTCAGAAAATCTGTGTCTCTGTCTCCTTGAAAGCACTCAAGAGATGTTGTCTCCATAAAAACTGGTTTTCTGTGAGTGGCTCAGCATGAAATGGAAGTTGCTGAGTTATGTATGTATGCGATGCAGATGCTCTGAATTGAGGAAGGGGCTCATTTGCTTTATTCTTTTTATTCCCACTTCAACATAAAAGAGGGATGAGACTTTTGGGAAGTTGATATGTGAGAGCAACAATCCCAGAAAGGCAGTCTGAAGAAAGCACAGTTTCTGTGTTTGGAAGAAGGCGTGGAAGGAGAGGGAATAGATAATCCCATTTCCTTTGATGATTTATCTGGCTAAGCCCGGCGGATGGGACTTGCTTTTTACTCTTTTGTTCTCCATTGCTATGTTTTGTCCAACTAGGAACTGACTTTGTTGCTCCTAAGTGTTCTACCCTGTGAATTATATTAATGGCATATATGTATATGCGTATATACATACATATATATATTTCCCCCTAAAGGGGGAGTATGTGTGAGGGGTAGTAATCTTTCATCTGAGGGCACTGACCTTACCTGCATTTCCAGGAGTCCTTGAGCCTCATAGGAATGAAATGTTTTCTCCAGGAATTACTGTCCTGATGTTAGCAGGCCACGTTAGCAGTAGATCTCAGTGTGTTTAACTGAAACACCAGGAATTAAAAGGACTGAGATTTCTGGCAAAGCACTAGAATGGCTAGGCACAAAATGCCAGGTTGCTAACGGGAAAGTGACGGCTCTTGCTACAAGGCTGCGTGGCCTTTGCGGCATGGCACGTTTGGTTGAAAGCAGAACTTTTCGTTAACTTTTTGTGTGGTACCTGGCATAGCGTTTCCAGCTGTTCAGCAGAAACTCGGTGGGGTGCACAGGACAAGTGACTATGTTATGCTGCCCCTACCCTGCGTGGTTTCCAGTGTTGATTAGCTCAGACTGAACCCTCGTCTGAGAATCTCAAAGTTTCAGCACAATCTGTATGTGCACAAGTATCTTTCCTGCATGCAGGCTGCAGCCGAACCTTAAAGTAGACTTGATCTGATGCTGCAGGAGAGGCTGCTCCTTGTCGTGTCTGACTTGGAGGGCTCCCAGGAGACATTCTTCCTATGGGGCTTCCTTTCTGCCTCTGCAATTCAATTCAAAGACCTATGTTCTCAAAAAAGGGGCTCAAACTTTTGGAAGCTTTTCCAAGTTTTTGAAAAACATACTAGTGTTTACTGCTTACTCTAACCTTTCATATGCTTCCATGTTCAAAATCCTATGTATCATTTATACTTAGTAGATAACTTGTAAGTACTCATATGTTCAATACCACTAATGACTGCAGACTGGCAGATCCGTTATGTTCTCAGCAGTAGCACATACAGAGGCTTAGACAAGGTAATTAAATGATCTGCAGTTCCCAGTAAGCAGAAGATACGTGATATGAGGATCTTCTGAATAGCACCAAAGTCTCTTTCATACTGTCATAAAAGCGGGGGGAATTTCAACTTTTCTAGTGGCAATGCTTGGAAAACATACAGCAAATGCTGAGACTGTAGTAGTGAGGCTGAGTAAAAAGGATAGTGAAGCTGGTATACAGAGTCTGATGTAGTTTAAATTACTTCAGATGGCTTTTGCAGCATTTCTAGCAATCTGTTCAATCTTGCGGGAGTTAAAATCCCAGATCAGAAATGTAGTATAATGGCTGAAATACCCACTCGCAGGTATTTCAAGGGAATCTCACTGGCCTCTTGCTGCCCCTCACTTCTGGAAGATGACGTTTGGGCTCCTTAGTCACATAGAAGGTTATCAGCAACCTTGAATTTCTTTTAAAGGGGCTGTGGTCAGTCCACCATCAGGTCTGTAGAACTGCTGTTTTGCAAATTAGTATTGATTCAACCTAAATGAGTTGCGAATGACTGTATCCCTCCCAGGGCTGTCAAGAGAAGTGTGGTTCCAGTAAGTTATGTTAGTATCCATCAATAAAATGGGCTGATTTTAGGTGAAAACTGTTGCTCCTTCTCATAGGGTTTTCTGGTCCTTCTTCTTTAGATGAACTGAAGGCGCCCTTGGAAGAATATGTCAATAAACGATACCCGGGACTTGTGAAGGTGGTACGCAACCAGAAGAGGGAAGGCCTTATCCGAGCTCGTATTGAAGGCTGGAAAGCTGCCACTGGCCAGATCACTGGATTCTTTGATGCCCACGTGGAGTTTACTGCTGGCTGGTAGGTACTGAACCTTGAGGCCTCATCATGATGTTAGTGTGTGTGTGAGAAACACGGGCTAGTCCAAAATTTTGTAAGGAGATCTCTGGAAACAAGTCCACTGAATTAGTAATCCTATCTTCCTTCTGTATCAGGTTGCCCCCAGTGAGACATGGTGGGACGATATGAGGAAAATCTTTCCTTGCCTTTCTTCTCTGTAATCATTCTGCTCCCTCCTTTTATGCACCTCACCCCCCCGCCCCGACACACACACTGCATTTGTGTTTTTTGTGTTGATTTTCCACTTCATTAGCCCCAAGTAATTTCTGGAAGTTTTTTAAAAAAAAAAAAAAATCAGACAAGGGATTGAAACAAAGTCTTTCCCGCTTTCTTGCCCTTTGCAGCTGGATCCCACTGTGGAAGGCTTGTGTTTTAGACTGATTTGTCTCTTCTGCAGCTAAGAATAAGTGCAAAAGTGCAGAAACAGTGAAAGATATCTCATAAGGACATTTTCAGAGATTCAAAGAATTTTAGTTCATGTTTTAAGCTTCTGAGTCTTGATCAAATGTAAAAAGGAAATGTTCCATGTTTAGAAAACTGGAGGTGGAGGAGGCTGTCCTGTATGTGATTTGAACAGAGAAAAACATCCTCAAGGAAGAATCCTGCAAAGGAAGAATTCTGGACAGTTATTGGACTTTCATAACAATAATGCAGCTGAAGGGTGTATCTAGAAGGCTGTTTCTTATGTTGATATCGGTATTTCTGGCTAAATGTTCCTCTCTTCAGGTCATTAGGTCTTCACACCTGATATTATTGATATGCATAAGAATGCAACAGCTTTTCTAGAGATAGAAAGTGAGCTTTTCTGCTATATGAGCTTGACTCACTCTGTTATGTACCCTCTGCTTTCCCTGAGGGCATCAAGAGTGGAAGTGGCTCCTCGTGTTGGCAGGCTGAGCCCTGGTTGATCGGTGGCTCCTGCACTCCCGGGGTGAGGCTGACCTGCTGCTCTGAACACATTTGACTGGGTCTGCACAGGAGTCCTAGAGCTGAATTTTGGAGCTCTAAAGTCCATACATGAATCCTTGAATTATGTTTCAAGAAAGTAGTCCTACTTCAGATAGTAGTCCTACTTTCAAGAATTTGCCCTGTTTTGTCTAGGATTATTTTTTGGACTTGAGGAAAGCTCAGGCTAAATAGATTACAGTTCAAACAAAACAAACCACACTGGTCATGGCCTGCTTTGCAGAAGGGAAATTTTCAAGCCAGGCTTCCTGTGCTTCCCCAGCAAAATGTGGATTGCATTTTCATGCAGGATGTCCGTCTGTGCATGAAAGCACAGGAACTTGTGTGCAGTTACCCTGCACATCTGAGTTTTGCACAAGACCACTGTCCACGTGCAATAGAGATACCTAAGAGCAGCCATGCTGTGGCAAACCAAGGGCATATCTAGCCTGCTGTTATATCACTAGCAACATCCAAAAGCCTAGGAAAATACATAAGAGCAGGACTGGCGTGTATGATACTTCTTTGGAGTACTCTGCCAGCCTCCAACTATTTGCAGATGTGAGACAGACTTGGCTTCTATGTACTCAAGAACCCTCCTTGCGTTCATTGTGAGCTTTTATCTCCCATTGAGCTTGCA